>NC_061511.1:238204645-238340715 GCF_022539505.1 Lolium rigidum | reverse complement strand
ACAACTACTTCAAGAAACAGGACCATGTCAGAGGAGTCAGATGCCACATCCAACAAGGAGAAAACCTAGTTTAGCCATAGAAGGGAACTAGCTTCCTAAACCTAGCTCCTATTTAGCTAGAATCTATTCATAGCCCCTATAGCTAGTCAAATACTCTACAAATAGAGTTCGTGATAGGATTAGACTACGAGTCGTTCTTCTGGAGTTTATTTGCAGATTTACCTCATTGTAAAGTAGGAGGCTGTGATGATCTTATGTAACAGAGTCTGTATGTAATTCTATAGACATGCCTTGGACCCGCATATGTTTCTGTTGTACCACTCTGAGCGATATAATACTAGTGGAACGGTGTTTCATTGGTGTTATATCAGACTTGCATACTACACCATGCAGTGGTATGCCGGGTCACCACAGTTGGTATCAGAGCAAATGCTTTGACCCTAGAATTAAAACCATTTAAAGGAGACCTATAGGATTGGTAGTGTCTATAGGAAGTTGTACTAGCTATGTCCACTATGTTAAACTAATACATCTTATGACTTGAGATGGATATTCACTTGAGAATAATCCTGACACACTTGAGTCAACTTTTCCTACCTATCTTTCTTAAAGATAAGATTAGCTAGTTAACCCCAAACATGTGGTACACTATTAAGTCCTTAAACAATAGATGAGTAGATCACAGTTGTTATACAATACATGGTAGTCCAAAGAGAGGATACAACCATAAGGAAGCTATCCTAGTGGAAGATGTGTATCAACATATGTTATGATTAAGTAAGTTATCCAGACCTGTAATAGGAGTAATATCAAGTGATGAAGGTAATTAAGATATCCTAATAGAAAATGTAGACCAAGTTAAGTAATGAGTAAGTAAAATTATCTAGACATGTGAAACAATTGATAGTAAGTGATAACTATGAGTATATGAGGTAGTATTGACCAAATTTGAGGTGCCAAAAAAACTCCAAGAAAAGAAAGTTGATTGCACATAGAGGATGACATGCGGGTCCCATTTAGCAGCTAGCCGGTCTCAACGTTTCCAAGGCGGCAAGGGATCAAAAGAAAAAGGAAGTAGCCACAAATCGGGGGTCAAAAAAATCCAAGAATAGAAAGAATTTTGGTTCATAGAGGATGACATGCGGGACCCATGATCCCGCATCGTAAACGGCTCGATCGGAGAACGTTGAACGAGATGGCGCGATCGAGAAAAAAACAATGCCGGAGAGGCTGCCATCCGGGCCCTACATCCCTCGGCGGTGCGGATTTGCGTTGACTCGGCCGGCGAACCCGAGAATTCGCGATGCACCACGTCCCGGGCCACCATACGCGACGTTTTGGCCGCTTTCGTCGGGCTAGGTGGCCTCAAAAACGAGAAAAAAAAAAAGTTTTGACATGCACCACGGAGGGACCAAAATCGTCGGCCATGGTACACCAGCAACCACGGCGCGACTTCAACTTCGTCGGCCATGGCAACTTTTCTTGTAGTGATAAGTAATGAGTAAGTAAAATTATCTAGACGTGTGAAACAATTGATAGTGAGTGATAACTCTGAGTTATGTGAGGTAGTATAGACCATGATGAGTCAATCATGGGAGGTAAGAAAGAGAGATAGGAATAAAATATGCCTACTTACATGGTAGAGATAGAAATCATATATGATTCACCTGAGAATCGTTATGTGATGGACTAGAATATCATAAATACTTAGGAGGAGTTTGATAAGAAGTTAGACGCGAAACAATATAGTAAGATTTGTGTTCCAAAACCATAGGAACTGTGTCAAGTACATCAGAACCCTAGTTATATGGTAAGAACATATGGAAGTATAGGAACTATATCCTAATAAATATGTATTCAGAGTAACCATATTAGAACTAGTGGTATCATACAAAATAGTCCTCAATAGCACTTATATATGGTATAATACTTTGTTAGTACTTCCAAACAAAACTAGGTTAACTTTACTATCCTAGGACACTTTGTTTCAAGTTTATCTCATTGCAAATGTGCAATTACGATAAATGTTGAGATAAATAGTAGAACTCCCCATATTCGTGCTAAGTATCACGATATAAACCTATATTATGTGGTGTTATATACTACACATCAGAGCCTGCTGTTTAGAGATGTCTTACTCAACTATTATATTCAGGCTTATGATGGTGTGTATTATATGCACAAAGCTGGATCTTCTTGGATTTTATTGGAATTTCATTGTTTGACTAGATCCATACATGAAGTTTGACTTTGATATGCAAATGCATGTTGCAATATCAAGTTCTTACTTGGTGCTATAGATCTAGAGGGTAATGGTAAACGTGTGAGGAAGTGACGAATTCTGGAAGATTCCGAAGACAAGATGAAGCTCCACCAGAAGAAAGGAGTAAATTTGTGGGAAGCAAACACAATATTCAGAAGGAAGTACCAACCTAAACTCTTGCTTTACCTCAACAGAGGAGTACTTTAGTACATAGGAAGCATGAAGGTGAGGAATATGATGACTGTGGAGTAGTAGAAGTAGAACCATAGTCATTATGGAAGAGGGAATGCATGGGAAATCACTTAGGATACTATATTCATAGTATCAGCTAGTGGTTTTCTTGCAAAATAAACCTTGAATGAAGGAAGATGATTTATGAAACCATAGCAGATATAAGAAGACCATAGTTGATATCAGAAGACCACAATTGGTATAGTATCAATACTGCGTGAAAGATCAAGATGTCGCCTAGAGGGGGGGTGAATAGGCAATTACAAACTCTTGCGGATTTGTCTTGTATGAATGCGGAATTAAACTATCGTTTAGTTTACAAGCACAAACCCTAAATATGCTAAGCTCAACTAAGTGTAACAATAGCAACTAGAGCTAAGCAAGATAGGCACAAGATATATGTAGCACAAGTGATAGCAAGATATATGTACTTCAAGCACGATGGCTATCACAAGGAAAGAGAGCTCGGGTATAGAAATAACCGAGGCACGCGGAGACGAGGATGTATTCCCGTGTTCCCTTGCTTTGCAACAAGGTACGTCACGTTTGGAGGAGTGGAGGTCCCACGAAGGATTCCCCGCGCCACGAAGGCTCACCCTATTCTCCGAACCACACCCACGAAGGATAATGGCCCTTTCCTTATGGTTAGCTTTTCCTCCGCTCCGGAGATGGCAAGCTCCACAACCACTTCACAAGCTCCACGAAGGAGAAGCCCGGGCCTCTTCACAATCTTCTTGAAGAGATCACCGGAGCACCAATCACCAAGCCAACTAGGAGGTCACCCTCCAAGAGTAACAAGCTCACGGTCTCTCACTCGAACAAATCGTGGTGGAGAGCTCAACACTATGCAATGATGCAAAGCAAGAACACCGGAGGTGTTCAAGTCCTTCACACTCAAATCCCACCAAAGCAACGAATGCTAGGATGAGATTGGAGAGGAAGAACAAGGGGAAAGTCAACCAAAGACTCCAAGATCTAGATCCCAAGAGATTCACTCACTTAGAGAAGAAATGGTTTGGTGGAAGTGTAGATCTAGATCTCCTCTCTCAAATCCTCAAATATGAGCAAGAATGGTTGGAGGAATCAAGGGGGAGAGCAAGTTCTTCAAATAGCAACAATGGAGGTGAGAGAATGAGAAGAACTAGTTGCTCAAGGTGGAAGAAGGGCTATTTATAGTCTAGAGAGAAAAATAAACGTTGGGGGAAAACCAAGAGAAAGAGACAAGAAAAACAGGCAGAAAAGTCGGCCCAGCCGGCCTGGCAGCCGGCTGACCGGATCTGTGGCCGGACTGGCCGGTCTGGGATCCGGCCCAGCCGGACCAGCAGCCGGGCGGGAGCAGCCCGCGCAGCAGGCGACGGATAGGCGAGGAGCGCGCGCAGGCGCGTGGGCCACGCGGGGCGGAGGCGGCCCAGCTGGGCGCCCGGTCGGGCCGGAGGAGGCGCCGGGCAGGCCGAAGCCGGACCGGGCCCAAGGCCGGTCACAGGCCGGCGGGGAGCGGCGAGGCCGAGGCGGCCCGGTGCGGGATCCGGTCAGGCCGGGGAGGTGGCCGGGCCAGGCCGGCGCGTGGGCCGGTGGCCGCCCGGTCGACCGGGTGGGCCGGCGTGAGAGCCGGCAGGCCGGGCGGCAACCGGGGCCTTCCCCTTTTTTTCTTTTCTTTTTCTTTTTCTTCTTTTATCTTTTCTTTAATAGCTATTGCTCCGGAACTCCGATTGACATGAAACCAATTTTGTTGGAAAGATAACGACGAATAGAACCCCAACAAAAACTGGAAATATGGAGACTCCTCTCAGAACATTTTAGATGATTTTAGAGAGGGAGTCTCCCACCGTCAAGAAACGGTGAAGACGTCCAAACTCGAAAACGCAATAGAAGATGCATGCGGATTCCGTTTTCGATGAACTTGGGCTTGTTGTAAAGCTAGCAACAAGCTCAAGAACCTCACACAGATAAACACCAAGAAGCAATAAGGATATGCAAAGTATGCAAAGGATTGAGCTCCCTAAGACGATGTGATCAAGTTACCCAACCGAAAGCCCCTCTTAATAGTGCGGCTATGTATCCTATAATCCGGTCTCCCATCAACCACCTTGAGACCGGTAAAAGGAAAAACCTAGCAAAGCCATACCTTTGCCTTGCGCATCCCGCTTGATCTTGATGATAGCTCTTCAAGCTCCATACAAGCCGGTATGCCTCAACTTGATCATCGTTGCTTCGTGAAGACTCACAAATGCTCCCCCATACACCATGATGGGAAAGCTCCATAGATGTACATCTTCACATGTCCATTATCACCAATGGACGGCAAGCTTCAAGCATGTGATCCACTTGAGATGCTCATCTTGAACTTGCCCAAATCAACCTTGTATCTTCTCATACTCACTTAAGATAGAGCATGGCTAATATTGAGTTCCACATAAGAACTCCATCTTCATTTCTTCTTATTGATCATATCACATATATATATCTTCATACCGATGATCTTGATGCCAATACACAGGATATACCTTTATCTTCATGGCATCCATACTTGAATCCAACACATGGAGAGCAAGTAGTACCTATGGAATATTCCTTCATATAAACTCAATGAGAACATTAGTCCATAGGGGTTGTCATTAATTACCAAAACCACACATAGGGGCAATGTACCTTACACTGCGAGATAAGGTAGAAGATGTCTCGTCCAATTGATCAGAACCTATAATAGAATCCATTTTTAGATATCAAATAGCCACAGTTGGTATAATAACCACAGCTGGTATCAGTTGGTATTACAAATAGTCCATGATTTAATTATTTGTAACAAAAGTCTGTGAACAAATAAAAATCTTGTCAGCCAAATAGCTAGATCTATAATCATTTAGTCGAAGGATTCACATCGGATGTCCACAATTGAGTGGATACACCACAAACATTCTTCGCGAGAACTTAGAAGAAGTAAAACCCATAAGTTAGAACCAGACCAATATTCCAACCATAAGTCCAATAGTTGGAAGAAAAGGAGTTGAAGACCATAAGAAAACTCTAAGGGGTAGAGTAAACATTGAGTTGGATGTACAATAACTCAATATTTTGAGCAAGATAGTTGATGAAGGTCTGAACTGAGAGGTAGCTCGATCTTATCTTTATAAGATTGTTGGACAATACTTTCAGAAGGATGTCAGACCAGAAGCCGAGGTTTACACCTCGAGGAAGTAAGAAGTGGATTATAGCTTGAGTAGGTGAGTACTATTTACTCAAAAGAACGAAAGCTCAAGTAAGTTAAGCATAAAGAAGTTGGACGAAGGAAATACTATAGGCTCAATAAAGCTCAAGATGGCCAAAGACTGAAGGAGATTGACCATACCAAAACTAAAGTCTAGTTGAAAGATTCCTTTCATGGAACCAAAATAACCCAGAATAGTTATAGGTATCACTGATAAACCATGATTGGATGGACTAAATGAGTCCAATCCATTCTTAGAGGAATAAACCATCATGATCAATTCCATGCTAAGTACCTTACTTAGTACCATTATTGCAGTTTTGGTAGTAAGGGAAAACAAAGACCTATTTAACAATTAGGAGTTTATTATCATATTAGCTTTCAAATAAGACCAGTAGCACTAGAAGAAGTATCAATCATTGAATCTTCAATGAGAAATGAAACAAGCTTATAGAGTTGGAAGAAATCAAAGAATTAAAGTTAGAAGCCATGGCGCAGAGACAAGTACTATTAGATTCCAGAGAAAAATCATAGAACTGGAGTAAGAAACTAATGTTCAGAGACATACACTATTGGATTCCAGGAAGAATTTGGACAAGAGATATATTCAATTATACCTAGTGAAATCACCATGGAGTTCGAGAAAAGTTTTAGTCTATACAAGTCAGATCCACACTCCGAAACGTGAGAGAGTTCAAACTTCAAGGACGAAGTTTAGTTTAAGGGGTAGAGACTGTAATATCCCAGGTATTGGGGTTACAAAAATAGAGGATACAGATGTGTGCATTGCATTCATGCATAGAAAATCCGGGGAATTTTCGCGCTTTAAAGTAAAACAGTCACAGTAACTGAAGTTTCACTTGACCTTGATGGAATTGAAGTAGCTCATCAAGTCAAGCGCTATAAACCTCAAAGTGAATTTGTTAACACCTTGTTTTGGGTAGAGATGATTTGATCTAAGGGGTTAGATCAAATGGAACTAATAATCAACACAACAACACTTTACTCAATGATCAATTGCTTGATCTTATAACAGGTTGTAATATGGTAATCCTTGCCTTAACATAGGAACATCCATTTAATTGGAAATCAAGTCACAATAAAATTGGAGAAACTATTCTTCACTTATCTTCTCCATGTCTTAAACTAATCCATGCACTTATCCTAAACCCTATGATATTCATTCTACCGTAATCTTGGAAACAAGACAAGGGGATCAACTCTCAAAATAGATATCTGATACGTCCCAAACGTATCTATAATTTCTTATGTTCCATGCTACTTTTATGATGATACTCACATGTTTTATACACATTATATGTCATTATTATGCATTTTCCGGCACTAACCTATTGACGAGATGCCGAAGAGCCGATTGCTCGTTTTCACGCTGTTTTTGGTTTCAGAAATCCTAGTAAGGAAATATTCTCGGAATTGGACGAAATCAACGCCCAGGGGCCTATTTTTCCACGAAGCTTCCAGAAGACCGGAGGGGAGACGAAGTGAGGCCACGGGGCGCCGCCACACTAGGGCGGCGCGGCCTAGAGGGGGCCCGCGCGGCCCTAGCGTGTGGGGCCCCCCGTGACTCTCCCGACTTCGCCCTTCCGCCTACTTAAAGCCTCCGTCGCGAAACCCCCAGTACCGAGAGCCACGATACGGAAAACCTTCCCGGAGACGCCGCCGCCGCCAATCCCATCTCGGGGATTCAGGAGATCGCCTCCGGCACCCTGCCGGAGAGGGGAATCATCTCCCGGAGGTCTCTTCATCGCCATGATCGCCTCCGGATCGATGTGTGAGTAGTTCACCCCTGGACTATGGGTCCATAGCAGTAGCTAGATGGTCGTCTTCTCCCCATTGTGCTATCATGTTAGATCTTGTGAGCTGCATATCATGATCAAGATCATCTATTTGTAATCCTTCATGTTGTGTTTGTTGGGATCCGATGAATATTGAATACTATGTCAAGTTGATTATCAATCTATCATATATGTTATTTATGTTCTTGCATGCTCTCCGTTGCTAGTAGAGGCTCTGGCCAAGTTGATACTTGTGACTCCAAGAGGGAGTATTTATGCTCGATAGTGGGTTCATGCCTCCATTAAATCTGGGACGAGTGACGGAAAGTTCTAAGGTTGTGGATGTGCTGTTGCCACTAGGGATAAAACATCGATGCTTTGTCTAAGGATATTTGTGTTGATTACATTACGCACCATACTTAATGCAATTGTCCGTTGTTTACAACTTAATACCGGAGGGGGTTCGGATGATAACCCGAAGGTGGACTTTTTAGGCATAGATGCATGCTCGGATAGCGGTCTATGTACTTTGTCGTAATGCCCCGATTAAATCTCATAGTACTCATCATGATATATGTATGTGCATTGTTATGCCTTCTTTATTTGTCAATTGCCCAACCGTAATTTGTTCACCCAACATCTGCTATCTTATGGGAGAGACACCGCTAGTGATCCGTGGACCCCGGTCCTATTCTTTACATCCGAAATACAAACCGCCGCAATTGTTCTTTACTCGTTCTTCGCAAACAACCATCATCATCCACACTATGCATCTAATCCTTTGTTTACAGACAAGCCGGTGAGATTGACAACCTCGCTGTTACGTTGGGGCAATGTTCTCGTGATTGTGTTGTGCAGGTTCCACGTTGGCGCCGGAATCCCCGGTGTTGCGCCGCACTACACTCCTCCGCCATCAACCTTCAACGTGCTTCTTGGCTCCTCCTGGTTCGATAAACCTTGGTTTCTTTCTGAGGGAAAACTTGCTACTGTGCGCATCACACCTTCCTCTTGGGGTTCCCAACGGACGTGTCAACTACACGCATCAATATCCTTCTCTATTCTATATTATTATACATTAAACCTAGAGAGGTGAGAGTTCTATAATGATTATTAAAGAAGCAATTGAAAACCTTAAGCTAAAACCTTGGATATATATCCATGTATTCCAATCATCACTTTGAAGAGAAACCCTAGAATAAACCATTCCTTTACAAGAGAGCTCAAGTTATGGTGTTACACTCAAGTTAATGAGGCAACACTTAGACTTGGGGAAGAGAACTATCTGTATAACAAGATGATAATATCAACATTGTTTAAGTAAAACCCCAACGAATATCACAGGCATTCTCCTGGGATATAAATTATTGAGGCAACCAAAGTAGTCCCATCCAAGAAAGTAAAATAGAAGTGCTATACCTTAATTGATCAAGACAATGCTTGATCATGGAAGTGAGAAACCCATTTAATGAGAAATATCTTAGGAAGCCAAACTTTGATCATTATAAATTGAGTGATGATCATAAACCCTAGGAACTTGAGGTAGAAATATTAAGAACAAGTTGATCATGCCTAATCTATGATCATGCTCTTGATGTATGTGAGGGTAAGTTAAAACCTAATAGGATAAGTAGATATCACTCACCACATGAAATCATAGGGAGGTAACTAGTAAGCAACCCTAGGCTTATATCCCAACCTTTACTTGTGAACCACTGAGTGATCATAAGTAGAAAACCACCCTATCTATATTTCATAAATTAAGAAAACCTTAGAGTTAAATTCTATACTTTATATGGTGAGACACCATACATACATTTGACCAAAGCTAACTATAAAAAAGAACTATAACAACTTTAGTTACTTTAACAATAGATTAAGGATATAATAGAAATCTATTGGTATAAGATAAAACCAATACTCAAGTCCTTAGTAATTAAAGGAGAACAGAAACAATTAAGCAAGTAACCATATTATTTTGGTTAGGGGAGAATAAACCCTAGCAAATGCAATATGATGTCACCCCAATCCTATAAACTAGAATTATATCTCAACCTAGATTGTATACCACTAGGGTGATCACCACTAAAACCCAATGAAGTCATATTCAAGTTTCAAACCCTATGTTAGTAAGCATATAGAATTATAACTCTAGCACTGCACTCCCATGCTTAAATATTGAACATAAGAGGCCCTAGTGCTAAATTCTGTAATTAAACCCATGTGTGGTGATCAACCACTTATCCTTATAATTAAACCAAACCATGAGGAGAGTAGTACTTACTCTAGGTAATTTTAAAGTATTACTAAACTACAACATTAATACTAAACTTGGAAGGAGTTCAAGCAGAGTTTCCAATTCATTAGCACATAGTTAAGCACATGAAATAATAGGCAAGTGACAACCTTTTCTAATAGGAGGTCAAATCCTTAGAGATATTTTAACACATGAACTTATGCCATTAAGTCACCCCCATAGTGAAATTCATTAATAAGTATTACTTTGGGATTGTTCATACAAAGTGCTACCAACAAAACCCCATATATCACCAAGTAATAAAACTATCATATGGAAAACAATTTTTTAACATTCTTAAAGATAATAGTCAATTCATGTCCATATGGATCTTTGAATTCAAATCCCAATCATAACAACTAAACCAATGTTATATTACCCATATTAAATTTTCTAATACATTATCAAAGTGTATGATGAATCTTGGGCTGTTCCTTGTATTATTCAATTAAGAAATACCTGCAACATGGAAAAGCATTAAAAAATTGAATTAACAACAGAATTCAAAAACAGAAAATAAGAAGAAAAGAGAAAACAGAGAAAAAATGGAGTAGAAGCTTACCTGGCCGAACAGCCCGTGGTGCAGTCCAGCACCACAGCCCAACAATGGCCCAAATCGCAGCCCATAAGCCAGCCCAGCAAACCACCGTACCCCTTCGTAAAATATCGTCGAGAGAGAGGGTCGTCCTCATCTCCTTCCTTCGCATGGAGGACAGCACCGAGCCGTGCTTGGCTTCTCCTCGCCGTGGCAGCTCCTCCGCATCCGATGGCATGACGAGGCACGACCTGCGCACTATAAAAGCCGAGAGATGATCACTGGCTCGAATTCTTTCCCTCTCTACTTCAATTCCGCCCCAAACCGAAAACCTAGTAGCCCGGCCGTCGACCATTGCCGCCGTTCGGAGCATCCCCGGGAACCGCCGTTGATGCCATCGTCACCGCCACCCTCGACATGCCCAGCCTACGGAGGGAATCGTGCTGAGAAGCCCCGGAGAGTCGACGTCGAGCTCGTCCTCTCCGACGGCCGGAGCAGTCGATTCCGGCGACCTAGAGCTTCTCCGACCCTGCCGTCGCTTCCATCAGGATCGTGGTGAGCTACTGAGTCCCCAACGCCTCCTATCCCTCTCCCTCACCCCCTGCATCGCCGTAGCATCATTCGACCGCGAGCGCCGCCGCTCGGCCCCGCCGGCGAGCTCGCTCCGGTGACCAACCCGGAGCGGCGCTACCACCAGATGGTCCGTCTCCGTGAGCTCTTTCCAACGCGCCCCTGCACGCCCCCGCGGGAGCACCCTAGCGCCGGCGACCCCCGCCAATTGCCGCCGGTCAACAGCCCCGACGCCACGGTGGCAATTTTGACTTGGTCAAAGCCCCGTGGCTGATGAGGTGGACACGGCCCACCAGTCATAGACTGTGGGTGGTATCTGTCCGGGTACGTTTAGTCAGTTTCAGTTTTATTTCAAATTCAATAATTACTGAAACTTTGCAAATATTTAGGAAATTCATTATAACTCAGAAAAATACAAATAAGATATCAAAATTCTTAGAAAAGAAAATCTATCCAATAAAAATATAAAACCAAATTTTTATTTTTAATAAAGATTCAATTATTTAATACTTGTTATTTAAGCCTTTTCTTTTAACTCTCAATGCAATTAAAATTAAATAATTAGTAAAACTTTTCAAATTAAATAAAAACCATTAAGTAAATAAAGAGAACATTAAAAACAAATTTTCTTTATTTGTTAATTTGAGAAATCCTTATTAGAAGGATTTAAACCCTAATTAATAATTACCTTAATTAATGAATTCTTTAAAAATAATAAAAGGACAAATCCAATATTATTTTTATTTCAAAGTTACTAATGAGTTCAACTTTTAAATGGAGTTATTAATCATAGAATCATATGGTAAATAACAAACTCTAATTCAATATAGAATGATATTACAACCCTATCATTTCATGTGATTCCTAAAACCCTAATTCCATTTAGGAACCTTAGTTCCACTATTCCTTGTGAACCTTAATTTGCTTCTAACCTAAACCCTAGGTTAGAACTTATGATCATAATACCTTCTTTTCAAACATAGAACAATAATAGCAACTAAATAATTGCCAGGACCACATAAAATGTAAGAACCCTATCACTAGTTAATTACTATGCTATGTTCTCATCTAAATAAAACCTGTTGATCTAGTAGGATCCACCAAGTGCAAACCCTAGTTATTAATACCAAAACCATCATCTTTAACTATCCATGCTTAGCATCACGCCATTGTGATGAACCCTAATAGCAACCATACCTACTATTTTGCACTACATCACCCTGCTCCACTAAACCCTGCTAGTATTAGATAATTGTGAATCATCCTATTTAGGAACCCACCATTCTTTACTTAGTGAATTCAAATGTAAACCCTAGGCAACCTCAACCTTAATTATAATACTTCTTACTACTTAAGAAGTATGTTCTTCAAAAGTTATTCTTTTGAAGAAAATAAAGAATCACCATCAATTCTGCCCAATAGGACCTATAAACCCTAGCTAGCTACCACCAATAAGATGAACCAATCTTGATAGCAACCTTGTATGAAGAATTGCTTAGAATGCCAGGCTTAACTCAACCTTACAAGCCCTTGGTGTTGATGAATCCAACTAGGTTGTGATCCATCTAATACTTACTCCGAAACTTGATTAAACCATAATAAACCATAGAACTCCACAAACTTAATTATCATACTTGTTCTTTATTAAAGAACATGTTCTTCAAAAGTTATTCCTTCGAAGTATATGATACTTAATCATTAACCATGCCATATAGTGCTTAAATCAACCATTGTTCAATACATGTTAGGATTATACCAATTCTCCTTGATGTGTGCTTATAATATTATTATTGTGATATATTGCATTGCTTATTTATAATACCAAGTAATCAACCCTAATAAGAACCTTGTTTGAGAATCACTTTAAAAGTGCAACACACCTAAAAAATAATCATTACCACTCACTAATCCTAAATCATCGGGATTAGGACACGCTTAGAGCGATTGCATCTCATACTTATGCATTATTGCATCCTTGCCAATCTTTTAAACATCGTTCTTACCGAACGATGATGCTATTTCAGAATTTGGAGTTATTGCGTATCGAAGACCTTGCCTGGATAATCTTGCAGTCAAGAAAGGCAAGTTCATCACTTGCTCCTGTCATTTGAGTATCTTTATCAAATTACTTGCAAAGTACTATGATTATCATTATTGCATAAAAACCAAAACCACTATTTTCATAACTATGAATATGACTATGTGGTTGGCAATGGAACCATGGATTGTGTTGATATGGTGGAGGTTCCATTGCAAGGGTTTATATCCATCTAGGATTAAACAACAAATGTCGTCCAGATGTTGGGGGATGACCCCGGTATGCCAAAGGCATGCCAAACCGGATGGCTTGTGCCATCGGGATACCGGTTTAATGTTTATACCGGAGCTCGAGGTTAAGAGTTTAGCTAAGTGGAGCTACGCCGGAATCCCCAAGAGGGGTATACCGGAATCCGGTAAAGAAGATACCGGAAAGGAGAGCCTGTCGGCAGGACTGGTCAAAGATTCTCTCCAGAGCTAGAAGACAAGATGAGCTAAGCAAAGTGACTTTTGACGAAGGGCTGACGATAAAGAGAAGGGTGACGGTCAAAGAAGCCGGAGGACGTCAGCGCCCCTGATTAAAGAGGACTCCGGTGTCATCTATGATTAAAGTAGCTTTGTAAAGTAGTTTGTCTAGTCAAAGATGCCATTAGGGTTTCTTCCAGTGTAAGCCACCCTCTCCCCTATATAAGGAGAGGGGCAGCCCTTCTTCACGAGCGGGCAACGGGTAGCACGTAGCAAGACCATAGAGAGAGATCCGTGTACTTGAGAAACTTGTAACCATGTTGAGATCAATGAAGCTAGCGATCTAGTAAAGAGTTCTTCCTCTTGTCTCTCTTCTTGCATACCGGCCTTTGGTTGTGTTCTTGAGGAAAGCATCCGGAAGTTCTTCCCATCTAATCGCAAACCCTCCCCCGAATCCTCATACGTCCATTCGGCCCCAACTTAAGCCATCCTATGGCATCTGCTCGTTCACCACGACGACAGTTGGCGCCCACCGTGGGGCATGAAGTGGCGCATGCTGGAGTTCACATTCGGGCGGGCCTCCTCGAGTTCGCCGGCGAGCGGACGGTGTCTGCGCTGGTGCAGAACTTCTACTCCATCGATTTCATCAACGACAACGCGGGCTGCTTCGCCAACGGCGGCATCTTCCCCAAGAACGGCCGCATCATCAAGTTCGGCAGCCACCGCATCTACTTCGGCACCGTCCCCGTGCGCCAGCGCCTCTCGCCGGTGCTGGTGGCACCGGACCCGCCAAGATGGCTCTGTGCTGGTCGCGCGCCCGGCAGCGTCGAGGTAATGATGACCGGTGTGGCCGGTGCAGGAAAGGAGGTGGAGGCTGAAGGTGCTGGTCGCGCGGTTTCGACCCGTGCGGCTAAGCCACCGCTGGAGCGCGACGCAGGCGCAGCGGGAGCATCATCCGCTCCACCGGCAACGCCTCTCCAAACGGCGATGAACGCGGCGGCAACCCCCATCGCGCGGAACATCGACCCGGCTGCGGCTCAAGCGGAGCTGGAGGCGCAGCGCTCGAGGATACTCGAGAGCGGCAAAGATGTTGTCAAGGCGCAGCGCGAGCTGAACCTAACCGTACGTGAGTATAACGCTGCCCATGGCTTTGCTTCGTTAGCGCTCATGCTGCTAGGATACCGGAAAATCGGCTTAAGGCTCGCAATCTAGATCGAGATCGCGTAAGGAGATTCTTACCGGCAAAAGTACCTCTGCATCTGTTAGCATTGTAGAGAAACCTAAATACAGCAGTCCGGATAAAACAATAAAAGCTGCTAAGGCTGCCGTAGATCTGTGTGATTCGCTTACCGGAGAGGCTCTGGCAAAACAACAAGAGCGTGTCAGAGCTGCTTGACGTCGTAGAGCAGCAGAACGCCGAGCAGCTGGCTAGGCTGAACAAAGCAATAGCCTCGAAATCCGCGCGTTCAACAAAGAATGCCGGAAGCAAGTCCCGAGGGCGGGCCTCGTCCCCCCATCCGGACAGAAGAAAAGAAAAAGAAGTGAACGCACGGCGGATGACTGTGTATGATCCGGTCCTTGCCGGTAAACGAAAGCCGGGCAACACGATGCCGGTAGAAAAAGCCAAGGGGCGAAGCGAGGCTACGCCAAAGAAGGCTATGCCGGAAACAAACATGCCGGTAAACATGAAACCGGGCAAAACTATCCGACTGCAAGGGCAGCGTATGATGAAGAAGAGGAAGAAATGCCTCCACCAAGGTACCGGCAGGCAAGGGCCGCGGCACCGGAACGTTACGATGAAGCTGATTCTAACAGACCGGCAGCATACCGGAACCCTCTGGGAGAACGCTTGGGAGAGAGATACTTACCGGAACGGGATGCGAGGCACCGTCTGGATAGAGTATACTTGTCAGAAATGATCGAGGAGGAAGGTCCTCCAGGTCCAAAGTGCTTCGGCCCAAGAATCATGAGAGAAAAGCCACCGGTTCGCAACTTCACGTTGCCCCGTGACACGAAAACATACGATGGCACTACGAAGCCGGAAGATTGGCTCGCGGATTACGTGACCGCGGTGTATGTCGCTGGAGGCGGAGGAACCGTAGCCGGAGGAGGAAACCGGCGCTGGGCCGTAAGGATCATACCGTCGTTTCGGTTGGGCCGGCAAGAATCGGCTAAACAACTTGCCGGCAGGAAGCATAAACGGCTGGCTGGATTTTGAGGAAGCTTTTGTGAGCAATTTCAGCGAGTACCTATCGGAGGCCGAACAGGCCGCAGCAACTTGCTCCGTATGCAGCGGCGCCGAACGAAACAGGACCGGGATTATCCGGCCCGGTGGAATACCATAAGGAACTCTTGCGAAGGAATAATCGAGGCGCGAGGCCATTGCTTGGTTCAGCGATGGGTGCAAAAGAGGTTCGCCGTTGTGGCAAAGGCTGCAGCGGAACATGCCGACAACGTTGGCGAGAGATGATACGTGTGGCGGATAACTATGCGTTGGGAGACCCAACGCAGCCGCACCGCAACCTGAACCGGAACAGCTACGCCAAGAGCAACACCGGGACAACCGGAACAACAAGAGGAGAGAAGATTTTCCGGATCGAAGGTACGGTCCGCAGCAAGTTGCTTGCTGTGCAGGAGGACTCTGATGCCAGTGGCAGCCAGAGGCAGAGAACCGGATCGCAGCCATGGGCGGGTCCAAAGAAACAATGGGTGGAAAAGAAACCCCGGGTCCGAAAAGAAACTGGCAAGAACCCGCAAAATACACCATGGAAGCGGCCATGGACCAACCTTGCGAGTGGCACACACCGAATCCGGCGCACCCGTCCAACCATCCGACGAAGGATTGTACCTGGACCAAGTACTTGATGGAAAAAGGGACAGTAAAAGATGCCCAGGGGCGAGGAGGCAATGCAATGATGCCACCTCCGGACATGCCGCGGCAGCAGCAGATGCCGCCACCACCGCCGCTTACCGGGCCAAACGCTCTACCGGTGCAGCCAAACCGGCAGCAGTACCAGCAAGTTAACCGGGTGGAACAAGATGGTAACCAGCTACCTCCACCGCCACCTTTAGGCCGGAATGTTTACGAAGACCCACATGTATGCTGTGTTGTTTTTGTCACTGAGCCGACAGACAGGCAAAGCCTACATCGCCGCTCCATGGAAGTAAATGCCGTGATGCCGGCAGTGCCCAGGTACATGCGATGGTCAAACCAGGAAATTACTTGGTCGATCAAGGATCACCCCAAGATTATGCCGAATCCGGTGGATATGCTCTTGTTGTGGACCCAATCATGAAAGGGCCACAAACTCGAGTGAAGTTCAGCAAAGTGCTTGATAGACAATGGCGATAGCATCAACATCATGTACAAGCATACCATGCATACGGCTGGGCATAACGAAAACATGCTTCGGCCAACGCGCACAACCTTCCATGGAATCGTTCCGGTTTGTCCTGCGCACCGGTGGGAAAGGTCCGGGTGGACGTGGCATTTGGAGGACGTGACAATTGCCGGGTGGAAAATCTGGAGTTTGAGGTGGTGGATCTAGACAGTCCCTACCATGCATTGCTGGGAAGACCGGCATTAGCAGCTTTCATGGCCTCAACCCATACGGCTTACCTCAAGATGAAGATGCCGGGACCTCGTGGACCACTAACTGTGGTGGGAAACTACAAAGTCTCGCCGGAAACAGACATCTGCCGGATCGAACCTAGCGGAATCGCTGGTGATCGCGGAGGAAAAGAAAAGGATGCAAACAGGCGGTTGCGCTGGCTCGGTCCTCACGGCTGAGCTTAGCGGCAATGAGTGCAAGTCCGAGCGCTCCGGCATTCAAGCCAACAAATGAAACGAAGGACATTGTGCTGGATCCGGCCTACCTGCACCGCACCGTTCGTATCGGTGCCGGCCTTGATCAAGCATAGGAAAGCGCGCTCGTCGGCTTCCTCCGTGAGAATCGGAATATCTTTGCCTGGTCAATCGAAGACTTGGTAGGTGTTCCGAGGGAGCTGGCTGAGCACTCCTTAAACGTTCGCAAAGATGCCAAGCCGGTGCGACAACCTTTGCGCCGGTTCGCTGAAGATAGAAGAAAGATCATAGGAGAAGAGGTAACCAAACCGCTTGTTGCCAAATTCATTGTGGAGGTCACGCACACGTAATGGCTGGCCAATCCGGTAATGGTTGAAAAGAAAAAAGATGAGAACACTGGAGGCAAAAGCTCCGAAGGTGTGGCGCATGTGCATCGACTACACTAACCTCAACAAAGCTTGCCCAAGAGACCCTTTTCCTTTGCCACGAATCGATCAAGGGATTGATTCAACTGCCGGGTGTGAGTTGTTGTCCTTCCCGGATGCCTATTCCGGCTTCCACCGATTCCCTTGAAAAAGGAAGATCAAATAAAAGCTGCGTTCATTACCCCGCACGGGGCTTATTGTTATATCACTATGCCTTTTGGTTTGCGCAACGCTGGTGCAACGTACCAACGCTGTATGCAAAAATGCCTGTTTGATCAGATCGGAAAGAATGTGCAGGTGTATGTGGACGACATCGTGATAAAAACTAAGGTAAAAGATACCCTAATCGATGACCTCCGGCAAACATTTGATAACCTAAGGAGGTTCCGGATGAAACTCAATCCGGCAAAATGTACTTTCGGCGTCCCTGCCGGCAAGCTCGCTGGGTTTCCTTGTCTCGAGCCGAGGCATTGAAGTCAATCCGGTAAAGATCCGGGCAATCGAAAGAATGACGATACCACAGGATTTGAAGGATATACAAAAGTTTACCGAAGCTTAGCATCGCCGAGCCGGTTCATAAGCAGGTTGGGAGAAAAGGCCTTGCCGTTGTATGCCTTAATGAGAAAATCCGATAAGTTCATCCGGACCCCTCAGGCAGATGCAGCGTTTAAAGAGCTGAAAACAATGTTAGCTACCGCGCCAATATTGGCTTCGCCGTTGGAAAGAGAACCCATGTTGTTGTACATAGCAGCAACCAATCGGGTCGTAAGTGT
This sequence comes from Lolium rigidum, assembly GCF_022539505.1. NCBI lineage: Eukaryota > Viridiplantae > Streptophyta > Magnoliopsida > Poales > Poaceae > Lolium > Lolium rigidum. The sequence continues at coordinate 238,322,317 of NC_061511.1, read as the reverse complement.
TGTTGTGGTAGTAGAAAGAGAAGAGGAAGGAAAAACCGTCCAGAGGCCGGTATACTACCTGAGCGAGGTGCTCTCCCTCTCAAAACAAAACTACCCGCACTTCCAGAAAATGACCTATGGCGTGTTTATGGCCGCCACCAAGCTCAAGCACTACTTCGAGGAACATCCTATGAAGGTGGTGAGTGAAGCACCCATCTCAGACATCATGTGCAACAAAGACGCTAGCGGCCGGATTGCGAAATGGGCAATTCGAGATATCACCATACGTACCGAGTGTACGAAAGAAGAGATGCCATAAAATCACAAGCTCGGCTGATTTCCTTGTGGATTGGGCGGAGATGCAATACAAACCGCCGGATCGAGAAGATAGAGTACTTGGAAAATGCACTTTGATGGATCCAAGCTCAAGGAGGGTCGCAGGTGCCGGTGTGGTGCTTACTTCACCAAAAGGAGATCACCTCCGGTATGTTTTGCAAGTACATTTCGGGGCATCGAACAATGTCGCTGAATATGAAGCTTTGATCCATGGGCTTAAGGTCGCAAAAGAAATCGGTGCACACCGGATCATTTGCTATGGAGATTCAGATCTTGTGGTACAGCGGTGTTCGGAGATTGGGATGCAAAAGATGCCAACATGGCCTCGTACCGGTTTCACGTGCAAAAGATTGCCGGATTCTTCGAAGGTTGTGAGTTTCACCATGTACCGCGTGCAGAAAATGAAGCTGCGGATGCTTTGTCCAAGATAGGCTCATCCCGACAAGAAATTCCTCCCGGGATAGCTCTCGCGCACCTGAGAGTACCATCAATCAAGCCAAGTCCTGAGTCGGAATCAATTTTTGTTCCGGAGTCACACATTGTGCCAATGGATATCGATGGAGCGAACCCGGGGGTTGCTCCGGCGAACCCGGGGACTATTCCGGCAAGCTCGGGGACTACCGTGCCGGAAGAGATGATGCAGGTGGATAACATGGAGATAGATGCACCTATGTTTTTGGTTCAAGAGATACCATCTTGGGTTAAACCTATTAAGGAATTCCTGACCAACGGCACCTTGCCGGCTGACGAAAATGAATCAAGGAGGATACAGAGAAGGTCCAAAGCTTACACATTCATCAATGGTGAGGTGTACAAGAGAAGCGTTACCGGTGTCCTTCAAAGATGTGTGGAACCGGAGGAAGGGAAGGAAATGCTTGAGGAAATTCACCAAGGAGAATGTGGGCACCATGCCTCGTCAAGGGCGCTGGTGGCAAAAGTGTTCCGGCATGGGTTTTATTGGCCCACTGCTTTGGCGAACGCTGAGGATTTGGTAAGGAAATGCAACGGGTGCCAGAGGTACGCCAAGCAAAATCATACCCCAGCGTCCGGTTTAAAGACAATACCGCTGACATGGCCATTTGTCTGTTTGGTGCCTGGACATGGTTGGCCCATTCAAGACTGCAAGGAGCAGACATGACTCACATCTTGGTCATGGTGGATAAGTTCACCAAATGGCTAGAAGTAAAACCTATCGCAAAGTGTGATGGGCATACAGCTGTGAAATTCTTGAAGGATATCATCTTGCGGTATGGATACCCGCACAGCATCATCACTGACAATGGAACCAACTTTGCTCAAGGGGAGTTCAAAAGATTCTGCGAGGATAAGAATATCCGGTTGGATTTGTGCTCAGTGGCACACCCGCAAGGCAATGGCCAGGTGGAAAGAATGAATGCCTTGGTATTATCCGGTATCAAACCAAGACTCATTGACGCAGTGGAGAGAGCACCGGGGTGTTGGCTTGATGAGATACCATCAGTGCTGTGGAGCATAAGGACAACCCCAAACCGGTCTACCGGGTACACTCCCTTCTTCATGGTTTATGGGGCAGAAGCGGTGATACCAACCGACATCATCCATGATTCACCAAGGGTACAGCTCTATACTGAGCAAGAGGTCAAAGAGGCCAGAGAAAATGATGTGGACTTGCTAGAAGAAGCAAGAGAGCTAGCGTTGGCAAGAACAGCCATTTATCGACAGAAACCTAAGACACTATCATGACCGGAAAGTCAATCCAAGAGTTTTCCGGGAAGGAGATCTTGTGCTTCGCCTAGTGCAGCGCATCGAAGGCCGGCATAAACTTTTGCCACCTTGGGAAGGTCCCTTCATTGTAAGCAAGGTGCTTCACAATGATGCATACTACTTGATTGATGCACAGGAGTGGAAAAAAGGAAAGGCGGACAAGTCCGGAGAGGAGAGCAAGCGTCCATGGAACGTAGCTCTGTTGCGTCCTTTCTACTCTTGAAGTGGTGGTGTAAGAAGTTCCTTTTTGTACCTTATATGCTATGAATAAAAGATGCCGGAACCATGAATGAATCTCGGGGACTACCCCAACTTAAGTTGCATGTAACTTGTCTATTTTTTCGGTTTACCGGTTGCTTATTGAATGTTTTTTCTTTCCGGTTTAGTAGTGTGCTAAATCCTACCGGAGTCTTCGACTCTGCTGTTGTCCGCAAACCGGCTTCATGGCAAGCAAGATAAACCGGTAGGAGATAAGCACATGAAGCTGCGAAAAGGGAGAGCGAGGAAAGAACAATCCGGAAAGTTTAACTAACCCCGGTTAAACCGGTTTTTGCAAAATTTCAAAGTTATTTCTAAGTTCAAGAAGATGCTTGTTTGGTGAAAGAACCTTGTGCTCATACGCCAAAGAACGCCCGGAGAAGGCAAGGCGAGCCAAGGCAAAAGAACCAAGTATGCATCAAATTGGATGCGGGAGCAATTGAGAAATCTTTGCGGTGCAGGGATAAAAACAAAACCAAAAGCAAATTATGCTAAGGCAAGCTCATAAATACTTAGCTACCGGTATAACTTACCGGCAGGAAATGTTGTAGCACAACCACAGGCAAACTTAAGTTTTACATCATAAGCCCCGGCATTCCGGGCAGAATTTAACGAGATATTGTCTCAAAGCAACGGGACCAACGAGATATAATGAGCAAACACTTCAAAGGAAATCATCATGCAGCGAGGGCTTCCGGAGGAGCATCGCCGGCACCAGCATCGCCCAGGAGCTCTTCTTCGGCTTCATCCTCCTCCTCGTCGAGATAATCCTTGACGCCGGGAGGGGGAGGGATGAAGGTGCGCATGTCGGCATACTCCGCAATGCGGTACGCGCAATCCTGCCGCTTAGCGGAAAGGATCGGGTCCAGATCGGTTTCTGCGTCTTCACGCACGCCGGTGAGGGCGTCCAGATCGAGCTCCGGGTACCAGGAGCAGGCGACGCGGAGGGCGGAGTCAGCTCCAGCGCGGGCAGCGGAGCACTTGCCACTCACGGATCCTCCGGCCAGCACCCTTCGAGCGATCGGCGATGAGGGAGAAGGTGTCCGGCACCTCCTCGCCGAGGCCATAAAGTCCTGTATAGCTGGGTAGCTACATCAGGGATGTCCGAGAGGTTGCGGTCTATGCAGCGCATATGGGACACCCGCGCGTTAAGCGCGACCAGATGGTCCTTGGGCGTCCATGGCACGGCAAGATCCGCTTGGCCTTTGTCCGTGCGCTGCGCGTCAACCTTCTTGACGGCGTACCTCTGCGAGTCCGGAAAGAGGCCTGTGTGAAGAAAGAAAAAGGTTAAGGAAAGAGTCCGGAAGAAAAAGAGACCGGAAGGAAAATAGTCCGGAAGAAAAAGATAAAAGAACTTACGATAGGCGAGGGCGTCGGTCTGCAGGATCAACTGGTCGCATTCCTTATGCTCCTCCTCCAGCCGCGCGGCCTTCTCCTCGGCAGCCTTCCGGCCCTTGGCCGCCTCCTCCGGCTCGGCCAGCGGCACCACGTTGGCGTTGCGGCATCCTCCGGGGCCTCCTCCATCTTGGCCGCTGCGTCGGCTGCGGCGGCTTCGAAGGCCTTGGCATGATCAAGCCCCAGTTGGATGAGCTGGGTCTTGAGCTCCCGGTGGCTGGTCTGGAGGGCGTCCAACTCCTCTTTGTGCTGCCGGATGAGCTGGTCCTTCTCCCCTGTAACCGGAAAAGTGTTAGCAAGGTTACACTAATAAAAATGAAAAGAAACCAAGTTCAAAGGAGAAAGGAAAAAATAGTACGTTGGGCGGTAGCCAGCTGCTCCTTGAGAGCATCGATGGAAGCTTCCGGAACCACTGTTAAGCAGAAATTGCAAATGTTAGGAGGGAAAGGTTTCCGGAAAGAAAGATGCCGGCAAAACGAAAATTTACCTTGGCACTTGTCGTGCGCCTCGGCGAGCTCCCGATGCTCCCATAGAAGCTCCTCGAAGAGGGCCTTCCGAGCGTCAGCCGTGACCTGTTCAAGAAAAGAAGTTTTAAGTAAAGTTTTGCGCTAAGAACAAAGTTCTTAACCCGAAACTCGGGGACTGGCAGTGCCGGTTTTGCGTTAAGTTTTAAGTAAAGTTTTGCGCTAAGAACAAAGTTCTTAACCCGAAACTCGGGATCGGCAGTGCCGGTTTTGCGTTAAGTTTTAAGTAAAGTTTTGCGCTAAGAACAAAGTTCTTAACCCGAAACTCGGAGAGTGGCGATGCTCGGTTTTGCGTTAAGTTTTAAGTAAAGTTTTGCGCTAAGAACAAAGTTCTTAACCCGAAACTCGGGACTGGCAGCGTTGGGTTTCGCGCTAAGTTTTAAGTTGAGTTTTGCGCTAAGAACAAAGTTCTTAACCCGAAACTCGGGATGGCTGATGCCGGTTTCGCGCTAAGTTTTAAGTTGAGTTTTGCGCTAAGAACAAAGTTCTTAACCCGAAACTCGGGGACTGGCAGATGCCGGTTTCGCGCTAAGTTTTAAGTTGAGTTTTGCGCTAAGAACAAAGTTCTTAACCCGAAACTCGGGGCAGCGGTGCTGGTTTTGCGTTAAGTTTTAAGTCAAGGTTTGCGCTAAGAACAAAGTTCTTAACCCGAGACTCGGGGATCTGGCGAGTGCCGGTTTCATGCTGAATTTTTAAGTTAAGTTTTGTACTAAGAGCTGCGCTCTCACCACAAAACTCGGGGACTCGGGAGGATAGACAAGAGAGAAACCGGCATGAAACCAAAGAAAAGATAAGACCAAGCCGGGAACAAAGAAACCGGTAAGGGCTGAGAAAAGTTAGAAAAACGTACCATCGAGGTTGTTCGTGGCATCATACCACGCGCCTGTCGAGCTCTTTCACGGCGTTGCGGAGCCGCATGAAGTGCTCCTCGGACGACCGATCCCCGGCCGGATCGGGAGCCGGTAGCCTATCCTTGCCCAAGCCGCGGGTCGCCGGACTTACGTCCGCGGCGTTCCACTTCGGGCGTAGGGCGGAAGGTGCCCCAAGTCTCGGCCTTGACGCTTGAACTCCGTAATGCGGCCAAGGAGGCCGGTGGGCTTCGCGGCGACATCTTTGGCGGCCTTGGCGACGTGCGGCACCAAGGGCTGCGGCCGCCGGAGGAAGTGCTTGGAGGCCGTCGCCTTCCCCTTGATGAGCTTGGAGCTCTTGGGCGGCGCAGCGGCGAGTGGCCCGAGGGCTTTGGCGCGAGGAGCACCGGCGGCGGCATCGGGAGGGAGCGTGGAGACGGAGGAGCGCTGGGTGCATCACCCGTTTTAGAACCTTCCGAGCGCGGAAGATTCCGGCGCGGAGGTTGTTGTTTTTCAAGGACGGGAGGAGCTGGAGGCTCCGCCGCCCCGGCGATTTCTTCACCGGCGCCGATATTGCTGGCGCCGGTGTCTTGGGTTTACGGAGGAAGGAAGAATCCTCCTCCGTGCGGTGATCCGACGGTGAAGGGGCCGCACGCCCGAATTTGTTGTGCCCCCGAAAGGGAGGCGGAGATGTTGCTCGGCACCAGGTGATGCCGGGCTTGAGCGAGGAGGAGGGGTTGAGGTCCTTGCGGATCCCTCAGAGCCCGATGGCCTTGGGCCAAGCTTGAGCGCAGGGCTGAGAAAAAGAAAGAAAAGACAGTTGGAAAATGCAAACGGAAAAAGAACTTGGCGAAAAAGAGGCAAGCCGGAAAACGAGTAACTTACCCGGAAGAGGTTGGCATCGCCTTGCGCCCGTAGCGACGCATGCCCACCTGCTTCTCCCCCAGAGGCTCGGTCCGGAAGCGCTTGGAGGGAGGGGCCTGGCTGCCGCCGGCATCAGATGTGCGCTGCTTCTTCTTTGGCCCTGGGCCATGAGTTTGTCCACAAACTCGGAGCCCGCCTCAGCACGCAGGGGCGGCACGTGCTCGTGGATCTATGGATAAGGTCCGGCTAAAAAGCGGTTCGCGAGAAAAGCAATAGCGGACGAGATAAAAGAAGCCGGAAGAGAAAATACCTCAAGCGTGACCAGGTCGTCGGCGGACCCGGTTGGTTTCGGCGGAGACCGGCCAAGGCGCGCTGCCGGGTCTTGCCCATCTTCAAGTCTTTCCGGAAGACGTAAGGATCCGGGTCGAAGGAGTCGAGGGCGCGAGGCCGGCAAGGTCCGCGTCGCTCCGCCTCGATGAGGGGAAGCGGTCCTTGGCTCCGAAACGAGAAAAAGCAAGATTAGCAAGAGCGTAAAGCTACCGGTCGAGAGACAACCCCTGTCGCGTAATCCCTTACTTCTTGGGTCGGAGGATTATCGGTGCGAGAGGGGAAGGAGGCCCCATTCCCAATCGGAGGGCATAGCAGTTTGGCAAATCCGCTAGCCTTGCGAACAACATCCCTTTTGCTAAGAGGACGGCCTGTGATCTTGGTAGGATCGCCTGGGCCGTACATCTCGCTCATCCTATGAGCGCGGCGCTGTAGAGGAAGCACACGGCGCGAAATGAAAGTGCGGATGATGTCATCCGAGCAGATCTTGGTCTCCTTCCTCAAAGAGGCCAAGAAGCGTACCACCCGGCTGGTTTCGGCATGATCGGACTTCGGGTTGTAGCTCCGGTTGGTCCTGCTGGGGGCCCGGCTCGTAGGGAGGAAGATCGATGAGATCGGCGCGGCCGGTATTCTTCACGTAGAAGAAAGTCCCTTGCCACAGCCGGCAAGATTCGAGGCCGGAAAACTTAAAAAGGGGCTCCCTTGACGGGAGCCGACAATGCAAGACCCGCACTGAACGGGGGCTTGGGTTTAGGAATATCTTTGCCCCGAACGGAGTTAATCCGAAGAGCAAAGAAGCGAGCAAACGTCTCACGAATGGGACGAATGCCGATATAGGCCTCCATGAAGGTGGCGTAGCAAGAGAGGTAGAAAATGGCGTTGCCGGGAAGGTGAGTGAGGTTGGAGTTTGTAAAAATCTAAAAAGGAGCGGAAGAAGGGAGAGGCGGGAAGGCCGAAGCCACGCTCAAAGTGAGCTAGAAAGACAACATATTCGTCATCTTCGGGATCCGGTTCGATTTCGTCATCCGGAATCCGGCAAGAAACTCCTTCCGGAATCCGTCGAGACCGGTATAACCGAGTCAATTTCGAATTGGGTGACACCGGAACCCATCCGAGCTCCGCGGGTAATTGGGGAAGGCTCCTCACCGGAAGATTGGCTGGAGCTGTCTGGAGGTTGCGCTACCGGAAGCTTGGCTAAAGCTACCGGATTCTAGGGGCCACCGGACTCTTGGTGGCTACCGGATTCCTCGCTGGTTGCCGGAATTGGTTTCCATCGGGTCGGAGGCCGTGGATTCGCCGGGGAGAGGGTCTACGGCGCTTGAGAGAAAGGGAAGAAGAAGATGCGAGAGGTGGACTCCTCGCCGGACATTGCGAAGAAGCGAAAAAACACGAATCCCGAGACTTGGACCCCGCGTGAAGATCTACGAGTAAGAAGAAAATCAAGGAAAAAGAGGAAATAAGAACACCAAACGCCCAAGATCTGGAAGGCAACCAGAGGACAAGTGAAGCAAGATTGGTACCTACCTTAAGCGGCGGAGTCGGCCGAAGGAGTCGTTCTTCGGCGGCGGAGTGGGCCTGCGGCCGCCGGAGAGCTCCGCCGGCGGCGAGGCGGAGAAGCTCGCAAAGAAACACGAATGCGGCGGGCACGACAAGGTTGCTGCAGAAGATCTCCGCACGACGAAATCCAACGGGGGAGCGGCGTGAGCTCGCCGGGCGCCTAAGCTTGAACGGGCGACGGTGAACGGAAAACGGCGGTGGCGCAAAGGCTTGGGGCTCTGTGCGCAAGGGAGGAGAATGCGAAGAAGATGAAGAGGAACGGGCGGTTGCGTTTATATAAGAGAAAGAAAGTGGGCCAGGGAACCGCTGGGCCGCGGCGGTTCGCCTCGCGGCCCACGACGGTTCGTGCCTTGGGCCGCCACGTGGCAAGGGAGTACACGCGAAGAAGCGCGGAGCCACACGGAGGCGCACACGGGACTGCGAACAGGTAGTGGGATCAGTTGCGGTGCATTAAATGAGCGCGCGAGAGTCGAAGGGAAGTGACCCACGACACCGGCGCGTCGATCCACGGTGCGCATGTCTCGTCGAGCGCGAGGCCCAAGATATTCTCGACTTCGCCGAGGAAGCAATAAAGACACATGATACCGGACAATAGAGATGCCGGAACAAGCTTTGCAAAGAAAAGAAAAAGAACAAGGGTAAAGGTGCCGGAACTAGGCTCGGGACATGAGTACTTAAACCGGTATCCGAGGAAAATGAGAACCTGGCATGGCCTGTGGGATAGAATCCTCCAGGCTATACCAGCTTCGGGGACTAATGTTGGGGGATGACCCCCGTATGCCAAAGGCATGCCAAACCGGATGGCTTGTGCCATCAGGATACCGGTTTAATGTTTATACCGGAGCCTGAGGTTAAGAGTTTAGCTAAGTGGAGCTACGCCGGAATCCCCAAGAGGGGTATACCGGAATCCGGTAAAGAAGATACCGGAAAGGAGAGCCTGTCGGCAGGACTGGTCAAAGATTCTCTCCAGAGCTAGAAGACAAGATGAGCTAAGCAAAGTGACTTTTGACGAAGGGTCGACGATAAAGAGAAGGGTGACGGTCAAAGAAGCCGGAGGACGTCGGCGCCCCGATTAAAGAGGACTCCGGTGTCATCTATGATTAAAGTAGCTTTGTAAAGTAGTTTGTCTAGTCAAAGATGCCATTAGGGTTTCTTCCAGTGTAAGCCACCCTCTCCCCTATATAAGGAGAGGGGGCAGCCCTTCTTCACGAGCGGGCAACAGGTAGCACGTAGCAAGACCATAGAGAGAGATCTGTGTACTGAGAAACTTGTAACCATGTTGAGATCAATGAAGCTAGCGATCTAGTAAAGAGTTCTTCCTCTTGTCTCTCTTCTTGCATACCGGCCTTTGGTTGTGTTCTTGAGGAAAGCATCCGGAAGTTCTTCCCATCTAATCGCAAACCCTCCCCCGAATCCTCATACGTCCATTCGGCCCCAACTTAAGCCATCCTATGGCATCTGCTCGTTCACCACGACGACATCCAGTGATTCTTGTGCCGTAATACCCGTGTTAACCATAAGATCCGGAGTGGGACGGAATAGTCAAAAGTGTTTCCACCTCTCGTTCATCAACGGATGCTCATTACTGGGTGCACTTGATCTCGAGAGACAAGATGCAGGGGGAACCCGTAGAAGTCCCCACGGTAATGAGGTCTATGATGGGTTGCAACTGCCGGCGTAGGAATGTATGGTAGATCCCTGCATTGTTGTCGTGGTCGGGGCCCATCCTTAATTGGTATAAGTGAACCGGCGTGGACCCAGGGTCGGAGTTTGCAACAAAGGGTGGATGTTCGAGGTAGCGGAGGAACATGATTGGCTAGACCTTATACCGGGCCTGACACCAAAGGAAGTGTGGACGGGTTGCGCGCCCGGTTGGCACCAAGGTTAAGATCTCTTATGGGTAAAACAACACACCTCTGCAGAGTGTAAAGAACCGTGACCTGTCACTCCCTGTTCCGGGATATGGAACTGCGAACGCTGCCGGAAAGGAACTCCATGAAGTTCTAGTAAACCGGTGAAGGCTGACGGACATAGTTCTTCTGAATAAAAGCAACCTTTTGAAGAAATGGTTATGAAAACCTGCATTGGTATTAGACTTTCTGGTCTAATGCCGTAGCTAGTGCATTAAACACATCTTTTCTATAATGAACTTGTTGAGTACGCTCGTACTCATCCCACTCTTAAATCCCCTGCTTAGATATGGAGGCATCGAAGGAGGATCTACAGTGCAACTCGAAGGTCGAGGAGTCAACAACTACTTCAAGAGACAAGACCCTGTCAGAAGAGTCAAATACACATCCAACAAGGAGAAAACCTAAATTAGCCATAGAAGGAAACTATCTTCCTAAACGTAGCTCCTATTTAGTTAGAATCTATTCTTAGCCTCTATAGCTAGTTAAATACTCTACAAATGGAGTTCGTGATAAGACTAGACTACGAGTCGTTCTTCTGGAGTTTATTTGCAGCTTTTCCTCATTGTAAAGTAGGAGGCTATGATGATCTTATGTAATAGAGTCAATATTGTAATTCTATAGACATGCCTTGGACCCGCATATGTTTCTGTTGTACCACTCTGAGCGATATAATACTAGTGGAACGGTGTTTTATTGGTGTTATATCAGACTTGCATACTACACCATGCAATGGTATGCCGGGTCACCACACATATGGTTACATGGTGTTGCGTCACTTTCAAGTTTGGGCCAGGCCCATGTAATTTTCGCAGGAATTAAGTAAGCCCTCGTTTAGAGTCCGTATTAAAGGGGGAAAAGCCTTCTAGGGTTTGGTTCGGTCACCATATGCATGGCTGGTCGAAACCCCACATTTTCCTACTTTAAATACCCCAATAGCCATCACGTTTAGACTGAGATTTTGATTAGACTAAAAGTTAGCCATTGCTGCAACTCTTCGTGTACTTCTTTTGAGGCCAACGCTCAGAACAAGACCGACTATTCGGCATCTCACCTTATTCAATGAAGTTTTCATCTATATCCGCAATATTCTGATTGCATTATTAGTTCTTACTTGTTCTCGATTTCAGGTAGGAATTAAGACCCTCGCTGGTCAGGTTGATCGTGCATCCGCAAGATCATTAACTCCCGGAGATTGTCCTAGAGATTGCATTGGCGCACGAGCTTTGCACGTGTAGTCGGATCGTCAAGCACGAACTCCACCAACAAATCGACGATATCATTCTCTCATCGAAAGATCGGACACCTTTGCCCTATCAAGTGGTATCAGATTTCAGGTTGCTCGGTGAGATTTACAGTTTTCCTAGTTTAGATTGCATCTGCCATCATACCATAAACCGACGAAAAAGCCAAAAATATATTAGATTTAGATCATCTGTCCCATAGCCCCTGCCACGCCTTGCATTGTCTTTTCAGTTTTGCATAGTTGAATTTGTGTATGCATCTTCGTGTCGAGTTGCTGGTCTTAGCGTCTAGTTCTTTAGAGTTTCGAGTTCTGGTCATAGTAGTTACGCCGCCGCCGCATACTCGCATCGCTCGCAAATCATCACCACCATATATATACTTCTGCCACTGCTATATACACATACCATATATATTTCTGCCACTGTCATATACACCACCATATATATTTACATCACTGCCATATACACCCACCAGATCGTTTCCGCCACCATCATATACATCTGCCATATACCATGTTTCCTACCGCGACACAGATTCGTGTTGTTTCTCTGCCGCGACAAAGTTCGAGTAGAATTAGGTTTTCTTGTTTTTTCTTATTAGTTGTTGCCTTCTAATATTGTTCGTGTTGTAGAAAAAATTTCCGTGAGATAAGTTTCGGCCGTCAGTAAGGAATTGTGAAGGAGAGAAAAAAAAGTCTGGAAACGCCTCCAAATTTTTTTTTTGCCTACACCAGTTTTTTTTAGAATGTATCGAAGCTTTCTAGTACTCCCTCTCTTCTTGTATATAAGGCCACTATCTCAATTCCCAAATACAAAGAAAATAAAATAAAATAATAAATAGCATGACTAATTATGTTGGAGACTTTTCGTGTTTAGAGCTAATTAAACTTGTTGCATGTGGTGTTCTATATCTCTATGGCTACATGCGGCTTTCATACTACTAAGACCATTGTACGAGGGAGAAATCTAATCGGTTCTTCTCGAGAAAAAAATAGTTATCTTGAAAATTGTATTTTTAATAATGGCCTTGTATTTAAGAGAAGGGAGGTAGTATCATATATCAGATCTGAAATGCTTTGTCAAAAGAAGGTTATCTCTGTAATTTTGTCTCAAATCCGCCCCAATTAATCCTCCTTTCCCGTGTGCACTATGATGAAACTCTTAAACCGTAGTGACTTAGTTTAGCTAAGAACATCTCCACTCGTCCTTTCCATGGGCCAAATAGCCAAAATGGAGACGCCAGAGAGAGAGAACGTAGCCAACCGCGTTCTCTACAAATATTTTTTGCGATGATATAAAATTTTCTTTATCCAGCACCCCGGGGCAGCTCCAACCTACAGGGGGCAACTAGCGGCTAACACCACGTCCAACGAAAACAAGCCACACATCCTACGCGACCACAAAAAAGATAAAATAGAGGCTATAACTGGTTCCATACTCTTCCCTATAATTAAAAAATCACCGTGGTCGCGTAGAATGTGTGGCTTGTTTTTCAGTGGATGTGGTGTTAGCCGATTTTTTCCCACGTAAGAGCAAACGCCGTGTGAGGGTTTCGAGTTTGAGAGCGGAGAAGCTCTAAGATTTATTTTTTCCAAAGTAAGCGGTAGAGAGAAAACAAATCCAGTTAGGCAAGGCCACATGAGGCACACGTGGCACCAAGGCGAGTCTGTCGGCGGCGCGAAGCCGCTGGTTCGGCTCCTTCCGGGCGAAGATACGCACGAAACCAAATTGAAAAGAAACCTTGGAGGGAAAACTCCCGCCAACATAAATAAATCTCCTCCGAAATCCCCTCCTCACATTCGTGATTCGTCCTCACAAATCCGGACCCCTCCATCCCTGCACAAACTCCACAGTCCAGACCCGAGGAGACCGAGCGATCGGAATGGCGGACATGGGCAGCCTCGAGAAGATGGGACGGGAGCTCAAGTGTCCGATCTGGTACGCCGCCCGCCCCCTTTCTTCCCTCGTTTCACCGGCGCTCTATACCTGGATCTGTCCCCATCAGTTCTTCGATCCATCCATTTTCTTGTCCATCTTGACTGATTTTTCCCTTGTGAATTAACTGGTATATCTGTTTTGTATTGGCAGTCTGAGCCTGCTCAAATCCGCGGTATCCGTCAGCTGCAATCACATTTTCTGCAAGTGAGTCCCTTCTCCCTGCCCTCATCCGTCTCGATCTCGCTGTAAAGTTATACGATAGATGGTTCTGTTCGATCTTGATTCATATGTCCCCTCCCCTCCTCGCTGCAGCGATTGCCTCATGGAGTCGATGAAATCCTCCTCCAGCTGCCCCGTGTGCAAGGTCCCGTTCCGCCGAAGAGGTCAGTGGTATAGTTGTCGCCTCACCCTGTTTCAGTTGTTATATTAGTTATTATGTGTTGCGTGGAAATTGCTGGACCGCAAATGAGTGGGATTGTTTTGCTGCGCTTGCAAAAAATGCTTTACCTTCTGACTGAGAATTGTCTAATGTTAACACGGAATCACGGATGCTTAACCTTCTGATTGAGAATTGTGTATGTACGGAGTCACGGATGAAATGCCTACTTAATTAAAAAAGATCAATATTTATGTAACTATACAATTTTAAATTTCAACTAAAACCACAACAAGAATTTTGGAATGGAGGGAGTACTATTTTTCCTGAACTTGTCTGATTTTAGGGCCTTTTTGGTTCATGACTAACATTGCCACAACTAACCTTATCGAAAGCTTGGTTGCCATAGAAAGTAATGAACTGGCTGTTTACTGTAACTCTAGAAGTTCTGAATTAATGGACCTACCTATATCCGATACGGGATTGTTTTGCCATGCTCTGAGAATTATGTAATGTAAAAACGGATGGAATGCTTACTTTGCCGAAGTTCAATATTTCTATAGCTATATAAAAACCAAAAGTATACTCTTTTTCCACCACGATATTGATGCACTGGTGTTTACTGTAACTCTGGAAGTTCTGATGTAATCGCCTTATTTTTATCTGGCACAGAAGCATTATAACAAAGCTTTGGTTTTGCTTGTAGAAATAAGGCCATCACCACACATGGACAATTTGGTCGGCATTTTGAAAAGCATGGAGGCTGCAACAGGAACTAATGTGGTCTCAACACAGGTGACTTCTGCGGTGGAAGTTGCAGGTAATTTTGTGACACAGCATCAGTTCTTTTGTTTGGTAGCATATGTCAAAGTGGTCAACAGCGACACAGGTGATTAGTTATGTATGTGTTTTGCACCTGTTGGGTCGCACCACACATGTTGTATTAATTTCAGCATGCTGTCTGCTGTATAGCTGGAGATCTGTCTCTAAAACTGAAATCAACTTTTGGAAAAAATGGACAATTGTTCTACAATCTCAAAGCTTACAGTCTTATTCTTGATTTTGAAGATGGATTGAAACCTGCTGACAGCAGGAAAGGGCCCAAAAGGTCTAAAAAATCAGCGGTGCAAAAGAAGAAGATAACATCCAAGAAGGAAGCAAACACAACGAAACCTGCTGTGGCTTCTGCATCTCGTCCTACTAAAAAGTCCTCTTTCTCTACAAACAAGAGAATACATGTGACGCCGTTCCCTGAATCTGAGACACCAGTGAGGCCTCGGAAGATCATGAAGCCTGAAGAGCCAACGAATAATTTGAATCAAGATGCTCAAGGCAAAGATAAAGCATTGGCTTCTGATAAATCTGAAGGCATTTCATTGTCACCGTTTTTTTGGCTGAGGGAAAGAGAGGATGAAGTAATTGGCACTGTTGAAACGTTAAGTGAACCTCTATCGCTGGCCACACCCTTGCGCCACAATGCACCTTGTTATAGTGATATTAAAGATTCTGAAGATGAAACACCTCTTAATACGACTCCAAATGTATGTTTTCTGAACATAATTTTATTTTTAAATTTCATGCTGACCAGCCTTAAAGAACTTTTCCTTACCATAAGCTACTTGTGTTGCAGAGCAAAGTTGGGGTTCCACAAATTTTTGATAGCGAAATCTTCGAATGGACCCAGAGACCTTGCTCTCCGGAGCTGTGTTCTACTCCATCGAAAAAGCAGGTATTTTTGCTACATGAGGCCAGAGACTATTACCTTTAATCAATTCTTTCTTTCTTGATAATCTTATGATTTGCACCTATTTTATTTTGAGCATGTATTTTATTCAACAATTTTGACTTTATAGGGTAAATGTAAGGATATACTAGATCACATATCAGAAACACATGATGAGGAAGATATACAGCTTAGTTGTTCATTTGAAAGGTTAGATCACGCAAGTAATGCAGCTCAGCTTGTCCATGCTAAGGAAATTAAGCAGAAGAGAAAGAAGACACAAGGTAGGAACAGCAAGAAGACAAAGTTGCCCGATCATCTGAAGGTCAGCATAAAAGAAGCTGATCCCAATCAACAAGATTCAAATAGTACTAAACATCTTGCTGCAAAGTCATGTGAGAAAAACAGTACCACAGAGAATAATACTTCAAGTAGAAGAAGCAAGGCTTTTAACAACATCAATCTATTTCCTTGCTCTAATTATAACTCTTCAGAGACATTTCTCCCTCAAGATGGTCTGGAGACTGAAGCACATGATGAACAACTTTCAGAAAGATACCAGAGAAAGGGAAAAAATAGTCAGCAGAAGAAAAGTGCAAGGAAGCTGGGAACAACAGGGATGAGTACAGTTGAGACTACAGAAACTAACTATGAGCCAAGTAGTAAGCGAGTTAGAAAAATGCCCAATGGTGCCAATGCTGAAAAGATAAGAGTTATTAATGGTTCTAGAAACGAAACTGAAGCACCAGTACTCCATGGTTTCATGAGAAGTTGCACCCAACACAAACTTTTAGATGGTAAAAGTAAAAAGAGCAAGTCCATTGGAGAAATGAACAGTCAGATCGGAACTAGCATGAAATCAAACATTGGTGGAAGTACATCAAGCATTTTACGTGGTAGATGCCAAAGTAATGAGGCAATACATGTAGCTCCTTCAGTAATGGATGTATCTGCTAAGAACAATTGTGCAGAAGGCATTCAACAAATAGATTGTTCAGTGATTACTAACTTTGGAAAGCTCCAAGCCTGCCCTGTGCGCAATACTTTCCTGAAGAAATGTAACGGTGCTGTCTCTAAGGTTTGCTGTGCTTTCTGCCAGTCTGTTGATATCACTGAGGTATGTTCAGATAATTTTCAAATGCCTTTTCTTGGAGTTCCAAATCCTTGGTCAACTGATGGCGAATGTCTCTATTTTCTTGAAGGTGTCTGGTGAGATGGTTCACTACCATAATGGAAAACAAGTTCCCACAGAGCTTAGTGGAGGGGCTAATGTCATACATTCTCACAAGAACTGCACGGAGTGGTTTGTCATCCTTTCTAGCACATGATTATATTGTAGCAAAATATTTTTATTCTCGGTATATTTAGCTAATTTATATTATACCTTTTTAATCTCCACAGGGCTCCAGATGTTTACTTTGAAGATGACTCCGTGTTTAACCTTATGGCTGAGTTAACTAGAAGTAAAAGGATCAAATGTGCTTGCTGTGGAGTTAAAGGTGCAGCGCTTGGATGCTTTGACAAGAGTTGTCGGAAAAGCTTCCACTTCACATGTGCTAAATTGATCCCAGAATGTAGATGGGATAATGTAAGTATATTATGTTTCTTTAGGAAACAGGTATATTGTGTCCTGAAACTAGTAATTTCAAGTTTACCAGAATAATTCCTTGACATTTTTCAAAGTTCGAAATTGGCACCTTATAGCTCCAATTTATTACTTTCACTGTCAGGAAAACTTTGTGATGCTATGCCCTTTGCATCAGTCCTCCAAGTTGCCTAATGAAATTTCTGAGCCACAAAAGCAATCCAAAAGGATAATAGCACCAAAATGGTATGTCTGGAACATGCTTATGAAACATAGTCAAGTAATGGTGTAAGACTGTCAAATATATTATTATACTTACTGAGGCACAATTGTTTTTGCAGTCCATCTCAGGTAAAATCTAGTCAAGATTGCAAAAATAACTGGAAATGGCCATCTGGTTCAACACAGAAGTGGGTTCTCTGCTGTTCAGCTCTTTCTGCTGCCGAGAAGGTACTTTATGATGTTTATCTTATTTCCCTGATCAGATACATGATATTATCTCCGTATGAGTTTTAACTGAAACAAAATGGTCAAATTACTCAGGGAGTTGTATCTGAATTCGCAAAATTAGCCGGCCTGCCTATTTCCACAAGCTGGAGTCCTAGTGTTACCCATGTTATTGCATCAACTGACCTCTCTGGTGCTTGCAAGCGCACACTAAAATTTCTGATGGCAATCTTGAACGGCAAATGGATCGTCTCCATCGATTGTAAGTGGATAGCAGACTCATGACTGCCCTATCTGAGCAGAATTGGTATTGATGACCTTTGTTGCTGACTGGTGAGTTTATAATGTAGGGGTTAAGGCCTGCATGGATCACATGGAACCTGTTGATGAGACGAAATTTGAAGTCGCTACTGATGTTCATGGGGTTACAGGAGGTCCCAGATTAGGAAGACACAGAGTAATCAAGAAGGTAATTTCTTTCACTGTTATATATACTGTACTGTTATATGTGTAGTGGAAGTAATTTGTTGTATATATACCTGAAACTGCCAATTCAGCATGACCGTAGCTTCAAGGACCAGAATAAAGTTGTTTGTCTGCTTGAGCTATTGAGCATGATTGCTCATGGGTATATGCTACAGCATTCAGTTAACTGTTCATTTATTATACAGCAACCAAAGCTGTTCGATGGCATGCGGTTTTACCTCCATGGAGACTACACAAAGTCCTACAGAGGCTTCCTGCAAGACCTCGTCATTGCAGCCGGTGGCACTGTTCTGCATCGGAAGCCTGTCTCAAGAGACCAGCAGAAGTTGCTTGATGACAGCTCCCCTGTCATTGTTGTGTACAGCCTCGAGAATCAGGAGAAGGTGAAGTTTGATGCTGACCAGCACCGCAGGCAGGCCGATGATGCCCAGGCGCTGGCCTGCGCCTCCGGTGGCAAAGCTGCGACAAGTGCTTGGATAATCGACTCCGTGGCAGCTTGCAACCTGCAGCCTCTGTGAGCTCGAAGAAGGCTTTCTGTCTACATGTGTAATGTAATTATATATAAGAGCTAGACTTCTCTTTATGAATTATCTATCCAGAAATCGTTCCCTTGTAATACAGATTTTCTATTTGGCATCCACAAACTCCAACTTAAATAGAACATACTCAATCCGAAAATGTTCCTTGGGTAATTGTTCCAACTTCCAAGCGAGGACCATGTCTGAGCCACTTTTTCCTTGAAGATAGGTATTGTACTAGAAGGATCTGTGTGCTTCGCTCTGCCCAAAGATTGCTGGTTTTTAAGCAAATATGATGGCATGCTATGCTGTTATCTAGTTTCAACTAGTAAAAGGGGTTTAACAGTGATGATCAAAGAATAATACTGGGCGTAACGATATCTTGAAGCACAACCGAGTTTAAGATCGGCAATGTCAAGAAAGTGACATTTAAACCGAGTTAATACCTTCAAAAGAGAAAATGTTGGGGAAACTAGTGCTGGATTTCCCTATTTGGACATTAGCACACATTTTGAACTAAAAAAACGCAATGGAAATATTGTTTAATTTTAGCACCACTATACTGAGGGATTGTTGCTCGTGTTGAAAGAAAACATATGCAACAACATTATGGAAGAACACCACACTTCTCAGCTACATTGTCTCTGTGAGATGTAAGTTGTCTCTGTGAGATGTAAGTTTAAGCCTAGTCTGAAACAATGTCTAACTTAGGGAGAGAGATTCCCGGAACTGCAGTAGAAGATCAACATACATCGACACAAATGCTTTTAGGTGAAAAAACCTTAACTTCAGGAAAAAAAATCATGGGTTGAAGCCACCAAAATCTTCTTCCACGATTATTAGATTTAGAAGTTATTTTCTAGTGACTAGAGGCTTTCATACACCATCTTGGAGGGCAAGAACAAAATTTGGGCACAAAATTAGGAATTGGAACAATCTCACTTAAGAGCAACTCTAGTGGATCCCTTACTTCTCGGCCCTTAAACTCGCGAGTAAGGGGCATGGTACACACAATCTCCGAGCGCATGCACGACGGCGCCAATCAGATCCCGTATAGCGGAGCTGTAAAAAAAGGAATATTCCTTTTTTACAGTTCCGTTATACGGGATCTGATCGGAGCCGCCGTGCACTAAATCATCTGTAAACATCGGAGATTTTCGACAGTTTCGACAACAAAAGAGACTATTTCACAAATCACAAAGAAAATGATCCAAAATATGCGCAAAACATGTTTTTTACGCACTCATCAACCATCACGATATAGAAGGAAGCTCAAGCAAGTCCGACGTCGCCGGTAGCACCTCCATCGACGCCGGCAGTCGTCGTAGCCAAAGAACTATCTCCTCCGCTTTGAAATGATCTCAAGCCTCCTCATATGCCACCATTCTGTAGTGAACTCATCCATGGTGGAATGATCCATCATCATCGTCCTATTCGCCTCGGCAATGAGATCATTCAACGCCTTCTTCTCCTCAAGTCCTAGCTTTCTCTCTTCCAAATCATGAATTGCTTACCACCTTTACTGCTTCATCGCATTCTTCTTGTCACTCATGATAGCCTTGGCTTCCAAAGTCTTTAGCATCATGCTTTCCTTTGACTTCATGAACTCTTCGATCTAAAGTTTGCCGCATCAGCTTCAAGCTTGATCCTCCCTTTTGCCTTCTTGTTCCCTTCCGGCTTTTCCTTGTTCCTACCTCCTTCTTCATCACTTTCATCACCAAAAGAAGCAAGGCTCCCTTGTTTGATGGTGCCTCTTGGTCCCTCAGTTTCCACTTCTCCATATGCTGCTTCCAACAATCTTGTAGGGTAAATGATCTCCCCTTGGAGGCCGTAATATTCATCTTGGAATTGTTTAGAATTTCCATGAACGACGGCGGCATCATACCTCCTGCGCGCCGAACATGTTGAAGGCGGCGTCGCCGTGCTCATGCGGCCTGACGATCCCGTTAGCTGGCAGAGTCAGGGCCATCGGAAAAGTGGTCGGCTTCCTCTTCGCGCTCCCGCATCTTCTTCGAACCCTCCCCGGCTTCTTCACGCCTTCCCGTGGCTTCTTCGCGCCCTCCGGGGCAGCATCAACATGGTCGGATGGGGCAGTCGGGGCCGCACCAAAGGCGATGAGGTGCTTGCCCACGCGCTTCCTGTTGGTGGTGGATGGGGTGACCACGGGTGGAGTAGTAGGAGGCGGATGCTGAGGCCACGAGACCTAGCCAGCGGCCGCTGGGTGCTCCGAGAGGTACATGGGGGCAAATCTGGCATGGGGCATCGGTGAGGAGGTGGTGGGGACGCAACTCGTCGTTGGCGAGGTCGCATGAGTGGGAAGGAAGGGAGATGAATGTTCCGTCCCGCCAAAATGCGATGTGTAGTGCAGGCCGCACTCGGTTCGGCCGCGCAAACCGTGTATTCGCAGTTTGGGAGGGGATTTTTTCGAGGCATGTACTTTTTTTTGGTTCGCATCGAATCATCGATATACGGGATCTGATCGGCGCATGGAACCGAACGAAAACCATAAAAGGCGGTTATTTTATAGTTTCGGTGAATTTACGGGATCTGATAGAGTTGCTCTAACAAATGGGTTTTTTGTGCTACAATCTTTATGTGATTTTGCTACAATATTACAAAATTGTTGCTACAATGTCCCTGACGAAAGTCTCAAGCAAAGATGGCGATGCTACCACCGGTCCGTCCCGCCTCCGATGGCCTTGTAGGCCTTGGAGGTGCAACAGACACCGATATCTCCTCAGTAGGAGGGTTCACGTTTCTTTTTTTAGTTTTTTCTTTGTCTTCTTTGGGATGGTGAGGCAGCGACGACATCCCGTAGAAAAGGCGTATGGATCTTTGTGTCCGGCGAATCTCCTGGGATCCGGTTAGTTTTCATGCTCGTTGGTGTGATTGTAGATCTAGCTCTCCTGATCTATGATTCTCATCATTGGTGATGGTTGCTGCTCTGTTACACTAGTCTTTTGTAGTCTTAGTGATGACTTCATATTTGTCTACTACACCGATATGACAAGCATTGCCCGGCTCCGGTGGAGGGGAGATGCTGGCGGTGCACATTCGACTTGCTCTATGCTTGTAGTGGTCACTAGGTTGTCCATAGACCTATTTCTATTTTTATTATTTTGGGCTCCTTATACTGCTCTCAATGATATTCATAGAGCTATTTCCACCTTCTACCCCTAGTATGCATTTGTGACACTAAGGGTTCCTTTGATTTAAAGGATAGGAAAAACATAGGAATAAGAAAGGTATAGGATTGGAATGGCATGTCTAATTGAATCCTATAGGAAGATGAAGTTTGTTTGATTGTAGCAAAGGAATTTTTCCATGAGGTATGAGCTAATGCTTTTTCCTATAGGAATTACACTACAAGATTCCTATAGGATTTTTTCCTATAGGATATGTTCCTATGAATCAAACAACATGTATAGGAAATTTTCCCATAGGAACCAAATCCTACACAATTCCTATGCAAATCCTTTGAATCAAAGGAACCCTAATTATCCATAGAGTAAAAGTTTGTCTATCTTTTAGAAGCTTCTGCCGCTAGTTTCTTATGCGAGTCCAATTAGCAAGGTGTGAGGTTATGACCAAGATTCAAAAATATTGGGACAACAACGAGTATGGAACATATGGACAAAAGGAGTTTGGAGATGATTGTAGATGATGCACTCCGGTGTTGGGCATTTTGCCGCGCCAGGTTGACCTAACACGTCGATCATATATCTAACAAAAACAAGCAAAATGCAAAATGAAATAAAACCGTTTTCAAATTCGCCATGGGATATTTTGGTAGAACCTCTACTAAATGGTGTAATATGTGTCACAAATACACAATACAGATAAAAAATGGAATTCACTCTTATTAATAGATAATAAGTGGAATTTTTCAAAAGAAACTCTTGCAAGATGGAATATTTGGAAATAATGGAGCATGTGGTTCATTTATTTCTAAGCAGACCATGACAAGTGCAGTAGTACAGTTATTTCGGATCAGAATATTTTCTCCATGACGATTTAAAGACGGTGCCGGCTGACAGCGCAAAATAGCACGACCCAAAACAGTTGCATTGGAAGGGTCGAGTGCTTTTAAAATGTCCTTAGTTCCATCGGTCACCTCAAGTCCTCATCAACACACATGAACCAAGCAACCAACGTCTCCTAAAGTCGACGAGTGCAAGCACCTCAGCAACATGGTCAGCAAGCGGCTCTACCAGGTGGTCGTGAACAACTTCCTCATCGTCGTGGTGGTACCTGTCACAGCCGTCGTTCTTCTCCGCAAAGCCGCACAGCTCGGCCCCGACGAGGTCCTCTCCCGGCTCCATGGCCTGCGGCAGGCCCACGTCTTCCTAGCCGTCTTCGCGCCGTTCGCCATGGCCACCCTCTACCTCCTTTGCCGCCCTCGCAGCGTGTACCTGGTGGACTACGCTTGCTGCCGGCCGAACTCCAACTGCCGCGTATCCATAGGCTCCTTCACCGAGAGCGCTCGCCTGTCGCCGTACATCGACGAGGGCACCTTCCGTTTCATCACGCGCATGCTGCGGCGGTCGGGGCTGGGCGACCAGACCTACCTCCACCCTTCGCTGCACCATATCCCGCCGCGCTGCTGCCTGAGCGAGAGCCGCGACGAGGCGGAGCAGGTGGTCTTCGCGACCGTCGACGACCTGCTCGCCAAGACGGGCATAAGCCCCGGAGCGATCGACATCCTGGTGACCAACTGCAGCGGCTTCACCCCGACGCCGAGCTTCACGGACATGATGGTGAACAGGTACAAGCTCCGAAGCGACATCCGGCACGTGAACATGTCCGGGATGGGGTGCAGCGCCGGGGTGGTGTCCGTGGAGGTGGCGAGGAACCTCCTGCAGGCGGCGCCGCGGGGCGCGCACGCGCTGGTGGTGTCCACGGAGATCACCTCCTTCATCTACTACACGGGACCGGACCGGACGATGCTGCTGCCAGGCGCGCTGTTCCGGATGGGCGCGGCGGCGGTGCTGCTGTCGACGTCCAGGTCCAACAGGTCCCGGTTCCGGCTCACGCACATTGTGCGGACGCTCACCGCCGCACAGGACAGGGCCTACCTGTGCGCGTCGCTGAAGGAGGACGAGCACGGGGAGACGGGGATATACCTGTCCAAGGACCTGGTGCCCGTCGCCGGAGAGACGCTCAAGGCCAACATCGCCGCGCTGGGGTCCGTCGTCCTCCCGCCGTCCGAGAAGCTGCTCTTCGTGCTCTCCTTCATCGCCCGGAAGGCGCTGGGCAGGAGGATCAAACTGTACATGCCGGACTTCCGCACGGCCTTCGAGCACTTCTGCGTGCACTCCGGCGGCCGGGCGGTGATCGACGCGGTGCAAGCCAGCTTGCGGCTGTCGGACGAGAACGTGGAGCCGTCGCGGATGACGCTTCACCGGTTCGGGAACACGTCGAGCAGCTCGCTGTGGTACGAGCTGGCGTATATCGAGGCCAAGGGGCGGGCGCGCAAGGGTGACCGGGTGTGGATGGTCGGCTTCGGGTCCGGGTTCAAGTGCAACAGCGCCGTGTGGGAGTGCATCAGGTCGCCCAGCGACACCAGTATTCTTGGCGCCCCGTGGGCCGATTCCATCCATCAGTATCCTGTCAAGATAAGTAAAGAGTAGGCTAAAGGGTGTGATTGGAGTCCAGGCAATCATATCCTTTGTTTGTTGATGCTACCATACTTCAAGAATGTGTTTTTTTGCTGTACTCATGGCATTGTATGACAAAATTTTACAAATATCCTTTGTTTGTTGATGCTACCATGCTTCAAGAAATTCTAAAGCTGAACGAGGATGTTTGCCGAAGAGTAATCTTGTTACTCTGGCTTTGGTGGCAACAGAGGAATAGGGCAAATAGAGGAGAAGTAATTAGAGGTTATTATGATATACTATGCTCTTCTATTAACTTTCATTTGTCGAACTGTATGAAGGAAAAACAAAAGCCCAAGGAACTGAGTTTTTTTTTTTTTTTTTTTTTTTTTTGAGAGGCCCAAGGAACTGAGTTGTGTGAAGGCTCAAAGATGGTCTCCTTCCCCGGACGAGCTTCTGAAGATCAACACAGATGGCTCTTTCAGAGAGACATCTCATACAGGAGGATGGGGCTTCATGATCCACAACGCAGATGGTAATCTTATTGTTGCTGGAGCAGGCAACCTAGAGCGTGTTTCAGATGCTCTATATGCTGAAGCGCAAGCTATGCTATATCCAACAATCATCGCCTTTTTTTCGACAAAGAACAACAATCATCGCCTCACAGATGGGATCCCAAATTGTGATGTTTGAAACTGACTCTGCCCTGCTGAAGGAGGCCGTTACTACTGAAGATTATAATCTGTCTCCTCTAGCTGCCATGTTTAGAGAGATAAAATCCCATCTGTGTTGGTTTCAACGATATAAATGTACTCCGTAGTATATTTTCCAAGGGCGTGTAATGGTGCTGCACACTCTTTAGCTGCGCATGATATAATTATGGAAGTTGGCCACTATGAGACTTGGCTTGACCAATTCCCAGAGTTTGTAAAAGACACTGTTATCGTAATGGAATGTTGTGGTGTTCCTTTCAAAAAAGGAAATTGCTACTTAGCACCATGTATTACTTAGTTTGAGCTCATAGGTTTATTGAGATGAATACAATGCGTAACTTCTCTGTTTGGCCCAGTGAAAAATAGAAAGAACATAAAGCTCCTAAGCATCATGGATTCTATTAATAGTGCGCCATCATAGCGGTTGAAGGTACTTGTAGTATATGCATGCACTTATGGATATTTGTAGTATATGAATGTCTAGCTTAGTCATAACTAAATAGAGAATTCTACGGTACTATGATGTTCGTAGTATATGAATGCGCGCCCCCTGTTCTTAGGGGTTCAAGAGCTACTCAATCCAAGCAATCAAAGACCATATATCTGCTATATGACCTCACTTGCTTGCATGTTCAGACCATATATGCTATATATGACCTCTTTTGCCTGCACGTTCAGACCGACAGGCATCGGTAAATTATCCGCTGCTATTACACAACACATGTCCATTTCACTATTGCCAGTGAAAAGCATATAAACCGCACGAGCAGCAGTGAGACAATCAGTCTCCAGCAACTCTTTCATCAACCACACTATGCTCATCTGCTGGTACAGGTAGGCATACACAGCATACGATGCTCATGGTCATAACAAGGAACAGAACAAATATCCAGGTAAAGATTATTTGATCTGACTTCGAAAAACAAACACGCAGCAATCAGCATGTCCACATAAAAATGCTTCAGCGCTTGGGTTCACATCATCATACTACTACTACACTAGCTCTCGCTTCAAAGTATATACGCAGGTTCTGCAAATTCATACACAATCGAACCTGCAGATTCATGTGCAGAGTGTAACTTCTCTCCAAAAAGAGCTACAATCCAACACAAAAATTAACAGTGCTAACAGCAGCTTGACACAGATGTGTAGGAAATCTATCCAACACTGCCACGTCTGATAAAGATAAGGGCTTACTAGGAGGGACTGACCACCAGCAGGCTCAGCGACGACTTGTCTAGCGGCTCCAACATCTACAACGGATGCACAGCTTTCCTTCGTGTTCATACTTTAATACTACTTGCAGCCCCTCTGAGCCTCTGAGCAAGGTAGGCGCAGGCTGGAGTAAAATAGTCAGCCAGAGAACTTCTACTCCATTGGCTCAAGTTACACTAGGCTTCAAGTTGCATCTCGTGAGAATACAACTACATCCTGAAACAGAGACATGAATGGATAAGATTTCAGGAAAATGCTAAGAACACTGTTTTTAGAAAAGGAACGAAGAGCTTCCACAGTTAAAAAGCTCATAAGATATCTAAAAGATTTTTTTCAACTCCTGCTTTTCACATAGCCTTCTAACTGTATCAGAAGCATATTAGTTAATTAGTGCAGATTGCGTTAGAACTTAGTACACAGCATGTGGGGCACACCGGCAGATGCCACTGATGGTAAGTTGGTAACCAATGCAATAAATAGGACTGTCTCTTATCCAAAAAATCACACTTGCCTTTGACTAGCCTATTATAAAGACTTTTTAATCGTTCTCCATTCTTTCCTATATCCCTCAATTGCATGATACCAAAATAGTAATGTTACAGATGACCCTTAAAGAGTGGGAAGTACAGCTCTTATCAGAATGAGCAAAAGTTACAGCCCAAACGTACAGGTTGGGGCGCAAAATCGTTCTTCCCTCAAACCACTCTTGCCTTACACTAGCCTGCCAAGAGCCTTCCTGATATCTCTTCAGTCCCCCTCTCCATTTCCTATACCCTAATCGCACAACTCAGAAGTAATAATGGAAAAGATGATCCTTAGCGAAGGGCACAGTACAGCTCTTATCAGAATGGTATAACAGCTGAAAAGGACTGTCTGGGGCAGATATTGTTGTGTGTAAATATGCCAGTGCAAGATATTGGGCATAGCAAAGAAGGTTAGACAGCTAAACCCGTTTGCTTCTTGCTACAAGGAGGGAACAATGCACCTGAACATTCCTGTTTTTGGATTTCAACTTGGTCACAGGTCACTCGGATTTTAAAGAGTCTTAACTAAAAAGAACAATTGACGCCTCATAAGTACCACAGGCAAACCAACTAAAATTATTGAATTCATGTATAACTGATCAATGATCAGTGTCAACATAATTTTCCAATGCCACAAACAAAAACAGAAATCGTGATTTGCCAAATTTGGTGTTACTCCAATTTGTTATCCATTGTATTGTTTCAGTTATGTTCACATTAAGGTTTGATTATCAATATTTGAATATCACCAAAAAAACAAAGTTAACACTGAACAGCTCACTGCTGGATCAGGAATCGAGCGCCTGTGTAAAGTCCAATACTCTGTCCGGACAATTTGTGCAATGACGTATTACCAAAGTTCATATGTTCATGAATGATAGGACTTCAAATTGAAATCAACTTTATGGTTGTACGGCCAGTCAAGCAATGTACTTCACGTAAAAACTGAATTTGGTATAAAATACTACTATATACACAAACAATGGCAAAATCCAAGAAAAGAGTTAGCAGTCAGCCAATCCAGTGATTATAGTTTAGAAATAGTTTGCTTCTTATGAGTTACGACAAATAACCAAAATCCAGACATGAGCTAAACCTATATCAGACTACAACCCAATCTCCCGAATTTTAAATATTTTGTTCAGTACAAATCTAAAATGCATCCTAAAAGCGTTGAGGCTGGTGATGGTAGTGGCAGAACTCACAGATTGTGTGGAACTGTGGATAGGGTTGAACAAGTCCTAGAAGCAAAGGCAGCTGCAGAAAACTAACCAGACAAACATAGGAGTGAATGGTGATGTGAAATTTACCTCTCACAGATGAAGCATCTGGAATGGCGCTCGATCCATAATTTAGAAGGAGTTCATCTCAAGGGTATACATCCTCCGCTTGAGGAGCATCCTGACGGCTGTCCGATACGGCTCCTCGAAGGCATCTGAAACCCAGGGTCCGCATGCCGCCGACCCAGCAGCCCCAGTCCCAACCGCGTCCCTCATCGCCTCCTCGCTCGGCTTGATGGCCACCAGCGTTGCTCCATTCAAGACCGTGCCCCCAGGCAGCTCAATGTGTGGCGCGTACCACAGCCGCATGCTAAGCGCGGGCATGAGCGTCCGGTGCGAGTCACCGGACGCAGACACCGGCCTGACCCGCAGCTCCTGCAGCTGGCACTTGTCCATGGTGAGCACGCCCTGGCCATCGGCGTCCGTCAGGTCCAGGCTCTCGAGCATGGCGTGGTCGGAGATGATGGGCTGCAGCAGGTAATGCCGGGCCGACGCCGCGATCAGCGAGCTGATGGTCCACAGCACCCGCAGCTTGAGCCCCCCGTTCGTGTAGAAGGACTCCGGTATGCTCCCTAGATCGTCAGACTCGGTAGCAGGAGGTGTGGTCGCGCTGTCCTTGGTGGTAGAGGATGGCGAGGCGGAGGCGGCGCCGAGGATGACGCAGCTGCCGAGCGTGGAGCCGAAGTCGGCCTTCCACTTGAGCAGCACGCCGTCGTCCATGCCGAGCTCGCCCGCGGGGAGCTCGATGTGGAGCGTG
This sequence comes from Lolium rigidum, assembly GCF_022539505.1. NCBI lineage: Eukaryota > Viridiplantae > Streptophyta > Magnoliopsida > Poales > Poaceae > Lolium > Lolium rigidum. The sequence continues at coordinate 238,294,173 of NC_061511.1, read as the reverse complement.
CGGAGCTCCTTGAAGGAGCGGAGCACCTCGGAGGGCGAGTGGTGCGAGACGTCGCCGCCGGGAGTGGGCGAGGAGGAGGAGGAGGAGGAGCGGCGGAAGGAGGAGAGGGACGCGGAGGAGGGCGGGAAGTCGGCGGCGGAGTTGGCGTGGGAGAGGATCTGGCCGAGCGCCTGGATGGGCTTGACGATGCCGCCGATGACCATGCGCGCGATCTGGGAGAAGACGTTGCGCGCGCGGGCGGAGGCGGTGGGGGAGGAGGGCGCGGCGGAGGAGAGGGGGCCGGAGGAGGCGGGGTCGTCGGGGATGACGCAGTCGACGCGGACGAGCACGGAGTCGACGAGCGGGACGAGGGCGTGGAAGCGGCGCGAGACGAGCGCGCAGCGGCCGAGCGCCTTGACGTCGCCGATGCGGTTGAAGATGACGAGGAGGAGCGGGTCGGGGAGGTCGTCGAAGCGGTCCTCCCCCGGGTGGTGGTCGTCGCCGGGGTCGCAGCGCCAGCGGCGGGACTCGACGGCGTCGTATTCGGCCATCGGCCGGCGGCGTGGGAGAGCGGATCTGGAGGGTGAGGAGGGGAGGGACGTGGGTGGGAGGCCACGAGGGGCTCTAGAGAGAGAAGAGAGAGAGGGGACAGGCAGGAGGTGGACGGCGTGCACTCTCTTGTTGTTGCTTTTTTTGCTCGGGACAAAATGCAGTGGAGCCCCTGATCCTCCCCGAAATCATGGCGAAATACAATTATTAAAATCGATTTTGTCAGTTTTGGGAGAGAGCTTTATCTTGCTTTCGTCGGTGCCAATGATATGCAGGAACACTGGCATCATAAAACTTTTTTCATAATCAATACCACAATATATTTCATATTAGCAAATAGTACACGGTAGAGATGAATGAGGTCTTCATTGATTATAAAATAAAATCTAGAATAAACAAGTAAATCTTCTAGGTTTTCAAACTCTTTCTACTTCCACGATATAATTTTGTACTTTTCTAAAACCATCTATAAAAAATTCTATAGTTGTCACAAACATGTAAATACGAAGGTGGATTCTCGCATCTTTTTAAATCGCAATGCCAAGGCTAGCGCACGATATAGTCAGTAAAGTAATTTGTTAGACATGTAATATGTATACCAATATGTATACATATATATCCTTATACTTCATTGTGGAGGATTTTTCGATGCCTATATTAACACACCAATGTGCCCAAGGAGAGGGTAACGTTCTCGCTAAGATTGACATGGTATCAGAGTTGCTTCTTCTATGTGAGTAGTGGCAAATCTCAGAAACCCTAGATTGTCGATAAAGATCGGTTGATTCACACAGACAATATCTGTATGCCAGCCAAGATCAACGTGATCTAGAAAAAAAAACTCGTGTTTGCTGCTGCTCAAGATCGGCAGCTTCCCAACCCTTCTGTCCCTACAATCTCGGTCTTGAACACACTTCTACTGTGTGGTCGATTATTGAGGGGTTGTACACGTCCTAGACCATGGCTCGTGTGACTATGTTACGAGGCGCTCTCTCCAACGCGAAAAAGTTGGACATGTCTTCAGCCATGTTCATCTCTAAGATGAACGCCTTCACAACGAGGCGGAAGGTGACGATCAAGAAGTGAAGAAGTGCATCTTAAACGGCCTCGACGACGACTACACCCCTCTTGTCACCTCCATCAACACTCTCACATAGCACCACGTTGACTAATATGTGTTCCCAACTCATTATGATCAAGGTCAGCACATGTTATCCGAGAATGACCAACATCAACAAGAGTAACAATACCAATATTGCAGAGAGAAGCAACCAAATAGTCTGATCGACATCGCCGGTGAGTCAACAAGGTGAATCGTCATCGTCGATTGCGTAACAACCAGGGCAAATATTGTGAGGACAATCCCTCCTCGCGACAACCATGAGAAGAAGTTTGAAATCGATCCAACGAAATAAATCTAAAGGAGCATGCCCACCGAAATCTAATCTTTCAACACCATCATCGATATCGAGAAGGATATCTCCTTGTCAAACGAAGACACGGATATCACTTGTTGTAGACAATGTCACCTCCATTAACATGGGCCAAAAGAAGATGGCTACCAAAACCGTAAACCAATCTTTTGAGAACACTAATTTTATTAAAAACTTCACTCATAGATTGGACTCCCCGCCCATCCTGACACCAACAAGACCAACCGGAGGAGGGGGAACTAACTTATGGTGTGAGCGGAGGCTATTGACAACAAATAGAAGTGGGCATCATAAACTAATAAATAAAGCTAAAATTAAACATTACATACAAAACTACACAATTTGGCGTTTATAAAGGAGGTTGTGTGCACCATTTTGATGCACATGCCCAGGTTTTAACTTCTTTTTCAGAAAGAAAAAACATAATTTGGCGCTTATAGGATTCTTCCGCGGAAGAGGACAGAGAAAGAATAAAAACTGTCACTAGCCCCATCTCAAGACAAATTCGTTCTTCCGTGGTTCGCATTCCCGTGGACAACATCAACGATTCCATGCGGAATTCCGGTAACTAGCATTATTCTTTTGTCATGTTTTTCAGGCAGGCCATGAGTAAGTAAAGTAGACCCCGGAGATTGGCTGATCGGAGCGGTGCGCTGCACGCACAGTGGCTGAGCGCCCCATGGCCTTTTCTTGGATTCTCCCCTTCCACCTTTTGTTTAGGACCGGATTCGCTCTGGCATCCCTAGGGAGGAGGAGCGGAAAATGTCTGGGTTTTCTCGTCTTTCTCGGCGTGATTCTGTTGAAAGGGCCGGCCTCTGGTGGTGGTGGTCACCGCCCAAGTTGCGCAATGCAGATGCCATCATCTTGGCATGGGGAAAAAATGGCTGACGGGATGGCAACCACGCGCGCAGGGGCACGAAGCTATAGTTGGTGAACAGGATCCTGCCGTGCGGAGTCTCTGGGTACTGCGCCATCTCTACCGGGCAAAGTCCATGGTTCTGGACTTATTACGGTCATTTCCATGTCAAGTGTCACCTGCAGCCATCTTGTGATGATCATTAACTGGCCGTCACGTCATGTGCATCGATGCCCTCTTTAGCCTTTCACCTGATGCACATGTTGCCCATGGCATTCACTTCTAGACACTCACACGTACAGTCGTACTCGTACACCCATCCATCTTCTCTGCACGCTTTGCTGGTTGGTGGCTCTCGTGCGTGCGTGCACCGAAGATTGTAGACGAAGAAGAAAGAAAGGTCTTTGCCGCGTGGTGCGGTGGCTCTCGTGACAACAACCGCCACAGCGGCGGCAGCGTTACGTACCGTGACAGCGATGGTGCCCAACGGTGGCTTGCTTGCCGGTGGGACGCGTCCCTGGCACTGCAAATGCCAAGGCTGTATAGGTTAGGTTGGGGGTTGCCCTTCCCCCAGCTCGCACGCCCATCTCATCTCTTCCTCCTTCGATAATGTTCGAGGTGGTTCCAACTTCGTCGTCGACGTCGACGGATGGTTTCGTCCGACCTGTAGCGACGCCGCACGTCCAACTTCCCAAGTTCAGAGGCTTCCACTTGACACGCGAGGAGTACTCTTTTCTTTTCCAGTGTTTGGTGCATTGGTTGTGTCTGACATGGACACATCTGGCTTTTCTAAATGGCTAAGCAGTTGACATGGATCAGGTCACACACCACTTGAGGAAAACCCAAATACCCGACGCAACTTGCTTTCATGATGAACGAACAATTAATGCAAACATGCGAGTGCTCTCATTGAACAATAATAATGGAGGGATTAGTGGGAAGTATACCAAATGGAAGGCACAGGAGTGCGCTGTCATCGGCCAATGTCAAGTGGCGATGCTGGTGCTCAATCCAAATTGACAGCAAGATTTGGATATGATATGATGCCTATTCTGCAAGCAAATTCCAGGTTCGTCCTTGTAATCATCCGAAAACACGCTTCACACACAAAAAAGAACTTTTAGTTTGACAGGGTTTGCATTGTTCCGTCTCTGGCCAAACCTGCGACGCAACACAGTACAAGAAGCAGTTATAGCAAGCAAAGTTTCTAATCAACCAACTTTGAGAAGATAATATGTTGCCGAGATAAAAAAAAATTGCATCCAAAAATGTACCGGTCGTTCTGCAAAATGTGAACCCCCAATAGCTGAAAATGTCCGATTATAATTTATGCCATCACCGCACTTTTATTTGTCAAAGAGGTCAAAACTCAATAAATTCATGATCTAATCTACCAGCTATTATATTGTACAAAAGGAGGAAATAATCTGCTACATAGTAGAAACAGAAGGGGGTAGAACGAGCCTGTGGGGTTACAAGCCTATAGCATACAGAACGGAAGCAAAAAAAAGAAGGCAGGTTGTACATGTCAGTTGGCCACTCTACTTCTCAATCTCATCTCGGAAAACAAAATTTGCTTCAAAAGTAAGCCGCACAAGGAGCTCGTAGTAGACCAACAGAATTCCACTGGCACCTACATTGGCAAGCACAATGCCTGTTAGAAACAATGACAGTATGGTATATACGTCAGCCAGACAATAGGGTCATCAACATAAACACAAACATATGTTTTCCACACAAGTTATGAAATTTTGTAAGATTATCTTTGCAACAGTTGGAAGAAAAAATAGGTAATAATTAATTACCTTTAAAAGAACTTCCACAAAAAGCTTAAGCATCCATCAAAATTTCTCCTCAAAGTATGATCTCAGGGATTGAATCAGATCTTCCCTTAGTAACTCCGGAATTTTTGACCTAAATACTCTTCCAGAATCACTTATTAACTGTTTTCTGCATTACACAATAATAAACAATATCAGACATATTGAATGATCACACACAACACAAGGGAAAATGCATTCTCATATTTGGCATGTGCTATGTCCTGGTGATTCTGAATAATAGCATAGCCAGGAAAACATAAGATTTCCTAAGGACAGAAGCCTTTACTCGATGAGTTGGCTGCCAGATGCTATTGGAAGACTTGGAGTAATCAGATTCTAGGGAAGGGAAGCTTAGAATTCGGTAGCAGGATTTCGATGTGGCACAAAGGATTGTAACTCATGATTGCAGACTTAATGCCAGCTCACAACGGCTTCACTCACATGATGCAACCTTCTCCTACTGACAGGTCACAGGCTTCAAGAACAAGGACTGTTCTATAAGCATTTTAGCAAGAAAAAAATAAGCTCATTGCGAAAATAACTTAATAAAAAGTAAACTAACGGCAGCTGTAGAAAATTAAGAAGCAAACATCATGCAAAATGCATACCTATTTGTTGCATACGGCAAAAGTAAGGACTAGCGAATAGAATAATACAAAACATTGCAGAGTGACAACAGTCATACTGCAACCACACAGCACTAAAACGAAACAAGCAAAGTATCTGGCTTAGTAGAATATAAGAAATCCATATAATGCCACACCAACTGCATCCAGAACATTAGTGAAACATTTCCATATCTATCTCATGAGCAGAAGAACTATTCCCATGTATCCTATAAATTAAACAGCACAAGAAAACGAAAGCTGAAACGGAAAATTCAGAGCAAAGAAAGCACTTCACCTGATTGCATCACTATCTACAGGTGTGTCTGTCTTTTGTATACACTGCCTCTTTGCAGAACGCATGAAATTACAGACATCATCCGCCCAAACAGAGGACCGAAGCTCAGAAGATGCTGATTCAGCAAGCCTGGATATTTTAATTCACAAAAATGCAGTAAGCATCATGCAATTACTACAGCTGCGGGGATAAAACACCAGAACGCTGAATATACTAATAGAGAAAAAAAAATGTAATGGAGAAGCACACAGTGCAGATATGCTAGCTAAGCAACTGGCATACGGGTCACAGAATTAGATTCTGTTGGATATGTTTAAGGACACTCAAAAGGTGTGAAAGCATTCATGCATTATTTCTTAATTACTGAGGGGTAGTCACAAAGTACTAATCCACGTTACCCTGAAATATGAATCTAGTCCATCCATCCGATGTTAGCCCCTTTCAGTTGATACTTTTGGTTTCAAAATAGACACCATTTTTAGTTCAACATACACCAATTGTACATTTCAAATGCAATATTAACTGGTTATATAAAGTGGGATCAGTTCATATATTCATAAACAAATAAAAACAAGCAATGAAAGTTGTGCAGTGTCTGAAAGCTACATGAGGAAAAGAAAGCAACTGAATGAACTGTCAATTTGACTTACATTTCCTTAAACTTCCCTTCATCAAGATGATGCTTTACGCATGTACTATCCTTGACTGAAGTGGCCACCTCTTTGACTGCAGCAGATACTCCTTGCTGTAAAACTGAGCTTTTAGAATTTTCCGGAGTACAAATATCCTTGTCCAGTGTTGAGGACACAACGCTAAATGGCTTTTCAGCACATGTGGCCACAACACCACTGGTCTCTTGGAGGTCAGTGAAATGAACTGGATGCCCATTTCCATCTGCATCTTGCAACATTTTTTGTGAACCGATGTCCATCTTATCACAAGTAATGTCATTACCATGTGTTTTACTGGGTTCTGCAGATTTTTCAGTCTCGCAACCATTTGATTGCACTGGTGTAATAGCCCCATTAACTTCTGCCTTATTTTTCAAAGCGAGGTGTTGTTTGCCATTTGATGCAACCTTTTCTGCTCCTGAATTCTTCAAGTGGATAGGCTTGATATGTAGACCTGGTGCAATCTTGCCATTGGTCAGGGGTACCGGCGCAATACCTTTAGTAGAGCATGTCCCGTTCGACTTCACTAATGGTAGCTTCAGGGCCTCACTACATGTAGCACTTGATAAGCCATTTCCATTGGCGTTGGAAGATTTAACTGCACTAGAAGAGTAACCATTTGTACTATGTTTTTGAGTTTTGGAACTCAGCATATAGAATAGGATATAGACCTTCTCAGACAAAACTTCCTGAGAGCTTGAGAGGGAGACATGAGAATCATTACAACAATACCAGCGACCAAAAGTATCCTGCATGTCATGCAAGTTCACAGATCATTTAGTAAAATGCTTTTTGGCAGAATTATATAGCAAGATGTTAGGGCAACAGAACTGAATAAGTTTATATAATGAATGAATAGCCTATTACCTTAACATATGCATAGTAGTGACCAGAATCTGGGGAGAACCCTGAATGGACAATACTGCCAAAAAGATTATATACCGGCTGTGAATCCTGCAAATCAATACAAAGAATAAATAAAATCAAATAAAGCGATGGATTCAGGATATGAATATTGCTAACAAATATAAAGCGAAACAGTACACTAGAAAATCCAAATTATTATTTGGATGTGTGAGGGTAATCCTAAACTTGAGACTGTACAAAGTGAGAGACAGCAAGTTCCAAGTAAAGAGAAATCGTGATAAGGGATGTCACAGACTGAATCAGGCTAGCTTTTGCAATTTTGTGCTAATCTTGTTGACGCTCAAAGATGACCACAGGACCTACTGAAAACATAATTTCTTGGAACTAAAAACATTATTAAAAATGCTATTCACACCCAATCAGGTCTGGCTACTGGCACCTATTTTGGTGCATTTGTAGTTTCATGCCGTCAAACCTGTTACAATTGTTTCCATGACCTTAACGTAAGCTATCACTACAAGACCTACTATGGAAGGCATTCTGGTGAGATATTTAAAACTATGTATGGTGCATGCTAAGCACTAGTGAAGTCATAATTTATTAGGCACTAGATATAGCATTGCTAATCACAAAGCTTCATGGAAAAATATAACTATTTCATTAGATGACTTTACCCTTAATCCATTAAGAGTTTAAAAGTACTGACATAACTAATGGTTTTAAGCTGACAGCAACCCCCTCTGACATTCACCTAGAAGCAATTTTCGAAGTTAGTGTATTTATCACCTAAGATTGGACAGGATGGGCCACAAATAAGTAGTGCCTCAAAGACTTTACAGGATACTTCAAACTTTATTTACTTGGGCACAGTTTTCCGGCTGGCCACGTATAACTAGATAAAAACTCTTCTACACCGTAGTTTTCCTTTCCGAGCCATGAAATTTAACTCGTATCCAAATCCAATTGTTCTTCATAAATCCAACTAATTGTCTACACCAGCAAAACCATAAAAAGTCAGGAAACGATATCTTATGACCGCAAGGAAATAAACAGAAAAATAGCTACTGCATACTAAGAAAAAATTAAGGTACCACTTAGACATAGTTTATAAGATCACCATGCTGAGAGACACTGTATGCTTTAGTTAAGATACATACAGCTTACAACCTTAAAAGAGAATTACTTATTAATTGGTATATTCCTTTTTTTTGTCTGGCACAGAAGCAGCAGCCTGGTTTCACCGGAGAAGAGAAGAAGCTCATAATTAAAACACAAGACAAGAGCTGGGTAGTATAAAAAAGATGCAAAAAGTTACTGCCCTAAGATTTACTTGGCTCTATACATATTGGAAAAAGGCACCAGAACCAAAATTTGCAAATTTCTATGTGTAGTGATATACCTCTACCCTTCTACACACGCAGGATTATATACTAATGGAAGCAAGGTCAGGATTATTTACTAATAGAAGCAAGGTGTCCAGATCTAGGCAACTGTGGCTTCAACAATTAGATTTGCTCAGACAAAAAAAAACTTCAGAGCTAAGCAAACACATCTGTTAAGAGAAGCTTGATTCTAAAGTATATTATTTCATCCTTCTCCTATTCTCCGTATTGGGAATTCAAAATCATCCACGTTATTTAGTGTTTATGATTTTGTATTTTTGTGTGGTGAACAACAGAGTCGATTTAACACATAATTGCAAAAGGTGTCCCTGAACTAACTAGAGATTGATGGCATGCTAGCAAAACTATATCAATCAATAAACTAATGTGCAATTATGATCAACCAATTACATGTGACATAAATTGCTACCATGACTAGTTTTACATTAGCAATATTGGCAATCAAAAGTTTAAATTATACCTGAGTTTTGTTATACATGAAGTTGGAAAGAACGAGGCCTTCCTTGAACTCTATATTCCTATTGATCTTCCCACCATTTATTCCCTCGAACCTCTAATAGCAGCCCACCAAAAATGAAAAAAGAGAACAGATCATGATCATGATCACTAACTCTTAAACAAGTGAAATAAAAAGTAAGTTCTTCGCCAAAGAAAGAATGAAGATTGAGAACCTTTAGTTGTATGACAAGCACCTTAGGTGCTTTGACTATGAACATTTGCTTCCGCGCTGAGGTGAGCTTCTTGCATCTGCAATACAAAAATTCAAATCGAAGAATTTAAGTGCATGGTTGAAACAAAGGAAAAAACATAATAGAACACAGGAAATTTGTAATTGTTTCCTCTACATATTTTCTTAGCAAACTAAAACCAATGTACGCTTAACATATCACACTTTTCTCCTCTCTCCAATTGAAAAGAACAAACTCTCCTTCCTCCCTCTGTCTTCTCAAATTAGCTCCCGCCCCCAAGTGCATGGCGACTTCTTTTTTCGAGTAGCCAACAGGAGGAGTAACTTTCAATTAGAAAAAAGTAGGGTTTGTACAGAAAATTTTCAAGGGGCTTTTAAGCGGGTAAGAGCCCAAACCTTAAAAAAAAAAACATATGATGGGGACCTAGTGATGCTTAACCAAAACTAGTGAATAGTGAAATTCCTGCGTGGCATGGATCTTTACTATTTCATTTGAAAATCTAGTGCCCTATTTAAGAGATTTTCCGCATTCCAAGTAAATAGTAAAACCTAGTGCATTCAGGAACATATGCATTTCAGCAATTGATAAGCCGGCATATCATACCTTTCGCAACTGTACTTGTTTGCACCCTCCAATATCTCAGGCCGGAAGAAGCAGGCAAGGGCATCACCAACAGAGCTGGTCCCGAGCAGGTCGAGGCTGATGTCCATGATCTCGTCGGTCTTGTTTGATTCCCCCTTGCACACGAGGCACTTCACCTGGCTGAGCAGCGCCCCGCCAAATGTCTCCCTCATCAACATACAGGCCCCCAGACCCCGGCCCTCCTCCGGGCCACAGTCTCCGTTGGCACTTGCCGCAGGGAGGCGCTTGCGTATGCGGAGGCAAGCCATGTGGCAAGCATCGATGACGTAGCGCAGGAACTCGTGCGCGTCCTCCTGGCGCCCCCGCCGGAAGTGCTCGGCGAAGAGCGGCAGGCAGCGGATGATCTTCCCCGGCGAGTCCACCGCCCCTGCCTCCGCCCGGAGCAGCCGCGCAACCTGCCACTCGAGCACGCAGAATGGGCACTCCTTGTCCTTGTTCGGGAACACCTTTTTGCCTGCAATCAAAGCAATCAAACAAACGGACCGAGGCAGAACATTAGCGTACGACGAACTACACGAATATAATATAAGTATAAGGGTAAGGGAAAGCGAGGGCTAGGGCTAGGGTTTCGTACATAGATTGGAGTGGCGGGAGGAGAGGCAGAAGTTGGCGAGGGGCGGGGTGGAGGCGAGGCACTGGACCACGCTGTTGAGGTAGCAGGTGTTGCCGAGGTTCTTCAGCCCCGGGGGCGGGCCCGAGCGCGGGCGCCGCGGCGGCGGCGGGGCCGGCGGCTCCGCGGTCGGGGCCATCACCGGCTCCGAGGGGCGGGGGCGGCGCCTCCGCAGCGAAGCTCGACGTCCTGCTCCTCCTCCTCTCCACGTAGCACCGCTGCCGCCGCCGCCCACACCTCATCCGATCGCATCGCCCGCCAGCAGCGCGCGCCGGGGAGGATTGGCCACCGTGGTGGTGCTGGCGCGTCCTGTGGCGAGCTCTGGGGGTCGGCGCGGCCGGCGGGCGGCGGCTGGAGCGGGAGCAAGGGCGGCGCCGCTCGAATCGAGGGGCGGGAGGAGGACGACGACGAGGTGGTAGACGGGGCGGATTTTTTTCCCCCACGGCTGGAAGCAAACGAGTGACGTTTGGTGATGAGCTCGCGCGGCCGAGTTTGGCGAGCGGTAGACCACTTCGGTCAAGGCTCCGTTTCGTCCTCGCCTCGGTTTCCCGATGCCGTCTCGTAGTTTGATCTTTTTTGAATTGTTTTCTGATGATGACTACTGTTTGCTGCCACAACTTTTGTGTGTTTTTGAAAGTAAAGAACATGAAGAACAGTTTTGTTATTTCCCGGTTGTTTCTAGGTTGACACCAAAAACCATCCGCCTCGTTATTTAGTTCATGAAAATGTGAATTGTGAAAAGAGGCGAAAACCATCATCAAACCACTACGACAATTGAAAAAAATAAATATTTTGAAGCCAAATGAGAAATAATCATTCCAAACAAAAAAGAAACATATGTTTTTATTTATGGTTTTGGTCACCACAAAATCGATCTAGCTGTCAAAATTGACAGGAAAAAATTGTTTTGAAGCCAAATGAGAAATAATCACTTCCAAACAAAAAAAGAAACATATGCATTTTTATGGTTTTGGTTACCACAAAATCGATCTAGCTATGATAGCTAAAGTTTTTATTTTACATCGTGTAATCAGAAAACACGTAATGTTGAAATGTGATCAAGATATACTACTTACTCCGTACATTATTAGGGCAAAGGACTCATTGATGGGTACTTTGATTTTCTACACTGGCAGCATCTCAACGCTTGCAAACACTATATTACATCTACAATATTAGAGATAGCGCCTACAAATACACTAACTAACTATCATATAATTTCTCAAAAAAAAAAAAACTAACTATCATATACATATATGTTGCAAACTATTGTTGTGTCATTTATGCGGAGTTTCATGTGACTTTATGATAAATATGCATAAAAATGTATAGGAACAACATGATAAAGACTAAAAATCCATTTTCAACCAACATAGTAATGTTTAATACATGTATTATAAAATCTGAACAAGAGGTTAATCTTTAATTCCAAAACATCGAATAGCAAAGACTAATTATTGTGAATAACTTCTAAATATCGCCGACATTAATTTGTAGACAGCGATGTGGCAAATGAGTCCTTTCTTAAAGGAAAGTGATTGTTAAAAAAGTATGATCTTGCTTTCCGGAGAGATACGAGTAGAATCAGTGATTTTTTCGATAAAGAACCCAACCTCTATAACAAGATAATGATTAGAGCAAATCTAAATATTAAGGATGCACACAACCAAACAAAAGTAGAAAAAAAGGAAAGATCCACCGAGGCAAACAAAAACTTGAAACAACAAAATCACCACTGGTGGTAACAACGCGTTAAACATGTCATCGTTCTGTCTAACCAACATCTCAAATCCCATGTTTTCACCCGAGAGAAGGTCCAATCTCCGGACAAATCCTTTGACAAGGAAATGCTAAGGGAGCCACCTTTGCCAGGAACAACCACCAATGTCAGACCTAGGGTTTTCACGCTGGAGAATAAGGCGCGGTGATCAAAAAGCACCACCAAGAAGAAATAAGTATGGCCATTGCCTCCACCACTATCGAGAAATGCTACTGTCGAGGGTGCTCCTCGCCAATGCCCTCCGATAGGGGGTTAGGGTTGATGGAATCCTGCAAGCTGACACGAGACATCGGTTCACAGACAAGCGGGGAGAGCGATTTACCCAGGTTCGGGGCCCTCGATGAGGTAAAACCCTTACGTCCTGCCTGTCTGTTCTTGATTATGAAGATATTGGGTTACAATGGGGTGTCGAATAGTTCGGCTGAGATCTCGTCGAGATGGCTAAGTGCTATGGTGACATAGCTCTAAGCTTTTGGTGGCTAAGATTGCTAATATTGATGTGTCCCTCGGCAGCCCCTCTCCTGGCCTTTATATAGGAGGCCAGGTCTTCAAGAGGTCTAACCGAGTACGACTAGGTTTACAGTAGCTTTAAATCTAATCTTTCCTTGTTCGGTCGTTTCTTTGTCTTGCTCGTCAAGGAATCTTCTGGTGCGCCGTCCAAGTGCCTTCATGGGCCTCCAACTACACAATACAGGATAGGGCAATGTCGGCTACCCGAAGGGTAATGCCCACGTCAGTAGCCCCCGAGTGTCTAGCCGAACATAGTTCGGGTAGAGATTGAAGCATGTCTTCTTATGATGTCCTTCTCCTCGATTGTCCTTGTTCATCTTGAATCAGCACCATCTTCTTCTGTCGGGTGCGCGTCAGCGCTCCCGATGGGAGTAGCCCCCGAGTCTAGGTACGGATGCTTGCAATCCGTGCGTAGACTCAAGTTGTACCACTCGAATGTTTCGTTGTGCCGAAGTTTTTCTGCAAGTCTTCGTAGGTCATCCGATACATTTTCTTCATGCAAGGGATAATGAGTAACGTGCCCAACTTTTGCTGGTTAACTGCCGATGGCAAAACAACGTTACCCTACACAGAATCAAGTCCCCGGGCATGATCCTGGAGTGCAAAAAAGTTCTGTCGAGTGCGCGTCCAGCGCTCCCGATGGGAGTAGCCCCCGAGTCTGAGCACGGGTGCTTGCAACTGGGTGCAGACTCGAGCTGAGCATTCCATCGTTATCTCCAAACATCTCTTCACAGGAATATCTTCGAGTCCTTATTTTATCGGGTGCGCGTCAGCGCTCCCGATGGGAGTAGCCCCCGAGTCTGGACACGAGCACTTGTGATCGGGTGCAGACTCAAGTTCAAACATCCGATGATTCTTTATTTTCCTTCGACTGCCCTTGACAGCGTCCATGATGTCATTGATGACGTGCTACTGCTGTGGCCCGATTGACAAGACTTGACCTGACGGGCCCACCCTAGCTCTGCGCGGGCAGTTTTTTGTAATTGACCAGTGCATGCGCGGCGACCGAGGCGTCTCCTCGATTTTCGCGCAACGTGGGAATAATGGGCCGCCGGTTTCGTTCCTTCTTTGAGCGCCACGTGTACAGCCAGATCTGCTCCACCTCCCACGACGTATGTGGAGTTATGGCCACGATTTCACACAAATTCTTATGGCATAAATAGAGGGCCTCCTCGTTTTTACTTTTTACGCCTCTTACTGCTCATCTTCTCGCTCAAGCCTTCCTGCCTCCTCTGCTCCTCCTTCAGAAGCTCCGTACGCCATGGGCAAGAAGAAGAGCGTCGGTACCTCATACGCGGTTAAGGTCAGCCGCGACTGGAGCGCCTCCGCCATTTCCAGTCGTTACGTGAACAAGCTGCGAGCCCTCGGCTTCATCTCCGCATCTGAAGATGACATTCGTCTTCCAGGTGTTGTTTCTCGCCCAAAGCCTCCGAAGGGATTCACTGTCATGTTTGCTGCTTTCCTGTTCCGGGGTCTTTCTCTTCCTGCCCACGAGTTTCTCCGCTCCCTTCTATTTTTCTACGGGATCCAGCTCTGGCAGCTGACCCCAAACTCCATTCTCCACCTTTCCATCTTTGTCACCGTCTGCGAGGCCTTCCTTGGCATTGATCCCCACTGGGGACTTTGGAGGAAGATTTTCTATGTGAAGCGTCACAACGACAGCAATGCCCCCCTCCCCCCCCCCCGTCGTCGGTGGCGTTGGCTTTGTTGTCAGGAAGGAAGTCGATTACTTCGACTATCCAATGAAGGAATCCGTCCAGGGCTGGCGCAACAAGTGGTTTTATCTGCGAGACCCTGTGGTGCACGGGCGGCGCTCGAATCTCCCTCCTTTCGAAGATGTCTTGATAGCTAAGCCGAAGAAGTCCTGGCGAAATGTCCTTTCTCCCGAGGAGAGGGTGACAGCCGACAAGCTATTTGACCAAGTCGTCGCTTTGAAGAATACGGGGGGCTTGACGATGTGTGGCACTGAAGTAGTCTCAATGTTCCTGCAACGTCGAGTACAGCCACTAATGTCTCGCCCCCACCAATTGTGGCTTTATACTGGCAAAGGCGACAAGTCTAGGGTCAGCTCTGCCGACCTTTCGGCTGAGGACCTCCGGGACGAAGTCCGCCGTTTGACATGCCTCAGTATGAAGGACAACATTGTCTTGACATCAGCTCGTCCCCCTTATGATTTTCACCATCTTCCGACTGAGGTAATTCTTCACCGTTTTTTGTTTGTTGTTGTTGCTTCTTCCTTTATTGCGCTTTACAAGCTTTCTTCTCCCGACAGGCCCCCACCGTTGCTCAATGTTATCCTCCTTCGCCCGAAAGTGGCGTGGAGCCAGAGGATGACGATGACGACTCCGAGGAGACCGAGGACGTCCAACACGCCCTTGAGGACAGCGACGTCCAAGAGGAAGACGCTGCCGAGGATGATGCCTTCATTAGGAGCAGGCGACGCAAGCAGGTAAACGACGATTTTATTACAACGGCTGAATCAAGTCCTAGCAGACAGGATGATGATGCCGTTGGGACTGCTTCGCCTCCTCCTATCCAGGAAAGTTCGACAGGTTTTTTCGCTGCTGAAGATGACCTGGACCTGTAAGCATTTTTAGCACTTCTCTGACGTATTCCTTACCGCCTCGTATGCTAATTGCGCATTCTTCTTATGTAGTTCTGATGATGATGTTCCTCTTGCGAAGAGGGCTAAATTATCTGTTGGAAAAACGGCATCAGCTAAGGAGCCGAATCCTTCTCCCGCCAAGTCGACGCCTCCCACAAGGACGGTCGTGGAGAAAATTCCAGTGTCGAAGGTTATTCCTCCTGGCGATGCTCCTACTTCGTCGGCTGGTCGTGACCACGTAAGTATTTAATCTATCTTGTTTTGCTGAGTTTCTTTTGTCAACTGAGTCCTCTTGATTTCCCTTGCTGCAGCCAATTTACGCCACAGTCGATGATGTGGTAGATTTCGCCGAGCAGTTTACCCGACTAGAGGCTGAAAACACCCAGCTTCGAAAGACTGTCAAATCTTCAGCTGATCAGGTGCTAGAGGCCAACAGGCTTGCCACCGACGCCAAGAATGAAAATGCCTTGCTGAAGGAAGAATTGAAGAAGCTGAAGCGGCAGATGAAGGATGAACAAGACGCCAGGCGTGCGGCAGCGGTTGCGACCGACAAGAAGGAATGCGTCCTCCGCGAATCCATCAAGGATTTATTGGGTAAAATTCATGACACATAGCTTCTTTCTTTCTTGGTATTTCCTTACTGGCTACTGATCTGTCTTTCTTTCAGAGGCCGCCAATATAACTATCACTCGACGCCATCAGCTTCGGGAGGACTCTACAGCCGATGCCCTGTCGCTTGCCGCTGAATCTAATGTCCAAGTTCTTGGACTTCTGCAAAAGACTAAATGAGCGTTGTCGAGGCTATACTCGATGATCTTCCCGAAGCAGAAGCAGGACAGGACTCTTGGCGAGATGGCAGATGCTTTTCCTGTTGATTCTTCCGAACCTGTGGAGGTATTGAAACGCCGTTCCCGCTTGTATGGGGCGGTCCTTACTTTCCAGCTGCTAATGGGGTCAGACTTGGAGAGGTTGTCTAAGGCATTGCCTGTGGATGATGACAATCATTTAGTCGACCTTGAACCCTTCAAACGATCGGCCGTGACATGTGCCAATCAACTCCTGAAGTTGGTAGATGAAGCACAAGCCAAGCCTATTCCTGAAGCTGCCCCTGGCTCATCATCAGCAATCCCTTAAACTCTTGCTTGATTTATTGTAAATAAGACCAATCGCAATTTGACTTAGTCCTGTTTTATTTCGGCTCTGTTGCCAATTCGAACAATCTTTTGAATGTAACATATATACCAAGTGCTCCCGATGGGAGTTTTATGTTAATGTTGTTCTGAACTGAGGACTGTACTGCAGATTCCTTCATCTTCTTCCCGTGCCGAGCTTTTTCCAAATCCTTCGAGTAATGACGAATCGGACCTTGTTCGCCGCTTACGTGACCAAGTGTCTTGTTTAAATAAAGACATTACTTCTCTTCGCGCAATGGCAGCCTTGGTGAAGAAAAAGGGTGAAATAGCGACTGCTATCGAGCAATACGCTCTCGATGGTCTTCATGTTGCTACCGAAAGTTTGGGCTGTAACTATTAACCCATCTTCGGATTCATGACGTAGCCTGGATATTCTTTTAACTGATACTCATTCCTTTTCAGTCGTATCTTCAGATAAATCTGAGGAGGACAAGAAGATCCATGAAAAGGTCGAGGCGATGACTGACGTTGCTCACCCGAAACACGATTTATGGCTGCATCGTCCGAAGGCTGTTATCATGGCGAAGTTTGAGCACCGGGTGGAGAAGGCGCATTACTACTTTGATAAGTTCCACGCTCATCTCACGATGGTTTGGAAGACTTTGTTTCCTCTGGACCAAGCACCCGAAACTTTATCTGCCGTGTTCACCCGATTCAAGTCTCCTGAAAGGATTCGACAGTTGGTGCGGAAAGAACTTCTGGCTGGTGCTGAACTTGCTTTAGCTTCGGTATTGGCATGCCATCCATCTTTAGACTTGAGAGCCGTAGCAAACACTGAGAGGAGTTTAGGCCAATATTACGATATTGCTAGAGGTCCTGCATATACCATTATTTCTTGGATGGAGTCATGCCTCGAGAGGGATCTGAGGACCCAAGGGAACCAGGGAGCCCAGTCATGAATGTAATAACCTTGTATCTGCATAAGATTGTTTTGTACAAATTTACTGCGTGCGTTGCACGCTATGTTAGTTTGATTGATATTTTATTGTCGAGGGCGGTGATGTCTACTCACGCTTCTTTTCCTGTAGACAGTGTTGGGCCTCCAAGAGCAGAGGTTTGTAGAACAGCAGCAAGTTTCCCTTAAGTGGATCACCCAAGGTTTATCGAACTCAGGGAGGAAGAGGTCAAAGATATCCCTCTCAAGCAACCCTGCAATCACGATATAAGAAGTCTCTTGTGTCCCCAACACACCCAATACACTTGTCAGATGTATAGGTGCACTAGTTCGGCGAAGAGATAGTGAAATACAAGTGGTATGAATGAATATGAGCAATAGTAACGGCGCCGTGAAAATAGCTTGCTGGCGTGCGCTTGATGGTAGTAATATTGCAGGAAGTAAAGATGCGATAAAACAAGTAAATAAGCGATGATTGCGTATTTGGAAACAAGGCCTAGGGATCATACTTTCACTAGTGGACACTCTCAACATTGCAATCATAATGGAATATAAATAAGCACTTCACTATGCTATTCCGAATTACTCTCTGGCAAGATAACGAACTCTAATTCATCATGTAGGCAAACCTTAAAGATGTATTCCCAAGTACTAATAAACACCCCACGCTGTCACTTTGAGCATTCATAGGAGGTACTAACACACCACAATTTCATAGAGACATCTGACTCAAATCATAACTCAGTGAATAAGTATTCTGTGAAATATAGCCTAAGAGACCCACACGGTGCACACACTCGTCACCTTTACACACGTGGGACAAGGAGTCTCCGGAGATCACATAAGTAAAATCCACTTGAATAGCATAACGACATCTAGATTACAAAGCTCATCATATGGATCTCAATCATGTAAGGCAGCTCATGAGATCATTGTATTGAAGTACATGAGAGAGAGATTAACCACATAGCTACCGGTACAGCCCTTAGCCTCGAGGGAGAACTACTCCCTCCTCATGGGAGATAGCAGCGTTGATGAAGATGGCGGTGGTGTCGATGGAGATGCCTTCCGGAGGCACATCCCCGTCCCGGCGGCGTGCCGGAATAGAGACTCCTGTCCCCCGAATCTTGGCTTCGCGATGGCGGCGGCTCTGGAAGGTTTCTCGTATCGTGGCTTTTTCGTATCGAAGATTTAGGTCAGGGACCTTTAAATAGGCGAAGAGGCGGAGTCGGAGGGGGTACGGAGCCGCCACACAATAGGGTGGCGCGCCCCCCTCCTGGGCCACGCCAGCCCCATGTGTGGGCCCATGTGGCTCTCCTCTGGTGGCTCTCGGGTGTTCTGGAAGCTTCGTGGAATTCTAAGATGCTGGGCGTTGATTTCGTCCAATTCCGAGCATATTTCCTTACTAGGATTTCGAAACCAAAAACAGCGAGAAAACGAGAACCGACACTTCGGCATCTCGTCAATAGGTTAGTTCCGAAAAACGCATCAAAACGATATAAAGTGTGAACAAAACATGTAGGTATTGTCATAAAACTAGCATGGAACATAAGAAATTATAGATACGTTTGAGACGTATCAAGCATCCCAAGCTTAGTTCCTACTCGCCCTCGAGTAGGTAAACGATAACGATGATAATTTCTTAAGTGACATGCTACCAACATAATCTTGATCAACATTATTGTAAAGCATATGAGATGAATGCAACGATTCGAAGCAATAGTAAAGACAATGACTAAACAACTCGAATCATATAGCAAAGACTTTTCATGAATAGTACTTTCAAGACAAGCATCAATAAGACTTGCATAAGAGTTACTCATAAAGCAATAAATTCTTAGTAAAGGCATTGAAGCAACACAAAGGAAGATATAAGTTTCAGCGGTTGCTTTCAACTTCAACATATATATCTCATGGATAATTGTCAACATAAAGTAATACCCCCTCCGGTTCATATTAATTGACTCTAATATGGATGTATCTAGAACTAAAATGTGTCTAGATACATTGACGTGGGCATTACCCTTCGGGTAACCAGTATTGCCCTATCTGGTATTGACAAATTGGAGGCCCATGAAGATACCCGAAGGCGAGATGGGCCACTAGGTCGGTGCACTAGAAGATTCCTTGACGGGCAAGTCAAGGAAGCAAACAAACAAGGAAAGATTGGATCTAAACTACTGTAAACCTAGTCGTACTCGGTTAGGACCCTTGAGACCTGGCCTCCTATATAAAGGCCAGGAGAGGGGCTGCCGAGGGACACGAACAATCTTAGCAATCTTAGCCAGGAAAAACTTAAAGCTAGGTAACCCTAGCAATAGCAATCTCGACTAGATCTCAGCCGAAGTATTCGGCACCCCATTGTAATCCATTGTCATCATAATCAAAGAACAGACAGGCAGGACGTAAGGGTTTTACCTCATCGAGGGCCCCGAACCTGGGTAAATCGCTCTCCCCGCTTGTCTGTGAACCGATGTCTCGTGTCAGCCTACAGGATTCCGTCAACCCTAAGCCCCTATCGGAGGGCATTGGCGAGGAGTCTCGACAATTGGCGCCGTCTGTGGGGACCCTGTCGGCACAAGGCAGAGCATCGGCAGATCCGATCATGACACCGGCGGCTTCGCTGGCAGCTTCATCAACAGCTTCATCGACACCATCGTCACCGACCCTGGGAAGCCCGATTCGATTCGGCTCCTACGAGTTTACTCCACACAGCGATTCCTCCCGCTCGAACTTTTCGGATCTACAAGGAAACATGGAGATGACCTTCGGTAGCGTCCACTACAACGTCAACGCAGAGGAATCCTTCGATTGCTGGAATCCCCCACTTCCGGATCGGCGGGTTCAAGCGCGTCATCATCACTCGACTCGTCGGCTGGACCGACGGGATCGACGTGCTCACCCGTGTCCTCGACTCCCCGCTCGGTGTCCTCCATGTCGGTAGGGTCGGATGATTCCTCATCCTCGAAACTAACTTCGTACTACCGCCCGAACCGTGACACCGGGCACGGGCCGGGATCAAGCGACACGCCATTCATCCGCAACGCCCGGCATTCATCGGGAGAGGACGAGATCGACGGCATCATCCAGGGAACCATCCGAAGGGCGGCACACCATCAGGTTTATGTCGCCAATAACACGGGAAACGCAAGGCGCGAGGAGACGAGGACCATACCCCTCGTTCCAGTAGAAGGGCAAGTTTTGAAAACAGCGCCAGCAACCGCGACAGCGATTACACTATCGCGGATGAGGAGTGGGCGGTAGCAAGGGCAGCAGTACTCAACAACACGCCGCTCTCCGCAGGAACTTCGGCTTGGAACCCTCAATGCTTATCGCTCCATACTAGAGAAAACCGGGAGCACTCGTCGAAAGAGCAAGCCACCCTTGAGAGACGCCTATCCGCGGCGGATCGATCCAGCGAACGGCGAAGGGGCTCGCAAGGGAGTGCCTCCCGAAACACTCACGGAACAGGCAAGAACCGGTCAAGACTATCCGGGCTTTCGAAGATGACGCCGCAGAAATAACGTCGAATCCGACCAAATCCTTTATGACTATGGATACCGCCGGCATGCCACGGCCGAAGACCGTCGCGGGAGCAACGGCCAACCTCGCCGCATACCTCATCAACCAGCGCCCGAAGGATCCATGGCTCAAGCTCATCGAGGTGCCCTGGAGAGTCTCGCAATATTAGGGAACAACCTAGCCCCGCCAAAAGAAAGGACCACCATCCAAGGCAGTGGGTCGAAACATCATGCGAGAGATGCTCGAGACGAAATCACCCAGAGCAGGATCGACAAAGCAAGGCGGCGACGCGCCGCTAGGAAGGACGACGACAGCGATTCTTCGGATGAAGACCAAGAGCACGACGGCGAGCTCAGGGGAGCTGACTGTCTAAGTTACAAGATCCGCGAAACGATGCCGCCCAAAAAGTTCAAGCCTACCCCTACCGATGCCGCCAAGTACGATGGGCAGCAAGAACCAAGATCTTGGATAGACGACTACCTCGCGTACTATGATCCTGCACAAAGGAAACCAGATAGCAGACAATGCAATGCTTACAACTTTACTTGAAGGATTCAAGCACGGGCCCGGCTAGGGGGCTGCCGAAAGGCTCCGTTAAATCATGGGACGACCTAGTAGATGCCTTCGTTGCCAACTTCCAAGCAACGTACAAGAGGCCCGTCGGGATCGAAGAACTGCGGAATTGCCGCCAGAAGCAGAGGGAATCGATGCGTTCGTACATCGGGAGATTCACAAAACTCCTAAATGCCGCCGAAGACGTATCTGTCGACAGAGCAATTGACGCTTTCAGCGACGGCGTTCAGCGGGAAAGCTACATAGAGGAACTTGGGCGCAAAAAGCCTAAAACCATAACCAAGTTAATGGAAATCGCCAATGACTCGGGCCGATGGCGAAGACAACGTTCGAAAGCCACGACAGTGCAGCGATGACGAAGAGGATGACCAGCCGAAACATGATTCGGGCGGTCGAAGGGATCGCAACAAGAGAAGGAAGAACCGTGGTTACGATGACAACAACTTGGTGGCCGCAGGCTACTCTGATCGGCAGGGTGATCGGTATGATGACAGGCGAGACGATCGACAGGGACGGTATCGGAGCAACTCCGGGAACCGTGGCAACTATAAACCACGACAACAGAGAACACCCGAACTACCCTACGCCGAGCGAGATCAACGCCCCATGCTACCCGCAATCATATACCGACTCCAAGGATGGTAAAATAAAGTCTAGCCACCTGCTCGGGGACCTGTCGGCAGCTCATCGATATGCATAAACTCATCCAAGCAGGCAGAGCCAGACAACAGCTACCACCACCACCACCACCACCCCCACCGCAACATCGGGTCCAGCAAGCTCAACCTCATCAACCCAACGAGGCATTTCCACCACCACGCGGCAGATGAGCATGATCCATAGGACAGGTGTCTCGAAAAGAGAGATGAACAAGCTCACCCGAGAGATCAACTTGGCGTGAAAGCATCATGGCAAACATCCCCGAGTACGTCGAATGGTCCTCTCGAACATTACGTTCGGCCGAGCGAGATCACCCGATAACCATACCAAAACCAGGTCACGCGGCCTTGGTAGTCGAAGCACAAATTGGGGGGTTCAAGATGAGCAAAGTTTTCATGGATGGTGGAAGCGGTCTAAACCTCGATATTTGTCGACACAATTAGAAGTATGGGGATCACCATGAACATGTTGGAAGAAACAGACACCTGCTTTCATGGGATCCTTCCAACCGCACCGGGCTACTCTCTCGGCAAAGTCTACCTGAATGTCATCTTCGGCAGGGCCGACAATTTCAGGAAGGAGAAGATCGAGTTTGAAGTGGTGAACTGGGAGTCATAGTATCACGCTATACTCGGGAGACCAGCGTATGCCAAGTTCATGGCTGTGCCGCATTATGCATACCTCAAGCTGAAAATGCCTGGGAACAACGGGACAAACATCACAGTCTATGGAAGTTTCTCACGCTCGGACAATTGTGATCGCGACTTTCAGAGGATTGCTGCAAAGTTCGGGTCACAGCGAGAAATCGTCGACCCTCCGCCCAAGCTGTCTATACGAGAAATTAAGAAAGAAAAAGATGGCAGGAACGCCAAGAAGAATTCGGCCGCTCTCACCCTTAAAGCTTCGACAGCAGAAGCTTCGGCAGCAGAAGCTTCTGCAGCAGGAGCCTCGGCAGCAAAGGGATCGGCAGCTGATGGCACAGAAGGCTTAGGAGATAGCAAGACGATGACGATCACCGCCCAAACCCCTGACGAAATCAGCAACGCTGCAGCAACCACTGACGCAGTGAAGAAGCCAGAGGAGGAGAAGAACCCCTTCCGTATCTAAGCAGTCTACTAGCCTTTACTTTTCTTTTCTCCTTTACTTTAAACAGGGCTTCCCCTTTTCCGCCCTCTAGCATCGTGCTTACCTTATTAATAAGAACTTAAGCTTTATTTCCTTGTTAAAGCATTGCAGTAACGACAAACTTCTAAGCCCCATCACTATGTAAACATAGTACAAGGCAGAAGATCGCGCTCCAAAAAAAGCCTCTACGAGTGCTAAAGGACGTTCACCTTTTCTTCCGCTATAGATGCTTCTACGAGTGCCGTAAATAGCAAAAATTTGGAAATACGTATAAACAACAACCCACGTTCGATATTTTACTTATGGAAATATCAAAGGAACAATGGGCTCATCGGCAGAATCATTACACCCGAAAAATTCGGGAATGACTGTCGAAATTTATAAACGGTTGAAAGCAAAGTTGCGCATACAACAGGTTTAGCAAAACCTGCAACACGAGCTGATCACTCATAATGATTTGCTAACCAACTAGTACTCATACATCCAACGGGCAATTAAGCTTCGCCCTTTAAATATTTGCCAACGGCATGGTAAAAGTACACATTCATGTACCAACCAGATAAGAAGTTTTTGGCCCAAAAATCCGAGCACTCGGATGAATTAGCCAATACAATTTACAAAAGTAACTTTACACATTTATATCACCCTTGCGGAGTTTCCTCTTCCTCAGGTACCTTTGACATCTCCTCAAGCCTGTCGACAATTACATGAGCAGGAGCTAAAACCTTCGGGTACAGCTCCTCGAAGTCACCAGTTGCGTTGGCAATAGACAACAAGCAAGCTGAAGGATAACAAGCAAGCACAAGGGCAAGCGTGCACTTGGCCCCTGCAAAGACTTGAGATCTTACTAGCTCCCGAACCTTCTTGGCACTTCCAAATTCAGACATCAAAGTCAAAAGGGTAGGGAACCGCATTCGGAGGAAACATTGTTTTCCAAACTACCCTCATGGCCTTGTAGCACTTGTCGAAGAACCGGTGGACTCGTTGAACTCGATCCCGAAATTTGACGACAGTCCGAGGCCTTCGAGTGTTCCCGCCGGAAAATTTCTTCGGATAAGGAAAGGCTGAGTCAAAGCATGCACCCGCTCGTGTATCCGCTTGTTCTCTTCCGCAGGGTTCAACGCTATGACTGCCAAAAGAATTAGTAAAATACTCGGACAAGAAGTTGCTAGCAAGCGAGCAAAGGGATCAAGAAACTTACAGTTTAAACTTTCGGTAGCCTTATGCAGCTCGCCAAGAATATACCGCTCCACGTCGGCTGCAATCTCGCTCTTTTTATTGATGATGGCAGCTAAGGCATAAGTGCTGCGTAAATCCTTCTCCATCTGCGTCATCCGGTCTTTCATGCGCTGGATCCGATCGCTCGAGAAGCGCACCCGACGAGTCGTCCGCAAACGAGGGTACCGGGAAGACTCGCGAAAGTACTGATTATAAAGAAGTGATGGATATGGTACAGCCGAACGTCCAAAATAACTCCCATCGGGAAAAGTGCAAGAAAATGATATCATAGCAAAAGTGTGCTAACAACAATGCTAGCACGGAGTTTATTACAAAGCATGAGTTTTTGCGGCAGAGCAATGTTTTGCATCAGCTCAAGGCACAAGTTTGTTACAAGAATCAAGGAAGCTGAGTTTGAGTCGATGAACTAGGACCAGTCGACGATTTCCTTGATGAAACCAGTTCAAGGAGCTGACGGGCACAAGTAAGAGCAGACACCTTAAAGGTGCTCAAATCAACAGGCTGCCCGTCTTGCCCTTTTGGAAGCCCCTTAGTCATTTCCTCGATGTCACCCTTAAAGCCGTAACCCATCATAAGTTGGAAGGCAAGGACATCACCAAAAGTGCGCGATGTACGCTTGAATACCTCGATGACCTCTTTGGTGTCAACCGCGAAGGTATCGATCAGCTGCCCCAGGGTCTTCTCTTGCTTGATCTTGGGGAAGATCATCGAGTGCATCCGCGCCAGAGCACCCTTCCCCTTCACAAGAAGCTCTTGTGTAAGCTGGTGAGAAGCGAGAATCGTTGACACAGCGTTTGCTGGGGAGTTATTTGGAACTCTTTCCAGGGCATCGACAGGAATGTTCGCTACCTCTGCAGTAGAAAGGAAGGAAAAAATTCAGTCACTGACAAAAAGTTTAAATCCATAAGAACGTCACTCGACAAAAGTATGTTAGAGATTACCAAGCAAGGCCAAAGAAGATTGACGAAGGACTTCATCCTTCTCGGCTGCTCGAGCCTCAGCCACCGGCTCGGATGCTTCCTCCTCCTTCGACTTCCCTTTCGGTCCGGCCGGCTCTTCCTTCGAGATTCAATCTCTTGGCGAGCCACGACAGCTATCTTGATCGCGCCATCCAGTTTTGAGGAGGAAGATTCGACTTCCTCTTGCAGCCGAACTTTGTCAGCCTCTAGAGAAGTGAATCGGGAGGCGAAAACCTCCAGAGAAGAGATAACGCCACGCAGGTCCTTAAGAGAGAAAGAAAAACAATTAAACAAGGCACGCTCCAAGAAATTTGTATTAAGATCAGAAGAGGACTTACAGAAAAAGGAGCCGCAGTAGCAGCAGTCGATGCTTGAGCCATGGGGGCAGCTTTAGGAGCCGAAGCTTCGGAAGCCACCACGACCGGCGAACGGCATCAGACTTGGCCTTTTTAGGAGGAGGCTCGATAAAGCCCTCATCACTGCAAAAGTAAACAAGTCGACTGTGATTATAACAGGAGTATGAAAGGTAAAAAAGGCACAGTATAACTTTCAAAAAGGAACTACTTACATGTCGAAGAGATCATCTTCATCGGCAAAGCCGCCGGTTGATCTCTTCGCAGGAAAAGCTCTGGCCCCATCCGCGATCGCATCAACGAAAGTATCACGATCGTTGTCGACGTTACGCACCGATCCATCCGCGATACAAGTGTTATCGGTCGAGGAGGGAAGATCAGCGTGGGCAACTTCAAGATTCATCGGACCATTATATTCATCCTCTAAACCTGTTTGATCGGTGGTGTGAAAATCTACGGGGATTGAGGAGCCTCTCCCCTCGAAGTATCATCCGGTGAATCACGTGTATTTTCGGAAGCCATAGGGATCCGGCAAAGAAAAATGACAAGTAAGAACAAAGGTAATCACGTCGGCTAAGCAAGGAGCTATAACGGAGATGTGAAGAAAGGAAAATACCCCGATGGTGGATGATCAACGTCAAGGGGAGTATAAGAAGAGATCGGCGGAATCGAATCTTCCTGGTTGAAGGAAGTAAGACGACGAACTTCATCAAGCAACTCTTTTCCGATAGATCGGCAGACATTAATCCTGGTCTCATCCTTTGGACCCGAGTATAACCACATCGGGTGAACTCGGCCATGATCGGCTGGATTCGGCGCTTCAGGAAAACTGCTGCCACCTCCGTACCAATCATAGTTTGGCCGTCAGCCTGTTTGATTCGAAGGAATTTGGCAAACAATTCTTCGGCTGAGGCCCTTTCGTCGGCTGAGAGGATATTCTTCCAAGAGTCCTTGGGCTTGGCTTCAGTAACATCGGCATAGCAGGGAAGTCGACATTCGGGTGACGAGGAATCTTTAACGTAAAACCATTTCAACCTCCATCCTTGGACGGACTCTCTCATTGGGAAATTAAAGTAATTAACTTCTAAGCGGGCAACAAAACCTACTCCTCCGGTGACAAAGTACCCATTACTACTGCTGTATCTTTTCACATAGAAGATCTTCTTCCACAGCCCGAAATGAGGTTCAATATCCAAAAACGCCTCGCAAAGGGTGATGAACACAGCAATATGGAGTATTGAGTTGGGGGTAAGTTGCCATAATTGGATTTCATACGTCCGCAAGAGATGGAGGAGGAATCCATGAGTAGGGAGCGAAAGGCCTCGATGAAGAAAAGATAAGAACATCACGGAAAATCCAAGCAGGAGGATCGAGCCGAGAGATCGCACTGGAAGGATCACATCTCCCGCGTCGGAGGATATCAATCCTAAGCTTCGGGACCTCTTTTCGTCACGCTTGGTGACGGTTGAAGCTACCCAGTCCCCAGGTTTGACCATCGAGCCCGACGGGCCGGCGGCGCCGGAGCTGGGGGAGGGGCGCTCGGAGCGCTCCCCTTCGGAAGAGGAGAGGAGGACTTGGCAGCGGCACCTCCGCTGGTGGAGCTAGCAGCGGCGGCGGTATTCTTCTTCTTCACCATCACGAGATCTGAGGGAGATTGAAACTGTGGCGGCGGCACAACAATGGCGAAAGAAGGAAGAAGAGGGAGAATGAGGAGATGCTGCGGGAACCGTGGAGAAGATTGAGAATTTTTTGCCCTTTGGAGATTTTAAGGAGAAGTTAAAGTAAGCACGTGGCGCTTGAGGAAGGGAAAGAACTGACGGCCCACTACGCCCACGATTGTGCGGAAATCGAGGAGCCACCTCGGTCGTTATGCGTATAGTGGTCAAGCCCTAAAACACTGATTGAGCAGGGCTAGGGCTAGCTCGTCATGATGGACCCGTCAAATCAGCCTCGCAGCAGCTTACACGACGAGCAATGACGTCATAATTTGGAAGCATTCGAAGGAAACATAAAAAGTCATCGGATGAAGGATTTGAGTCCACGCAAGGATTGCGAGCATCCGAACCCGGACTCGGGGCTACTCCCATCGGGAGCGCTGACGCGCACCCGATAAAAAGAAGATTCGACAGAATAAGCAGTCGAAGGAGTAAAAGTTTGAAAGTTTTTTGTACACTTCGTTAATTACTCCCATCGGGAGGACGTGGTGCACACCCGTTGAAAGTTTTTTGCACTCCAGGATCATGCCCGGGGACTTGATTCTGTGTAGAGTAACGTTGTTTTGCCATCGGCAGTTAACCAACAAAAGTTGGGCACGTTGCTCATTATCCTTTGCGTGAAGAAAATATATCGGATGACCTATGAAGACTTGCGAAAAACTCGGCAGAGGAAAGTATTCGAGTAGTACAACTTGAGTCTACGAACGGATTGCAAGCATCCGTACCTAGACTCGGGGGCTACTCCCATCGGGAGCGCTGACGCGCACCCGATAAAAAGAAGATGAAGCATAATCAAGATGAACAAGAGCAATGAAGGAGAAAGAATGTCAGGAAAAAACATGCATTAGTCTCTACCCGAATTATCTTCGGCTAGACACTCGGGGGCTACTGACGTGGGCATTACCCTTCGGGTAACCGATATTGCCCTATCCGGTATTGACAAATTGGAGGCCCATGAAGATACCCGAAGGCGAGATGGGCCACTAGGTCGGTGCACTAGAAGATTCCTTGACGGGCAAGACAAGGAAGCGAACAAACAAGGAAAGATTGGATCTAAACTATCGTAAACCTAGTCGTACTCGGTTAGGACCCTTGAGACCCGGCCTCCTATATAAAGGCCGGGAGAGGGGTCGCCGAGGGACACGAACAATCTTAGCAATCTTAGCCAGGAAAAACTTAAAGCTAGGTGACCCTAGCAATAGCAATCTCGACTAGATCTCAGCCGAAGTATTCAGCACCCCATTGTAATCCATTATCATCATAATCAAAGAACAGACAGGCAGGACGTAAGGGTTTTACCTCATCGAGGGCCCCGAACCTGGGTAAATCGCTCTCCCCGCTTGTCTATGAACCGATGTCTCGTGTCAGCCTACAGGATTCCGTCAACCCTAAGCCCCTATCGGAGGGCATTGGCGAGGAGTACCCTCGACATACATCCATATTGAAGTCAATTAATATGAATCGGAGGGAGTATAACAAGTGCAATAGGTAAACATGTAAGAATCAATGCACACAGTTGACACAAGTGTTTGCTTCTAAGATAGAAAGAAGTGGGTAAACTGACTCAACATAAAGTAAAAGAAAGGCCCTTCGTAGAGGGAAGCAGGGATTAAATCATGTGCTAGAGCCTTTTAAGTTTTGAAATCATATATAGAGCATAAAAGTAAAGTTTTGAGAGGTGTTTGTTGTTGTCAACGAATGGTAGCGGGTACTCTAACTACCTCATCAACCAGACTTTCAAGAGCGGCTCCCATGAAGGACGTTATCTCTACCAGCAAGGTAGATTATCCCTCTTCTCGTTTGTTTACACATGTATTTTAGTTTCATTATTTATAGATGACACTCCTCCCAACCTGCTTACACAAGCCATGGCTAACCGAATCCTCGCGTGCCTTCCATCATTCACATACCATGGAGGAGTGTCTATTTGCAAAATTAAGTTGCTTACTGATAGATCAGGGCAAAGCATGTGAAGAGAATTATTAATGCAAGTTAATTAGTTGGGGCTGGGAACCCCATTGCCAGCTCTTTTTGCAAAATTATTGGATAAGCGGATGAAGCCACTAGTCCATTGTGAAAGTCTGTCAGAAGTAAATGACAAGATCGAAAGATAAACACCACATACTTCCTCATGAGCTATAAAACATTGACACAAATAAGAGATAATAGCTTTTGAATTGTTTAAAGGTAGCACATGAAGTATTTGCTTGGAATGGCAGAGGAATACCATGTAGTAGGTAGGTATGGTGGACACAAATGGATAGATTTTGGCTCAAGGATTTGGATGCACGAGAAGAATTCCTCTCAATACAAGGCTAGGCTAGAAAGGTTGTTTGAAGCAAACTCAAGTATAAACGGTGCAGCAAGACTCACATATGAACATATTGTAAGCATTATAAGACTTTACATCGTCTTCCTTGTTGTTCAAACACCTTAACCAGAAAATATCTAGACTCTAGAGACCAGTCATGCAAACCAAATTTTAACAAGCTCTATGTAGTTCCTCATTAATAGGTGCAAAGTACATGATGCAAGAGCTTAAACATGATCTATATGAGCACAACAATTGCCAAGTATCAAATTATTCAAGACATTATACCAATTACCACATGAAGCATTTTCTGTTTCCAACCAAATAGCAATTAACGAAGCAGTTTCAACCTTCGCCATGAACATTAAGAGTAAAGCTAAGAACACATGTGTTCATACGCAACAACGGAGCGTGTCTCTCTCCCACACAAGCATGGATTTATTCAAACATAAACAAAAACAAATAGACGCTCCAAGTAAAGTACATAAGATGTGACCGAATAAAAATATAGTTTCAAGAGAAGAAACCTGATAAATTGTTGATGAAGAAGGGGATGCCTTGGGCATCCCCAAGCTTAGACGCTTGAGTCTTCTTGAAATATGCAGGGATGAACCACGGGGGCATCCCCAAGCTTAGCCTTTTCACTCTTCTTGATCATAGTATATCATCCTCCTCTCTTGACCCTTGAAAACTTCCTCCACACCAAACTTAAAACAAACTCATTAGAGGGTTAGTGCATAATCAAAAATTCACATGTTCAGAGGTGACACAATCATTCTTAACACTTCTGGACATTGCACAAAGCTAATGGAAGTTAATGGAACAAAGAAATCCATCCAACACAGCAAAAGAGGTAATGCGAAATAAAAGGCAGAATCTGTCAAAACAGAACAGTCCGTAAAGACGATTTTTTTAGAGGCACTGGACTTGCTCAGATGAAAATGCTCAAATTGAATGGAAGTTGCGTACATATCTGAGGAACACGCACGTAAATTGGCACATTTTTCTGAGTTATCTACAGAGAACCCTGCCCAAATTCGTGACAGCAAGAAATCTGTTTCTGCGCAATAATCCAAATCTAGTATGAACCTTGCTATCAAAGACTTTACTTGGCACAACAATGCAGTAAAATAAAGATAAAGAGAGGTTGCTACAGTAGTAACAACTTACAAAACTCAAATATAAAACAAAATTACTGTAGTAAAATAAACACATGGGTTATCTCCCAAGAAGTGCTTTGTTTATAGCCATTAAGATGGGCTCAGTAATTTCAATGATGCACTCGCAAAAAATAAGAGTTGAAGCAAAAGAGAGCATCAAGAAGCAAATTCAAAACAAATTTAAGCCTAACCCACTTCCTATGAAAAGGAATCTTGTAAATAAACAAGTCATGTAGGCATAATGCAACAAGCATAGGAAAACTAGACAAGCGCAACTTCAAGATTTTCAGCATATTATAGAGAGGTGTTTTAGTAACATGAAAACTTCTAAAACCATATTTTCCTCTCTCATAATGATTTTCAGTAGCATCATGAACAAACTCAACAATATAACTATCAAATGAAACATTCTTATCATGAGTCTCATGCATAAAATTATTACTCTCCACATAAGCATAATCAATTTTATTAGTTGTAGTGGGAGCAAATTCAACAAAGTAGTTATCATTATTATTCTCATCAAGTGTAGGAGGCATAGTATAATCATAATAAAATTTACTCTCCATAGTAGGTGGCACCAAAAGACCACTATCATTATAATCATCATAAATAGGAGGCAAAGTATCATCAAAGAAAATTTTCTCCTCAATGCTTGGGGGACTAAAAATATCATGCTCATCAAAACCAGCTTCCCCAAGCTTAGAATTTTCCATATCATTAGCAACAATGGTGTTCAAAGCGTTCATACTAATATTACTACTAGCATGCAAATAAGGTTCCATAGGTTTTTTAATTTTCGCATTAAACCATTCATGTCTTGACTCAGGAAATAGTTTAAAAAGCTCACAGATGTTTTCCATTATGCCTTACTAGTGTTTAATAAAAAAACAAAAAGATGCAATTGCAGGATCTAAAGGAAATAGCTTCGAGCACTTACAACGGCAACAGAAAATAACTTAGTTACCTGAGATCGGAGTGTGAATGCCTTTTACCTTTCCTCCCCGGCAACGGCGCCAGAAAATAGCTTGATGTCTACTCACGCTTCTTTTCCTGTAGACAGTGTTGGGCCTCCAAAAGCAGAGGTTTGTAGAACAGCAACAAGTTTCCCTTAAGTGGATCACCCAAGGTTTATCGAACTCAGGGAGGAAGAAGTCAAAGATATCCCTCTCAAGCAACCCTGCAATCACGATACAAGAAGTCTCTTGTGTCCCCAACACACCCAATACACTTGTCAGATGTATAGGTGCACTAGTTCGGCGAAGAGAAAGTGAAATACAAGTGGTATGAATGAATATGAGCAATAGTAACGGCGCTGTAAAAATAGCTTGTCGGCGTGCGGTTGATGGTAGTAATATTGCAGGAAGTAAAGATGCAAGTAAAACAAGAAATAAGCGATGATTGCAGTATTTGGAAACAAGGCCTAGGGATCATACTTTCACTAGTGGACACTCTCAACATTGCAATCATAATGGAATATAAATAAGCACTTCACTATGCTATTCCGAATTACTCTCTGGCAAGATAACGAACTCTAATTCATCATGTAGGCAAACCTTAAAGATGTATTCCCAAGTACTAATAAACACCCCACGCTGTCACTTTGAGCATTCATAGGAGGTACTAACACACCACAATTTCATAGAGACATCCGACTCAAATCATAACTCAGTGAATAAGTATTATGTGAAATATAGCCTAAGAGACCCACACGGTGCACACACTGTCACCTTTACACACGTGGGACAAGGAGTCTCCGGAGATCACATAAGTAAAATCCACTTGAATAGCATAACGACATCTAGATTACAAAGCTCATCATATGGATCTCAATCATGTAAGGCAGCTCATGAGATCATTGTATTGAAGTACATGAGAGAGAGATTAACCACATAGCTACCGGTACAGCCCTTAGCCTCGAGGGAGAACTACTCCCTCCTCATGGGAGACAGCAGCGTTGATGAAGATGGCGGTGGTGTCGATGGAGATGCCTTCCGGGGGCACTTCCCCGTCCCGGCGGCGTGCCGGAACAGAGACTCCTGTCCCCCGAATCTTGGCTTCGCGATGGCGGCGGCTCTGGAAGGTTTCTCGTATCGTGGCTTTTTCGTATCGAAGATTTAGGCCAGGGACCTTTAAATAGGCGAAGAGGCGGAGTCGGAGGGGGTACGAAGCCGCCACACAATAGGGTGGCGCGCCCCCCTCCTGGGCCGCGCCAGCCCCATGTGTGGGCCCCATGTGGCTCTCCTCTGGTGGCTCTCGGGTGTTCTGGAAGCTTCGTGGAATTCTAAGATGCTGGGCGTTGATTTCATCCAATTCCGAGAATATTTCCATACTAGGATTTCTGAAACCAAAAACAGCAGAAAACAGGAACTGGCACTTCGGCATCTCGTCAATAGGTTAGTTCCGGAAAACGCATCAAAACGATATAAAGTGCGAACAAAACATGTATGTATTGTCATAAAACTAGCATGGAACATAAGAAATTATAGATACGTTTGAGACGTATCAGGCGGCTGAGTGATCAGTTCAACCTGCTCTCTCGACGACTTCGTTGAATTTTTGCAATGTTATTGCGAAGTCGATATGTAAATTTTGTAATAGCGAGACCCATCGACTTAGTCGAGGGAATTAGACGCTTGGCTTCGTCACGCGGTACACCGGTTTGAGCCTTATTTTGTGATAATGTAACCATCGACTGCAGCACTCGCGTATTTTCTCGAGGCTTGGATTGGTTTTTTGTGTGTCATTAATCTTAGCTCCCGTTGAGAGTATTTAATTAATGACACTGTGTAAGCGCATTTTTTAGGCCAGCGCTCCCGATGGGAGTAAGAGCCAATGGTAGGGCCCCAAACGGTATGTTCGGGTGATAAGGCCTGGAGCAAGAAAAAAGGTAGAAAACCTGATTAGAACTTTATTCATAGTGCAAAAGCAACCTTAAGGGCTGTCGAGTAATTTAAAACAATCGCATCCTATGTATAGAACCGTCGCAACTGTGCGATGTTCCATGGATTCCCAACGTCTTTTCCTGAAGCTGGGTTTTTGAGCCGATATGCTCCTCCTGGTATCACTTCAGTAACGATGTATGGTCCTTCCCATGGGGATTCAAGTTTCAAGGGTCTTTCTTGCTTCAGCCGAAGTACCATATCTCCGACATTAAAGCTTCGACTGCGTATTCGTCGGCTGTGATAATTTCTCAACGCCTGCTGGTATACCGTCGTTCTTGCCAAGGCAATATCTCGTGCCTCGTCGAGGAGGTCCACAGCATCCTGCAACGCGATATTAGAAGAGGATTCTGTGTACGCTGTCACCCGAGGAGCTTCAAACCGAACGTCGGCTGGTAGAACTGCTTCGGCTCCATGCACCAAGAAGAATGGGGTATACTGAGTCGACCTGTTAGGTGTAGTACGCAAACTCCAGAGTACGGACGTTAACTCCTCGACCCAAGCTCCAGCTGCACCTGTAAGGCGTTTCTTGAGGCCATCCCCTATGAGACCGTTGATCCTTTCCACCTGGCCGTTGGTCTGTGGGTGGGCCACTGATGCAAACTTCAATTTGATTCCTCCATCATCACAAAATTTTCTAAATTCCTTAGAATCAAAGTTAGATCCGTTGTCTGTGACGATACTATGGGGCATACCGAACCGACAAGTTATTCCTCTGAAAAACTGAACTGCTGTTTCGACTTTCTGGTTTCGAACGGGTACTGCCTCGATCCACTTGGAGAACTTGTCGACTGCGACCAGTAGATACGTGTGCCCTCCAGGCGACGACCTCGGCAGTGGTCTAACTTGGTCGAGTCCCCATTGAGCAAAGGGCCATGCCAGAGGTATTGTCATTAGGTCTGTCGCAGGGGCGTGCGGTTTTGGAGAAAAGCGCTGACAGGGGTCACATCTCATAACTAGATCTCGAGCATCCGACGCCGCCGTTGGCCAGTAAAATCCTGCCCCGAAGGCTTTTGCTACAAGGGCCCTGCTTCCTGCATGGTGTCCGCAAGTTCCCTCGTGTATCTCGCGCAACAGTGCTTTTCCATCATTAATGGGGATACACCTTTGGAAGATACCCGAGATGCTACGCTTGTAAAGCTCGCCATTTACCACAGTGAAGGCTTTTGACCTTCTGACGATTCGCCTTGCTTCCACGGAATCCTCTAGCAACTCCTGCTTCGTCAGGTATGCTAGGAATGGTTTGGTCCATAATGGCTCGAGGAGGAGGACTTGCTCCACTGATGGAGGTGAAGGTTCTTCAACAGTTTGTTGCTGGCTTGCCTCTGATTCTTCAGTCAACAGTTTCAAGGGTGCCGAAGCTTTTTCTTTTATCGATCGTTGAGTAATGACTTCGTAGAACACTCCGTCTGGGATGGGGGAGCACATGGACCCGATATTCGCCAAAGTGTCGGCCTCCTCGTTGCTGGCTCTGCCGATATGTTTGAGCTCACATCCTTCAAATTTGGCTTCCATATTTTGATACTGCTGTCGATAGGCGA
Source organism: Lolium rigidum (assembly GCF_022539505.1). Classification (NCBI taxonomy): domain Eukaryota; kingdom Viridiplantae; phylum Streptophyta; class Magnoliopsida; order Poales; family Poaceae; genus Lolium; species Lolium rigidum. The sequence continues at coordinate 238,258,668 of NC_061511.1, read as the reverse complement.
TCATGTTATCACTGACCGCGTCACATAAGTTCATCGACTGCTGTACCACCACGTTTGAGTCTCCATAAATTTCTAGGCGAGTTGCCCCGCACGCCTTCGCCATCTTCATTCCGTGCAGCAGCGCTTCGTATTCTGCTTCATTGTTCGTCGGCAGAGAGAAATTCATACGTAGTATGTACTTCATCTTATCTCCCTGTGGTGATATCAATATCACTCCTGCTCTTGCGCCCGTGTTCCGTTTCGACCCGTCGAAATACATTGTCCATGATCCCGACATGTCGGGTGCTGCTGGTGTCTGTGACTGGATCCAATCTGCCACAAAATCCGGGAGGACTTGGGATTTTATCGCCGTTCGATTGACGTAGGTTATGTCGTGTGGCGCTATTTCGATGGCCCATTGGGACACTTGACCCGTGGCTTCTGGATTAGTCATTATATTCTTCAATGGCGCTTCGCTTACGATGACAATCGGATGCTCCGTGAAATAATGTCGCAGCTTGCGAGCCGACTTCCATCATCGCGTACGCCAGCCTTCCGATGATGAGGGTATCTACGCTTGCGGGTGTGAGTACTTCACTGAGGTAATAAACGGGCCTCTGAACACCGTGGACTTTTCCTGCTTCTTCTCGCTCAACAACCAAAACGCTGCTGAAGACTTGCGCTATTGCGGCTATGTACATAAGCAACGTCTCTTTCTCGCGCGGAGTTACGAGGACTGGGGACGTCGACAAGATTTTCTTCAGGCTGTCGAAGGACTCCTGCGCCTCCTTTGTCCACTCGAACTTTTCTGACTTTTTCATCAAGTTGTAGAAGGGCAAAGCTTTCTCTCCTAGCTTGGCGATGAATCTACTGAGCGCTGCTAATCGTCCTGCCAATTGCTGCACTTGGTGTAGATTCTTTGGCGGCTCCATGTCGAGAATAGCTTTGATCTTCAAAGGGTTGGCTTCAATCCCCCTGGCTGAGATGAAGTACCCGAGTACTTGTCCCCTGGCACTCCAAAGAAACATTTTTTGGGATTCAACTTGATTTTATACTTGTCTAAGTTGTCGAAAGTTTCCCGCAAATCATCGACGAGAGTGGCAGCGTGCTTCGTCTTCACCACGATATCGTCGATGTAGACTTCGATGTTCCTTCCGATCTGCTCTCCAAGGCAAGCCTGCATGCAACGTTGATAAGTTGCTCCTGCGTTTTTCAACCCGAAGGTCATGACGTTGTAACAGAAAACACCGTGTGGGGTGATGAACGTGGTTAGCTCCTGGTCTTCTTTCTTCAGCTTTATCTGATTATACCCGGAGTATGCATCAAGGAAGGAGAGGCGATCGCATCCGGCTGTGGAGTCGACTATCTGATCGATACGAGGCAGCGGGAAGTGGTCTTTTGGACAGTGTTTGCTGAGGCCGGTGTAATCGATACACATGCGCAGAGCGGTGGTGTCCTTTTTGGGCACCATGACAGGGTTGGCCACCCACTCAGCTTCCTTGAGCTCCCGAATGAATCCTGCTTTACGGAGTCGATTGATTTCTTCGCCAATTGCTCTCCTCTTTGGTTCGGAAAATCGGCGCATTGACTGCTGCACTGGTTTGGCTGTCGGGTCAACATTAAGGGCGTGCTCAGCGAGTTCCCTGGGGATACCTGGCATGTCGGATGGTTCCCATGCAAATATCTCCCAGCGCTCACGGAGGAACTCGATGAGCGCGCCTTCCTATGCAACAAGAAGGTCAGCCGACGTATTGACCGTTTTCTTCGGGTCAGTGGGGTGCACCTGCAGCTTCTTGGCTTCCTTTGTAGCGTCAAACTCGTCGGATCTTACGTTTCGATTGTCGGCTGGTGGTTGCGTATGATCTGTGATAGTGTCTATTGCGCTGAGTTCTTCCTTGGCTCCGAACTTCGAGGCGATCTTCTGGAACTCCCTATCGCAGTTGTCTGATCGAGCAAAGCTCCCATGAACGGTTATTGGGGTCCCGTTGTTGCCTGGCATCTTCAGTTTTAGGTACGCATAATGAGGTACGGCCATGAATTTGGCAAACGCGGGTCTGCCGAGGATGGCGTGATATTGAGACTCCCAGTCGACTACTTCGAACTCGATCTTCTCTTTCCTGAAATTGTTGGGCGTACCAAAGACTACATCCAATGATGTTTTACCAAGAGAATAAGCGGGTCGAGTCGATATAATGCCGTGGAACCCTGTGTCAGACTCTCTTAGCATATCGACTGTTAAACCCATTGCTCTCATTGTGTTGGCGAATAGTAGGTTCAAGCCACTTCCTCCATCCATGAATACTTTGCTCATATTGTACCTTCCAATCTGTGCTTCAAGAACGAGGGCCGCATGGCCAGGCCTCGGAACAGCTTTCGGGTGATCCGCCCTGCTGAAGGAGATACTCTGATCTGACCAGTCGATAAAATCGGGTGTATCGACCATGGCAACTTCCGCATATTTTACTTCTCGGGAGAACTTTTTGATTTCTCTCTTTGAAAAGCTAGTTTTATGGATCATGCATGGTTCCGGAAACACCTCTGTTGGTACATGCTCGCTTCCTCCTGCCGGTACGTACGGTTCCGGTACATACGGTTCTGGTGGATAACTGTAGGACCCCGCCCTTCTCTCCATTGCGTGAACTCTTGACATAGCTTCGGCTCTGAGATCATCACAGAACTGTCGAATCTCCAGAAAGTGTCGACAGTTCCTCAGCAGATGACTGGATTTCTCTCGACCATCTTTCGGATCAATGTAAGAGTGGAGGTAGCATGGTGCCTCAAGTTGCTCTGTAGCCGATAGGTACGGTGAACGGGTGCGGCCATGGATTGGTTGCATGTCCTACTGTCCTCGTTCGGACCGGCGAGGGTGAGTCGCTGTACGTTCTTCCTCTTCACGGTGCGAGTCCCTTCGTCTTTTCCTTCGTCCCGTTGTGAGGTCGAAACTTCCTCGGCTGCCTCCTTGCATGTCTCTGGGCGGGATTTCCAAGGTTGCTGCCGCAGCGTCACCTGTCGTGACTGAGGTCCTCGAGCCAGATGTTCTTGTCCTAGGGAGGCGAAGAAAGCCTCCGGAGTCGATGATGAAGTGGACACCTCTGAAAGTTGCGGTCATGCCGTCGCACGATTCTGCAGGGATCGAGTGCGGCGGCTTGAGATGTGGTACGAACTCAAAGGATCCGCAGCGGATCGGGTCTTCTGGATCTGGTGGCGTTGGTGACTCGAGTACGAACGCCGCAGATGTGACTGGTATCGCCGATGACCTGCCTTGTGCCGACAGGGTTCCCACAGACGGCGCCAATTGTCGAGGGTGCTCCTCGGCAATGCCCTCCGATAGGGGGTTAGGGTTGATGGAATCCTGCAAGCTCACACGAGACATCGGTTCACAGACAAGCGGGGAGAGCGATTTACCCAGGTTCGGGGCCCTCGATGAGGTAAAAACCTTACGTCCTGCCTGTCTGTTCTTGATTATGAAGATATTGGGTTACAATGGGGTGCCGAATAGTTCGGCTGAGATCTCGTCGAGATGGCTAAGTGTTATGGTGACCTAGCTCTAAGAGCATCTCCAGTCGCGTCCCCCAAACCGTCCCCCAAAGCGATTTGGGGCGCGCCGGACAAAAAAAGCGTTCCAGCCGCGTCCCCCAAAGCCCTTTTTTGTCCGGCGCGCCCCGATACGGTGTCCGGCGCCCCGAGCCCGTCCCCGTCCCACGGGGGACGCACCGGGGACGCCGGACACAACGAAAGCGAGGCCAACCGACGCGGGCCCGACCCGTCGGCGGCACAGGGGAAAATTCGTCTCACACTCCCGCCAAATCCCGCCGCTCCCGCCAAATCGCGCCTATACCGCCGCGCACAGGCCTCCCAAAACATATCCTGCCGCCGATTCATTTCTCCTATCCCGCCGATTTCTTTCTCCCTCCCGCCGTGCACCCGCCGCCGCCGCTACCCTCTCCCCATTCCATGGCGCCGCCGACAGCCCCCAAAAAGATGGCGAAGAAAGCGGCCAAGAAGCCGCCGGGCAATGCGACGATAGGGGCGAAAGCGCCGTTCGCGAAGCCGCGGAAGGCGCCGGCTGCGAAGAAGAAGCCCGAAGGCATGACCGAAGATGAATGGCAGCAAGATTGCCTGCGCCGGAAGCTATCGACGGCGGAGCGGAAAGGACGGAGGGCGGCGGAGCTGGAGAAGAAGGCTACGGCGGCGCGCCGGCACCAGCGCATAATCGCCGGGTGTATCGCCGCCACCAACGCGAGCCCATATAGTACGAACGTGCCGGTGTACGTTCCGGGAGTCTTCTCTCCGTCGCAAGCCGCCTTCTACAACGACGGCCCCTCCGCCACTCCCGGGTGCGTGACGCCTAACTTGTCGCCGCACTACCAGGATGCGCTGCCGCACGGCGGCTTCAACCCCAACAACCTCTACTCCCCGGCGTACGAGCAACGCGAGCCAGGACCCGGTCCGGACGGCGGCCCTTTCACCGGCCGCAGGGGTCCGCTCGAATACGACGGCGCCGGTGCTGAGGAGGACGACGGGGTTGAGGAGGAGGACGACGAGGAAGAGGACGGGGTGGAGGACGACGAGGAGGACGACGTTGAGGACGAAGAGGGCGGCGAGGAAGAGGGCGGCGAGGAAGAGGACGACGAGGGTGCCGGTGACGATGATCTCGTGGAGGTAGACGCGGACGGCGTGAGGACGAAGAAGAAGAAGAAGAAGGCGTCGGGCACACGAGGCCCGAAGTGGACGGTTCTGGAAGATCTTTGTCTGTGCGAGTCGTGGGCGACGGTGAGCCATGACTCCCATCATCGGCGCCAACCAAAAAGGCGGGAAGTATTGGGCGAGGATCAAGGCCGAGTTCGATGAGCGCAAGCTGATCAACAGCGACTACCGGAAAGTGCCAATGAAGAGGAGCCGAGAAGGCAATGTCGACGCGATGGGCCATCATCCAGGCGTCGGTGAACTCCTTCCATGGGTACCATCACGACTTAGAGACCAGAGGCGACAGCGGCGCCGACGTCGGCCAACTGGTACGACTATTTCTTCCATAATCCGTAGCGCCCACATTGTGTTCGATGAAATGACTCTGCTTTCTTTGGTTAGTTTGATCGGGCTATGGAATTGTACGCCAAGTACTCGGATGGTCACAAGCCGTTCGCGCTGACGCATTGCTATGGCAAGCTCAAAGTGAATGAGAAATGGAAGTTGACGCGCTGTCGTTGTCCAAGGGGAAGGACGCCATTGATCCGGACGCGTCGCCGGCAACGTCGGCGGGGCGTCCTATCGGCAACAAGGCTGCCAAGGCCGCCTTGGCCGACGCTGCGTCGTCCGAGAAGACGCAGGCGTCGATCACGAAATGCCTCGCCGACGTCTCCTCGACCTTTATCTCCCGCGACAAGAAGGCCGACCAAAGGTGGGCCGAGCTGCTCAAGAGGCAAGAGGAGAAGCTGGAGCTCAAGAAACGCAGGGACGACATGTCCCCGCCGAGAACGTCGACGGAGGGAATGTCTCCCCGGACGCGAGCGGCGCACAACTTCTTCAAAGGCCGGATCCTCGACGACATCGAAGCCAAAATGGCGGCGGCGGACGCGGCGGCCCCGGCAGCCGGCATCGGCATCGGCGGCGGCGGCAGCGCAGCAAGAGCAGGGCGACGCGTCTTCTCTGCTACACTGCGTCGGCCTCCGCGTCGGCGACGGAGCGAACGCACCATGCACAGGAACAGGCGGATCGCGACGAGGTCGTCGTGCTCGACGGGCTCGCGTCGACTCGGGACACGACGCCGTCGACCAACCCCTTCTTCTAATTTGCATGCACCACCGGTCCGTAATATGATCGCGCGCCCGAGTACTTTGATCGATCGCCGCTACTCGATCGCGACGAACCGGCGGGAACGATCTCTTTTGAATGCATCTATTTGAATTTCTGATTGGGGGCGGCGTTTGCGGGACGCGGGCCGGGAGCGACGTCCCCCAAACGCGGCACGAACAAAACACGTCCCCCAAACGCTCAATCCGGCGCGCTTTGGGGGACGGTTTGGGGGACGCGACTGGAGATGCTCTAAGCTTTTGGTGGCTAAGATTGCTAAGATTGATTGTGTCCCTCGGCAGCCCCTCTCCTGGCCTTTATATAGGAGGCCAGGTCTTCAAGAGGTCTAACCGAGTACGACTAGGTTTACAGTAGCTTTAAATCTAATCTTTCCTTATTCGGCCGTTTCTTTGTCTTGCTCGTCAAGAAATTTTCTGGTGCGCCGTCCAAGTGCCTTCATGGGCCTCCAACTACACAATACAGGATAGGGCAATGTCGGTTACCCGAAGGGTAATGCCCACGTCAGCTACAAACAAAATGATAATCGCCAGGCACACATATGTCTTCATCCCATCCTTTTTAATCCATGCCAACACCTAGCGAACTCACTCATCACTCAACATTAGCGTGGAGAACTTCTATCCTTCAAACCATTTTAACACACCAACCTCCACCAGGACCATGGTAATCAGTAATCACATCAACTAATATACCCCATGTGTCGGAGAAAGTGGGATCTTGGTACCCCGAGCGTATCGGTCGTGAGCGACAATGGAACTGTCCGTGGGCGATAGTTGACGTGCTTGTACCATTAGCGGATTAGATCCTCGTGTGTGCCTTCTTTCGAGAGCTCACGCTCAGAGGGTGCGAGGAGCTCTGGATCGATAAGTGCGCTCTCCAACCCTGGCGCTCGCTAGGGAGAACTCTTTGATGCTCGGTATAGCTTGTAGACCTCCTGGGTGCCAACATGGCAAGACGAAGATCCCGATGGGAAGCGTCCTAGATTGCTCGGCTCCTTCGCCGACGAGTCAGCCATGTCGGCGGCATCCTCGAGTCGAACCATCACACGGATCACACCAATGAAACAAACTTTGGCTAGTATTGGATTTTAGACCAGAGATCCGGATTTGGAGAAGAGATGTTAGGTCAAAGGAAGAGGAAAAAGGCAAAGAAAAACTCCTTGCCACCGCTATCCGCCATTGGGCGGCCTCCGCCGGCATCGGTGGGGGTAAGAAGGGCGGAGGGGAAGGGTCAGCGGTTCCCCGTATCGCCTCTTAGAGGGACACGATGGTCATTTTGTTCAGGTTGTCGTCTCACTTTGGTTTATGTAGATCGTCCACGATGTAGTAGTTATCTTTTATATTTAGTTATATTCTAGTGAAATTATCAATTGTACTACTCCCTCCGATCCATATTAACGGTCACAAATATCGATGTATCTAACATATTTTACTTCTAGTCCTTATTAGAGACAAATAATATGGAGTATGTTATTTTAAAAGAATCAAATTATTTTTTATATTTAATTATCTTCTAGTGAAATCATCAATTGTACTCCATCCGATCCATATTAATGGTCACAAATATCTATGTATCTTCTCTCAAAAAAAATATCAGTGTATCTAACATATTTTACTTCTAGATACATCACTATTAGAGACCAAAAAAATGGAGTATATTATTTAAAATTTAAAAGAAATCAAATTACCGATGTCGCTTATTTTAGGAAAAGACAAAAGAAGTGTGAATCCGCTGGCTTGTAGAGCCGTCCGGGTCGAGACCCAAGAAGCCGTGCACCTCCAAAGCCGTCGAGGAGCCGAAAGCCAGGCGGCTAGCCCGAAGCAATCCCACCCAGTGCGAGTCTGCGAGACCTCTCCCCCTGCCCCACGCAAGGCATCCCACCTCCCGCTCAAAAATCCCCCACGCCCCACCGCTCCCCCGCATGAGCCCGGGCACCCGCCGCCGCCGTCCGCAGCCATGGGAGCCCAGCAGAGCGTCAATGCCGGCAAAGGTCGGTGCCCCTCCTCCTACCCTCGCGCCCTGGCTCCGTCGCCACGGCTGTGTGGTCGTTGAATTCTCAACTGCGTGGCTCACGTGTTTGTGGGAATGCCGCAGCCAAGGTGGATGTGCACGTCGACCTCACCCACATGCTCTGCGAGGCGCTCCTGCTGCCGCCCCTGAGGTGCTCGCTCTTTTGCCTCCCTCGCTCGCTCGCCCGATTCCTACCGATTTTGGGGCCTCGCGCGCGCGCGCGTGCTGATTCCTTTGGTTTCTCTTCTTTCAGCAGCTCCAGCGCCAACATCTCGCAGATCGTCGGGAGGTACGTATGTTTGTTGTTCTCATTCCGCCCCTGAATTTCATTTCACATACGCGTATCTCCGTGCCTCTCTGCCTGTATCTCTGTGCGCACGCGTTGGTGTATTTCACATACGCGTTCCAGAGCTCCCTCAACACAAATACGGCCCATCTATTGCGTTTCTAGTATCGTCTATGTGACTCTGTGTCTGCGCGTGCTTTGGTGTGTCACACACTGTCGCACATTAATATTCGGTCATTCAGGGATCACTAGTGGCCAGGTTCATGTGCCAGCCAGCCAGCCAGCCCGTGTGTCCAGGTCTAGGAATGGTTTTGTTTTGAACTTTGCACCATTTTTTGTTGCGAGTTCTGAAGTTTGCTCTGCAGGATCTCCCTCAAACATCCAAGCCTATTTGGGAGGAGCGAGAAGTTGGACGTCATACTGGATAAGGGTATCAATGACTCTAATGTTGTTGTTGCCTTTAGACGCCCAAGGCCCGAATGGTTATCGCAGCAGTCCTTTGTCATTCAGGTTGGCATTCTGTTAATTGTATTTTCAGGTCTTGTTGGGATTTTTGTCTGAAAATTGAATATAAATGCTGCAGTGCTATAGCAGAACACACTAGTATAATGTATCCGTGCCTTTTTTCCTTTCCTTTTTCCTTAAGGGAGCATCGATTTATTGACACACTGAGAAATGGACGTGTCTTCATCTTCAGCCTTAGTTCTGACTAACTGACTCGATCTTGTTGCCTACGACTGACCCAAGGTACTCGCCATGGCATAACCGAGCCCTGTAATGGAAGTACTACGCAGAGTCATACTAATTGGAGGAATTAATGGTTCTATATTTTGCGAGGTAGTTGTTTTGATGACCACATCATCCTAGAATGGTTTTGCCATCATGAGATCATCCCATGACTACTGGTGTTGATGGGAGTAGCCCTCATTTTGTGTTAACCTTGTGGTTGTGAGGGATGAGGTGGCGAAGGACCAATCCACTACATTCTTCAAACCAAACAAGTAGATTGGATGGTCCGTTCACTGTTGGTTCTTCAAACCAAACAAGTAGATTGGATGGTCCGTTCACTGTTGGTTCCTCAAACCAAAACCCTGTTAATGTGTTTGTGCTATATACTTAGCTTGATCTTTGTCATATTACTACCATTATGAATGTTTAGCTATCATGAAAGTTCATTGTGTTATGCGTTGGATTATTATGATACAATACGTAAGTATGTGCATGTGAAAAGTGGTTAGGAGTTGTAAGTTGTCTTTTCTGTTGACACCTTTTCTTTTGCCTTCTGGTTTGAGCAATCAGCACTCGATGTCACCAGAAATTGCTGTTCATGGTTTTCCGGCTGACAACTTCACGCGGTCAGGGAGCAGAGGGGTAAATCTAAGCCGGTTGTCACTTGGTGTGGAGCTTAATGAACCAACAACTTCAAACTGGACTTCTGGAACCAGTGTTAAGTTTGAGGTGAGCATCTAGTCAAATCCAGTTGTTTGCATCATTTTCATTTTGTACAACTTCTCTTTATCAGTTGTACTTCCCCGCCAGCATATCCGTCCTGTTAATAATGACGGGCGCTCCATAGCCAGGGACCATGACGGCTTTCCCCTAACATGCAGGTGATAACTATACTTTTTTAGATTGCACTTTGGAGTAGTAAAAAGAAGTTCTGTCGATTAATGTTCTTCCATGATGCAGTGGTAATCTCCATGACAATATGATTATCTTGAAGCAAGAGTCTGGTTATGCAGATATTAAGGATAATAGCTTCTTAAGAGTAAGTTTGTGTTCACTTCATCTCCATCTTTACTTGACTGTAACATCCATCTTATCTTATAGTTCCCAATGACAGGTTAATTTCCAAATGGAACAAGGATTGCCGCTCGTACCTAAATCACTAACTTTCAACAGAGTTAAATGTGCTGTTTCAAAAGGCATTAAATTGGGGCCAACATTTTTGGTTACTAGGTATTGCATCTGCCTACTATTCTGCAGTAAACTCTTCTGTGAAAGTTAGTTAATCTCTTCCTGTGGTGCAGCTTGACAGGAGGTTCTATTGTGGGTGATATGGCACCATATCAAGCATTTGCAATAGGTGGACTTGGTAGCGTCCGGGGTTATGGCGAGGGTGCAGTTGGTTCAGGAAGACTGTGCCTAGTTGGTAACTGCGAATATACTGTTCCTTTGGTATGTAGATATCAAGCCATACATAATCCCCCAAACAACTTATGCAGTTTGTAAGTCAAACTTGGTAATCCCAGGATAGATGTAACTAGAAGTTGCACCTAAACTTGGAATGGATAACAGCTGTACATATTTACTTGAATATATTTTCTTCTCTCTCTTGCTTTGTCATAATTATTGAGTCATGTGCTATATGCAACTTTCACTTTTTTATTTATTTTCTCCTTTACCCATCTTGATCTGCATACCTTTTCTCCTGGTGCACATATAGATCATGTTATCGGATGATATGTGGTCTGCATGCAAAAAAAAATGAGTCAGATACTGCCCAGTCCCCAGGACTGTAATGAGAATTCATAACCTAAGGATACAATTAGAGTTGGAGTTCAGGAGGCAAATGGGAAGGCCTCTCTCTTTGAATATACCTACTTTTTCTTGATACCGGAAGAAAGAGAAAATCAAACTATATTACCCAACTATATGAGATTAAGGCCCGCAGTTGCTTATTGGTTCTTCTTAGAGAGTTATCAAGTCTTGTCATTTAAATAAATTCACATTTCTTCTAGTACTAAGTAGATGACTTTATCCTTTTTATATTTCTATGGTCCTTGACTGGTGTAATTTCATCAGATCTGCATTAAATGGAGCATCATTGCATATCTTAAAATGCATCCAGCGCAATGTGGATATTTCCTGTGGTTGCTAAAGTTGTGCTAGCGTTTTGCTGGATAGACTTACACCCAATTGGCTCAGACCACTTAAGAATTTACAATATATCATTATCAGTCGCTTGAAGTGGCGATAGGAAGAGTTGGAATCAACAGATGGGAATACTTCACTTCCCTTTGCCTAGTTGGAAGGAAGTGGCTATGTATTTTAACTAAAACTGTTGTCTGTTGACCGTTAGCAAATGATAGGTTCCCTTGAATAAAGGTTGAGGCTTACTAGGTGCATGTTGCAGTTTGCATGTTGATCCCTCTAATCTATCAGTTAATAATTCCGTTCTAGCCCAAAATTTTGCGTAGCTAATGATGATGACTGGAACTACTGTACAAGATATACACATATTTCATTGAATTTACATATATGCTATAAAGAAAGATTGGTCACGGGATGGTTCTAGTAGAAAGTGAACTCACATTTGCCTGGAGTTGTATTGACTATTGAAGCATCCACCACCAACGGAAATCCGTACCTGTTCATAGTGTTTATCTTCTTGTGGTAATCTTGTACATTTGGATTATCCATAAAGTACTGAAACATCTGTTTCTGTGAAGGCAAAGCATCTTGAAGGTTCTCTTTTCATGGACTGCGGCAGTGATTTAGGATCTGCTCGTCATGTTCCTGGTAAGGGGTTGACTTCATCTTCCTATACTTATAAGTATTTACTATTTTTTATATTTTTTGTTTAAAAAAATCTAACTGCGCTTGGAATAAAATGAGGTTGATACACTTAAGCTTTTCTAATGTTTAAAAAAATGAACAGTATAATTCATGAAGTAAAAAATGGGCAGCTTAATTTCAGCTACTTACTACTCATCTGCATTAAATTTGTGATTTCTTTTGTTTGTGTGGAGAGCATGTACGCATTCCTCAAAGCTTGAACTAAAACCCCGACACTTATTATGGATCGTGGGAGTATTAAATTTGAATTACAAGTTCAGTTACAGATTACAAATTTTGTAATACACTAGAAGCTCAACTAGTTAATTCTGGTATTCTGTATCGGATAACCAAGAACAAGATGTCTTTGCAGTGGAAAACTATCCAAATATTTTATGGATACTAGAAGCTCAACTAGGTAATTCTGGCATTCTGTATCGGAATGAGTATGATACTAATGTACTGTACATCACACATTGGAAAAGAGTTCTGGTACACTCTTCAGACATCCTTGGGGACCATACTGACTCCCAGTCACGGGACATTTAGTGCAATATATCAATGCTGAGTTGCACTTGATGCTTCTTTTATTAATAATGATATTCATGTGATCATACTCATTCTTTCCTGCTGTGATTTTTTTGTTGCAATAATCATTCGTTAAATATATGGCAGGCAATCCAGCTCTTCGGCAAGGGAAACCGGGATTTGGTGTTGGATTTGGATATGGGGTCCACTTTAACACAGACCTAGGTCAAATCCGAGTCGACTACGCGATGAACGCCTTCAGTCGCAAGACCTTCTACTTCAGCATCAACAGTGGTTCTGGCACATAGATTCTCAAGCAGACAAGCACACAACTGACATAGCATAGGGTTACCGCCTATTTGATTCGTGAGATGCCATGGAATAACTCTCCCCAGTTGAGCGAGAATTATGTTTTTCTCTTCCCTTCTTTGTTCATGAATTGTACAGAGTTAGGACTTAGGAGCTGTTTTATTTGCTGCTACAATTTTTGCCGATATGTTGTGTCGAAATCATCACTAGTTTGACTTGCCTTTTGGGCCGTTGCTATATGTTGTACAATGCTTGCATTGAAAGGGAAAGAGATATTGTAACGCCACTTGTTCTTTACTATCCACAGAACAAATATTGCAATTTTCTGGGTCTGAAAGCACCAGTTTCGCGTTACTGCCACAAAAAATGGTTCCTAATTTTCAACTTCTGTACTATGAAAATATGCAACCGGCTGTGGTTTATAACTTGTTGACTCTGAATATACATGCACCTTGTCATGTATGCAGTCCACGTAGATCACAAAAAATGCCATGTTTACATGGGTACATTTTTCGTGATCTACTTGAACTGCCTAAATTTCCGCACTTGATTTGCTGACTGAGGACCCGTTTGATTTGCTGCTACAGTTTTTAATTGGCCCAGTGCTGTCACGATCATCACAAATTCGACTTACCTTTTTGTTGGGATATGTTGATGTTGCTATACACAAGTCTTTCCCGGTGCACTGCTCACATCGAAAGTGAAAGGGTTATCGCAGCGCCACTTGATTTTGCAAAGTTCATACAATCCACAGAAGAAAGATTGTCCGTTTTCTCAGCTGAAAGCACCAGCTTCACGTCAGAGCCACACAATGAGTTTGTGGTTTCCAAGTTGCTGACCCTGAATTTTGAAAATGTAGCGAGGCAGTTAAGGTCGATCACCAAAACTATACGGGGCAATCGAGATTGAAGGTGATGTACCCTGCAGCACACCATTGTTTCAGCATTCAGACAGTTCTTTGAAACTCTGACCACAAAATTCACGGGGTATTTGGATTTATCACATCGAAGTCTTTCATAGGTATAGAAGAACTTTTCACAGCACTGTATTTTTACTTTAAATAAATATTTTGGAGCGACTAAAAGTAGCAATAAACAATGACACGATGTAATGGAGATCTTGTCCATGTTCACTTCAGACTCAAAGCTAGTTTACAAGCTCAATCCACGGGCGCAAATCAGATCCAAACTCTGCAACGCAAACGATGTCAGGAGTTCGTGAGATCGCTGAGCAAGCAGGGCAACGATCCTGCAGCCTAGACTACACTGACGGGCGATGTGGCCTCGAGCAGGTCGTCGCTGAGGACGCCGTCGAGCTCGTCGCCGGTGATCCGGTCGAGCACGAGCACGATCCCCATGGCGAAGGCGGCGTCGAATCCGGCCCGCAGCCAGAGCACGAACACGTCCCGGCCCAGCAGCACGTGCGCGCCCTCGTCCACCTTCCGCCGCACCTCCGCCACCACCACGTCGTCCTCGTCGTCGTCGGCGCCAGCCACCACGACGCGGCAGCAGCGCCTGGGGAAGGACCCCTCGACCCGGAACTCGGCGGCGGGGGCGAGGAGGTCGACGAGGACCCCGGACCCGGCCCCGCCGAGGATGGAGGAGCGGCGGGCGGAGAAGAGCGGCTTCTGGCTCGCGCCGCCGCCGTCCCCGAGGAAGCCGTCCCAGCGGTGGTGCAGGCTGGGCCGGCGCCGGCGCACCGTGAGCACGGGCTCCCCCGCGGCGCCCAGCAGCGCGAGGTCCCCGGCCGCGGCCGCGCCGCCGCAGACGCCCCCGCGGCCGTACGTCTCGACGCGGAAGGCCAGCTCCCCCGTGCGGTGGTCGTAGGCCTCGAGCCCGTCCCCCGGCGAGAAGAGCGTCGTCTTGCGCACCGTCAGCTCCCTGTCCTCCGCCTCGCAGTAGCGCTCGTCGCCCGCCACCATCGCCGCCGCCGCTCCCTTCATCGTCGCTTGGGTGGCTGGCTGGCTGGCGTTTGGGTCGGAATGGGGTGGTGGTGGTACTAGTAGTAGTAGTAGTAAATAGCGTGGGCGGTGGGCGTCGGCGTCTTCTTCTCGGTGGGAGGCGCGGTCGCACGTGCTCGCTCGTCCGCGGCTGTTTGTCAACACCCGGCCAGCAGGGTAGCGGCGGGAGGAGGCGAAGGCGATGGATGGCCAGATCGGGATTTCGGCCCTCGCCGTGCGGCCGACGGCGGTGGAGAGGTTCGTTTATCGGAGCTGCTTTGGACGGGGGGAAGAAAGGGATAGGAGTATAGGACACAGAAACTGATGATCGAGAAAGGAAGGAATATAGTGGAGGTTTTGGATGGACACGGTCAGCGGTATGCAAGATAACGTAGTATGGACTATTTGATTGTTAAGAGGGCTCGTGTGATTGTAGCTCTATCGCGTTTCGGATATAGCTGATTAGAGTAGGAGTTGGAACGAGACTTTTTTTTTTTGAGATGTAGGAACGAGACTTACTCGAATACGGCTATTTAGCGTGTGTTTTTTTTTTTTGAGGAATTTAGACTAGCCTGTCCAAATCGAGGTGCTCTGCGTCTATCGGGAATCAGGATGGAGGGTTCAAGTGCAAATTGGTGCAAATTGTCCTTTTGGCACTCTCAGAACAATTGATTATACATTAGTTCTACTATCACGGACGGTCAGATCAACCTGGTACTCCACGGCATACTTTTGGAGTACCAGGTACTGTAAAAATCCTCAAAACGAATGTGTGTGTGACACGATCACTTGGAGTACAGAAAAACAATACTACTGCAGTGTAAATTAGTATCACTTGCGAGCTAATCTCGTTGCTAACGCGTGCCTGACCGTGTCGCCAAACATTGTATTGCGGGAAAGAACCTCGAACATGTACGAGAATATGCAGAACGCCAACAAAATTAGTACTCTCTCCGGTTCATATTAATTGACTCTAATGTGGATGTATCTAGACACATTTTAGTTCTAGATACATCTATATTGAAGTCAATTAATATGAATCGGAGGGAGTACTGTTTTTTGCCCTAGAATTCATCCTCAAGGATCTAAAATGGAAATTTATATCAAGCAACCACTGATTGCTCCTTTAATTGGGGAAATTGTAACTACCGGCGCATATCGGTTCGGCCTAAATGGCTTCGTTTTTATAGAAAAACTAGCACAGTGGCCCTCGCAAATGCGAGGGCAACGCTTGAAAAAGTCCATGTAATTGAAATAACCTGGTTCTAATGTCACCATAAAATATTATGTTAAATAAAATTAGTATTTATGCAGGAAACATCTTTAATTTATGTGTGAATAATTAATATCAATCACTATTAAAACAGAAAATCCCATGACCATATGTACATGGTAATGTTCGGTTATTACATGTAACTAAATTTGCATTGCAACCAGAGGATGTATTATTAGTATGAATGATGTAAATTTATTAAATATTAGCCATTAAATTATAGATCTAATAGGGAAAATAATTCTAATGATGTGGATTAACCTCGAGTCTCTATTTTAGACCTCCAAAATTTTATTTTATATAATAGATAGATGCTTTTGTTACATGATAAAAATCTTTACCTTATTTTACCCTTCTTTCAAAGTTATCTCAATTATAAAGTTTAAAATAATATTTCAAAATATCAAACACTTGGTGCTCCTATCCTCCAAAAATAATTTTTCAATACGACCATTGTTTTCACCAGTACTTCCTCATCTGAGTTGCAGCTCCATGAACCATAATCGTACCTAAAATTTGTTTTGGGTATTAAAATCAAACACCTTACCTAGGAGATCTGTTAGACTACATGCACCTAGCAATGACATCGAGCTTCAACCACTGGACACGCCATCTTACCGCCCATGAAGCGCATAGGCCGAGCCTTGTGCAGCACACTCAGTCCAGCGGCGGCCCCATCTATGGTCTGTTGTCGCCGCTCTCCTCTTGTATGGACGTCGGCGGGCAGGACTACAGCGATCTGTGGCACTTTAGTTGTGTGACGGTATCTATCGTATACCGGATTACCAGTAAGCTCAAAACCTCCCAAAGCCATAAGCATCCTCCTGAGCTTCTTGCAGTTAACATCTGGTGTCGTGGCTACACTGGTAGAAAAAAGGGCTTCGGTCGCGGTTCGCAACTGCCATTGGTCGCGGTTGCGCAACCGTGATCAATTAAGCACGACTAAAGCCCCCCCCCCCTTTAGTCGCGGTTCCTTACGAACCGCGACTAAAGGCCCGTCCACGTGGGCGGCAGGCGAGCGCCAGGGCGGAGGACCTTTAGTCGCGGTTCTGCTGGCCAACCGCGAGTAAGGCCTCCGCAGGGTTTAGGGTTTAGCCCCCCCTCCCCCTGAATCTGGTTTCTTTTTAATTTGTATTGTTTTATTTCTTTTGGGTTTTAATTTTGAAGGAGTTTCACATATTCTACGGTACTACATACATGCATATGAATGTACAATTTCAAACAAATTTGAAATTAGAACCAAAAAGAATTCAAGAGGAATATACAATATATATTCAATATCGGATGACCATATACAATTTTGAACAAGTTTCCATACATAATTTAGTGCATATGAAGTTCTACGTCCTCTACATAGTGTTCTCCTCTAGGATCGATGACTTCCCTCGCGAACCATCCAGCTAGTTCCTCTTGAAGTGGTCGGAAGCGAGCTTCTGGACTAAGCGTCTTCCGGAGGTTATTCCTCTTGATGTTGTTCTCAGACGGCTACCGCTCAGTGGTGTATCTCCGGATCCTCTCACAAACATAGTATCCACATAGATTGGTCCCCTTGTGAAGTTTGTGAAGAGAAGTGGCACCAAATGGCTAAGTGTTGTGGGCTGAACGGTATATATAGGGGTGGGGATTTAGTCGCGATTACAGGCCAACCGCGACTAAAGGCCTTCGGGCACCTCCAACCGCGACTAAAGCTCCTCCCGTCCACCAGCTGGCCACCGAGCGCCCTGGGCCCAGGCCTTTGGTCGCGGTTCGCCTCCCGAACCGCGACTAAAGACTCCATTAGTCGCGGTTCCTATATTTTCGCGACTAAAGGGGCTGGATGGAAGCCTCTTTTTCTACCAGTGCTAGATTGGTAGCTTCAAGATTATAGCAGGATCATTTGGAAGTATCAGACGGGAGACATTTTACAACGCAAAAAGAGCCCGCATAGAGAACTCTATCCATACTCGTATTATTTTTCTTTTCGACAAAAAACAAAGTCGTGGCTTCCATTGCCAGGGTTTGCAGTTTGTATCGTTGGCCATGGATATGAGGTTTAACTGAGCATGTGCGTGCTTCTGTTACCGGCGCATCCCAAAACACAACCCCGTGTGCTTTTTGCAATTAACATCCGGTGTCAAGGCTAGATCAGTAGCTTCTAGATTGTAGCAGGATCATTTGGAAGTATCAGACGGGAGGCATTGTACAACGCAAAGAGGGCCCACATAGAGAACTCTATCCATACTCCTATTATTTTTCTGTTCAACAAAAAAAAGTCGTGGCTTGCATTGCCAGAGTTTGCAGCTTATATCGCTGGCCATGTATATGAGATTTAACTGAGCATGTGCGTGCTTTTGTTACCGGCGCATCCCAGAACATGACCTCACACTGTAGCTGCCGATCGTGGATGGATCTAATATGTCCGCCTGCATGTGTGCCTACTTCCGCAATGCACCTAACGGAAGGGAAACAATGCTCAATCGTGCCTCTGTCTACTTACTTTCTAGCGAAGTTCGAGCAGGACAGCAACTTACCTTCTTGCGCTCTCCGCGGGGACGGAAAACTGGGTCATCGGTCTCTAAGTGGATGGGGCGGAGGCGGACATACACGCTGTTCGCCGCGAGCTTGCGCTCACCTCATAAATCTTGGGTGCGCCAGTCGGCCAGTGAGCATAGAAGCCTAAGGTGAAGCGGTGGCGCTCACGCTAGGTAACGTTGGCCTAGAGTGGCTGGAGTCTTGGACTGTCCGGTGGTGCTCCACGTCCGGTGCTGCTAACAATAACCGATGTTGTTGACAACGGACTCCAATTATCCCTAGGCGCCGCCGCGTCGACCTCGTACTCCTCGGCCATCGTTTGCTGCTCCCTCGATCGTCCCTCGTTCCGCCTTTCGTCTCCTGGTGTTCCCAAATTTTTTTGCCACGAATTTGCCTTTGTCGAGAAAAAAGAAAGTGGGGCTAGGAAAAGGAAAACTGCACATGGTTGTGGGCGCACGGATACATGGTAGCAAGCTAGGGGCGCCCCGTCCCTCCATTTTCTTTTTCTTTTGACATAATGTTATCACCAGATTTTAGACAAATCCAGAGGTGGGCCGGGCTTGGAAGATTACATGGAAGATTTCTGAAGCGGCCTGGCACGAAGGGTTTGGGCTGAATTGCCCGTGTATCTTTATCTAGTAGTTTATTATCTTAGATAAGGGTTAGAGTTTGTATCGTGCACGATGGGATATTCCCACGTTAGAAAGTCCCTGGACTATAAATATGTATCTAGGATTCATGGAATAAACAACAACTCACGTTCAACCCCAAAACAAACCAATCTCGGCGCATCGCCAACTCCTTCGTCTCGAGGGTTTCTATCGGGTAGCGACATGCTGCCTAGATCGCATCTTGCGATCTAGGCAGCACAAGCCCCACGTTGTTCATGCGTTGCTCGTATCGAAGCGCTTTTGATGGCGAGCAACGTAGTTATCTTTAGATGTGTTAGGGTTAGTATTGTTCTTCGTTTAAGCATGCTTACGTAGTGCAACCCTTGCATATCTAGCCGCCCTCACGCCTATCTCAGGTGTGGGGGCGGCACCCGCTTGATCATTATTTAGTAGATCTGATCCGTTGCGATTGCTCCTTGTTCTACAAGGATTAGTTTAATATCCGCAATAGTTAGGCCTTACAAAGGGGGAGGATCCGGTGGCACGTAGGGTGGCGTTCGCAAGTCCTAAACGGGATGTTCCGAGGATCAACTTCATTGTTGGTTTTTAGGCCTTGTTTAGGATCGGCTTACGAGCACCGTGCGTGGCCGCGAGGCCCAACCTCGGAGTAGGATGATCCGATTATGCGGTGAAAACCCTAAATCGTCGTAGATCTCATTAGCTTCATCTTGATCAAGCAGGACCACCGGTATTCGTGCACCCCGTACGAATCATGGGTGGATCGGCTCTTTGAGCCGATTCACGGGATAACCCGAGAGCCGATCGAGGCTCGTATTTAATGTTTACATGTATGCCCTGCAGGAAACTAAGCGAGGCATCCCCATCACCTTCCCGACCGGGTATAGGTCAGGTGGCACGCCCTTGCACTTCGCATCGCCGCGTGTGACCGGAAGAGCATTGCGGGCCGTCGCTCGGAGGGTCTCAGCCAGCCGCAGCTCTAGGCTCTTCCCGGCTCTACGGTGTTGACAAGGCCGCTGCCCGCCGGTGGGTTTTGGCGATCAACACATTCTCGGCACGCCCGGTGGGACAATCGTCTACATCAACCACATCGCCATCTACATCCGAGATGGCGGACGGCACGCCGGTCACCTACGAGGATCTGCTCGACGACCTCAAGAAGCAATACAACGAGATCAAGGCCACCCTCGAAGCCGACCTCATCGGCTCTTTTCGGAGAACCCGTTCCCATGGCATCGGATGGAAGGGGTTCTCACCGCAAGGTGCGCTCGATGGGATAGACCTCTCTACCCCGTCGGAGGAACGCACCGGGGGTCCGCGGCGGGAGATCAACTACCCGGTGGCTCACTCGCTACACCGCCACTGCGAGAACTTGGTCAACGTGTTGGAGCGTGTCGCTCCGCGCGTGATCCAGGAGATCATGAGCCACCGGTACTCGCCGTCGGGACCAGCTCTCGGGACTCATCAAGGAGAGTTGCCACTCCGGTCCCGTCCACCGCTGCCATATGCGTTGGCAGCACCTCGCTGAAGTGCCGACTACACCGGCATTCCTCGTCTACGAGATTGGTGGCGACCCTGGTGACTACCGAGTTCTTAATGGAGGCGCCTAAGGAGATCCCTCGGGGATACGCGTGCATGTATGTGCCGGATTGTGGTGATCGGGCACTCACAAACCAGGCCACAACATCGGGGACTCCGGCGAAGACGGGAGGAACGTCGGCGACAGAGCTTGAGAAGCAGACGTGGCTAACTAAATACGCCACACCGACGAAACTCCCGAGCCCAGCTCCTGCAGTTGGCTCAGAGCTGGAAAAGCAAACATGGCTGGCCAAGTACGCCACCCCGGCGAATCTTCAGAGTGCAACTCCTACGGCCAGACACAGCGGATCGGATCGGTACCATACCGAGAGACCGAGTTCGGCATGATGCCGAAAAGAAGAGCGATCGGCTATTCCAAGCCGTACCCCGACGATTACGAGATGATCCCGCTGCCACCTAAATATCGGCTCCCGACTTCTCCAAATTCGAGTGGATCGGATGGCTCCAGCTCCATCGAGCACGTCGGCCGATATTTGGCTCAACTAGGACCGGCTTCGGTGTCGGATCAGCTACGCGTGAGGCTCTTTTCACGGTCCCTCACGGGATCGGCTTTTGGATGGTACACCTCTTTGCCAGCAAACTCCATCCGAGTCTTGGAAGCAATTGGAAGAACAGTTCCATATGCAATACCATTCGAAGCTTCCGAGTCCGGCATTGCCGATCTAGCACAACTACGTCGAAGCGCGGGAAACGGTGACGAGAATACATCCGGCGCTTCAGGAATCTTAGGAACCGATGTTATTCGGTTCGTATAACCGAAAAGGAAGCGATCGAGTTGGCGGTAGCAGTGCCTTGCAACACAGCTCAAGGACATGGCCTCCCAAGCAGATTATCCCTCGCTGGCGCACATGGTTCGAAACTATCGAGCATATGAACAGCGCCACCCCGACACTGTACCAAGACAAGTTCAAGCGTGCGGTAGTTATGGTCGATACGGAGGAAGATGAAGTACCCGCGGGAGACCAAGAAATAGCGAGTGGCTGAGTGGACTCGGGGAGGAACCCCCGTGGCCTCGCAAATGGGTAAAGCCACCGGGGCCGCCCGGGGGATTTGATTTTGACGTAACCAAGACCGAACAAATCTTTGACCTCCTGCTCAAGGAGAAACGAGTTGACGATTCCCGAAGGTCTCAAGTTCCCCACGGCGAAAGAGCTAAACGGAAAGCCGTACCGCAAATTCCACAACTCGCTTTCCCATGCCACCAACGACTGCCGGGTGTGGCGTCAGCACATCCAAGCGGCGATAGAGAAGGGGCGGCTAATTTTCAACCAGTACGCCATGAAGGTCGACACCCAACCCTTCCCCGCCGTTAACATGGTAGAAATTACCTACCCCGAAGGTTGCCGACCGGGTCCCTCGTTCGAGCATCAACATGGTAGGACCCGGAAACCACTCCGGCAAAGATGGAGATGAGGGCAGCTGCTCTCATAGCGAGGATACAGAGGAGGCCGCTCCACGCGATCGGCTCCGTCATGATGGCAAGCGCTATGTCACAGAGGGAGAGGTGAAGAATATAAGCTATCAGCGACCCCTCTTTGATCACCTCCTCAACAAATATGTGAGTCAGTATGACCAACGCCGACGGTCCAATTACGATGATAGAGGAGATCGTCTGGCTAGAGAAGCCAGAAGATATCGTCGGCAGGATCGCGATGAGGAGGAGCACGAGCGCCGTGCCACGGAAGCATCAAGGGAGCAAGATGACAACGCCGGACATTGGGACTGCCCCTTCTTCGGTACACTCGCTGGGATTCGGGAATGAGCCGATTGCCCACAATCGGCAATTGCCCGTAATGCAACAATAAAAAGAAGGAGGCAGCCAACGTGTCCGTGTTCGAGCGCCTAGGGCCTCTCCCGCCACAAAGCAAACGCGCCGAGTCACCTCGTTGGGCAGATCTTGAGGATTCGGAAGACGAGGGAGAAGTGAAAGAAGACAGGTACCACCGGCCAAGGTGGTGCCTCGACGGACTCAGCCGTTCCCAAAAGCGCGGGGTTCAGCGATTGCGCGGCCTGGAGGAAGCCGAAAGGTTGTACCTGCATACGCTAAGGAAGGCACGACCTGATCCGGCCGCAAAGGTTCGGCGAACCCCGGATGAAGAGGGTCGTCCACGGAAAATGGAGTGGCGCCCTAAACAGAGGAAAGCCGATGATGAGACATCGGGCTGGCACAAACATGGTACTCGTCTTGCCGACAGAGCTTAGCGCTCCACGACTCTACGGAGCACTCAAGGTGGACGACAGCAAGCGCATCAAGTCAGAGGTTGGGTTGGTTTTATCCAGCTCGACCAAGTAGCAAGATCAAACCAATGAGCAAACCAGGAGAGGCTGATCCTTGTGATCGGCCCCAAAAAATTTATGAAGGGAACTTACAAAACCTTCAACGAGCAAGCAACGTGGAGGCCAATTCCAGCAATCGGCCAAAATTATCCTCACCCACCATTCTGGCTCGGGTTCAACATGTTATCCAACGAGCCGATACCATCAATTCTCTTGACGAGAATCGGCTCGGGGGCACCTGGGTAGATAAAATACGAAGATATGCAACGGAAGCATCTCATCTTCTGGTGATGGGTATTGGAATATGGGGGCCGATGCACAGGTCGGCCGTAAAAAAAAAAAAAAAAAATAAAAAGTGAAAATTCGAAATTTTTCGAGCACAGCCGATGTAGCAGGCATCGACTTAAGGATATGAAAGCCGATGCATGGCCATCGACTCAAGAGGAGTAACTGTTACGATCAGAGGGTCAATGGAGCACAAAAGGGAGATTTTTTTATGAAGGAACTCCTCGCAGTTTGGAAGCTCAGATCCTCTCTTTAAGAACAATGTCAGGAGCAGCATGGGCGTGCGGATCAGGTCAAGGATGGATTGCATCAGGTCCACCAAAGGAAAGGAGCCTATCTGGCCGGCGAGAACTGAAGAAACTCGGGGGGCAGCTCGCCTTGAAGGCTCTCTGCTTTGGGAAGCCGATTTATGTTCAAATCGGCTAGCTCGGCATAAGAAGCTCCCTCAGACATGATCGAGCCCAGGTCCATACAGCTCTGTTTTGCCTCGGCTAAGACTCGGGGGGCAACAAACCTGGAAGATGACCTGTTTTTAAGAGCCGATTAGAGCCACCTCGGCTGCGGCTGCATCATGATCGTCTCAGGGAGGAACTGGGAAGGAAAAGCCGTCGTCTAGTACAGGGCTTGGACCGTGGTCGTTGCTCGCAAGAAAGGAAAGGGACTTGATTCTCAAAATAGCCGATGAGTTGTTGTCGGCTAAGGAATTGCGAAGAATTTTGGTCAGATATCTAATCGCAGCCTAAATTGAGAAGCTCTTAGCCTACGAGCTAATTAGAATCCGGTTTCCTCGGCGTTCAAAAGGAAAGAAGTCCGACGCATTACTATCGGTCTTAGCATGACAAACGGAAGGAATGAAATTGGAGCGATTAAAGGATGAATGGAAAGAACAATTTCATTAATTCCAAGGAGCGGCTTTACAAGAAAGAGCCGATGGCTCTCAAAAGAGGGATCCGGTGCCTAGTGCACTCGCTACTACTAGTCCTATACTACTAGTCGTCGCTCGTCCTCGTCATCGCCGCCGTCGACGTCGTCGGCGCTGCTCCCGAGGAGCTCCTCGTCGCTACTTGCCCCAGCCCTTGGCCGGAGCCTCTTCCTCCTCGTCATCATCATCATCCTCGCTGTCCGCCCAGGAGCGGAAGCGCTTGGTCGGCGGATACCCGATGGAGGAGGAGGAGTCATCCTCCTCCTCTTCCTCTTCGTCATCATCTTCGTCCTCGCTGTCCGCCCACATGCGGGGGCGCTTCTTCGGTGGGAGCTTGGTGGAGGGGGAGGCCTTGGCCTTCGCTGCTTCTCCTTCTTTCTCCTCCTTGTCGGAGGAGAAGGGATTCACTGCGGGGTGGAGGCTGTCCTCGTTCTTCTTCTTCGGCGAAGATTGGGGGAAGAGTTTTGAGAAGGAAGAGGAAGAGGAAGACATTGCTACGGGAGGAGAGGGTTTTTTGGTGCCGATAGCTAGGATGGAATAGAGGATAAAGAGAGCTAACCGGTCGGCACGGTTAAATAATGAGAAATCCGGTGAAGGTTTAATGCCATTACAGCTTCCAAGGGATCGATGCCAAAGCTGTCGAATTTCTAGAGAACCGAGAAGACGGGGCATAATGATGACGGATGCTCGTAACGGCTCTGCTCTGCCACGACATGACCCTTCGAAGGGAAAGCATAATGATTTTGGAAATGTTATTTCCAAAACCAGGGGGGCATGTGTTATCACCAGATTTTAGACAAATCCAGAGGTGGGCCGGGCTTGGAAGATTACATGGAAGATTTCTGAAGCGGCCTGGCACGAAGGGTTTGGGCTGAATTGCCCGTGTATCTTTATCTAGTAGTTTATTATCTTAGATAAGGGTTAGAGTTTGTATCGTGCACGATGGGATATTCCCACGTTAGAAAGTCCCCTGGACTATAAATATGTATCTAGGGTTCATGGAATAAACAACAACTCACGTTCAACCCCAAAACAAACCAATCTCGGCGCATCGCCAACTCCTTCGTCTCGAGGGTTTCTATCAGGTAAGCGACATGCTGCCTAGATCGCATCTTGCGATCTAGGCATTGCTCGTACTGAAGCGCTTTTGATGGCGAGCAACGTAGTTATCTTTAGATGTGTTAGGGTTAGCATTGTTCTTCGTTTAAGCATGCTTACGTAGTGCAACCCTTGCATATCTAGCCGCCCTCACGCCTATCTCGAGGTGTGGGGCGGCACCCCGCTTGATCATTATTTAGTAGATCTGATCCGTTGCGATTGCTCCTTGTTCTACAAGGATTAGTTTAATATCTGCAATAGTTAGGCCTTACAAAGGGGGGGAGGATCCAGTGGCACGTAGGGTGGCGTTCGCAAGTCCTAAACGGGATGTTCCGAGGATCAACTTCATTGTTGGTTTTTAGGCCTTGTTTAGGATCGGCTTACGAGCACCGTGCGTGGCCGCGAGGCCCAACCTGGAGTAGGATGATCCGATTATGCGGTGAAAACCCTAAATCGTCGTAGATCTCATTAGCTTCATCTTGATCAAGCAGGACCACCGGGTATTCGTGCACCCCGTACGAATCATGGGTGGATCGGCTCTTTGAGCCAATTCACGGGATAACCCGAGAGCCGATCGAGGCTCGTATTTAATGTTTACATGTATGCCCCGCGGAAACTAAGCGAGGCATCCCCATCACCTTCCCGACCGGGTATAGGTCGGGTGGCACGCCCTTGCACTTCGCATCGCCGCGTGTGACCAGAAGAGCATTGTGGGCCGTCGCTCGGAGGGGTCTCAGCCAGCCGCAGCTCTAGGCTCTTCCCGGCTCTACGGTGTTGACAAGGCCGCTGCCCGCCGGTGGGTTTTGGCAGTCAACACATAATAATGGAAACTATTTCTTTAACGATGAATCACAATTTTTTTTTTTGGGAGCAAGCGAGGGGGCACCCCGCTCTTCTATTCCCTTTTTTCACGTAATAATGAATAGGGTTTCCTTAACCATGAACCACACGTTTTTTCAGGGGATGAATCACACGTATTTGGCTTACTTAGATCTTTCCATCTAATCGGAAGATTAGGTACTATTTTACTTTTGTTTCCGCGGATGGTGCATGTCCGTATCAAACGTGACATATCATGTATGTTTACAAAACATAAGCTCGTACATGTTACGTAAATTTATTAAATCTTGGCCATTAAATTATAGATCTAAGAGCTAAAATAATTCTGATGATGTGGATTAACCTCAAGTCTCTATTGTAGATCTCCGTATTTTGCTTTTAGTATATAATAGATAATAGATAGATGCAGCTGGTTTTCTACATAGCTGAAGAAAATACCAGTAAATGATTCGTTTTCATTGTTTTGAGCATGCTCACATATTGAACAAATATTCAAAATGAGTTTTGTCCATCTGAAAAAATTGGGGCCTCAGCATCTACATTAAGTGCAACGAACATTTTCTTCGGTCAATGTCGTTTGTTTAGTATAGAGGAGACATAGTTCTCTTTTTTTCTGAAGAAAACATAATGCAGAAGTGTCATCAAGTTCAATGTATGGTGAAACACAAAGTAAAAATTTCGAGTAACCGGTCGGTTCGGTTCCGCGTCTGCCCATGGCGACCTGGCGACGGCGGCAAGATAGCGAGAGGGATGGAGACGGCTCCGGCCACCGTGGGCTTCACGGCTCCCCGGGGGGTGCGGATCGAGTGCGGCGATCTTGGCTCCTCGGAGGGGAGCTGGTTCAGACGGAAATTGGATCCGCCTTTGGCGGCGGTGACCACCGTGGCCCATCTGGGCGCCGGCGGTGAAACCATGAAAGAAGGCGGCCCTTATCCCCGGGCGTGCCCTCAGGTGGAAGATATTTGGGATCGTGAAGCCTTCCGCCGGCGTGTGCGAGCGATTGCAATGAAGGCCGCGGGAAAGAAGATCCCCGTGACGGAAAGAATACGACCTGCTGCTACCGGAGATAGCAGAATTCAAGCGGAAGGCCATGGAGATCGTGACCACAGCACCCCGATTGGAGCGAAATGAGTACACGGATCATGGCATCGAGAAAATTCAGAAAGAAGAGGATTCAGAGCTACATGGTACAAGGCAGAGCATACCAAGACTGATAATTCAGAGGGATTTCGGATAGAGGAGCTCGAACTATGTTCCCATGGGCAGAGAGATGTACAAACACAGGGCATATCGGATTTTGGGTTGCAAGTGACTAAAGAGGAACCAATTTGTTATCTGACGCCAGGAACCAGTGACAAGCTCGTGTCTCTTTCTCTCCATCATGTGCACCAAAACTTTCACAAGGTAAAAATAGAGTTGGATCGGCTTTGTGCAGGAGAGTATAGGTCTGTGAAGTTCTCTTTTGCCCCTCTTGTCTATCAAGCCCCAATCAAGGAGGAGCCGGACCCGGGGGGTACTCATTCAGATCATGGAGAGATGGCCATTCCTGTCTACACGTTTGTGGTTCTATCCGATTTTGATATGCTAAATGTTTACTTGTTGGAGGATTCTTCTATGATTCAGAGTGAGGTAGCCTGTGTAAAGAAGGATGTGTGCTCACTTTTGTTGCATTACGATTCTCGTCTGCGCTCCTTGTCTGTTAAGAAAGACGAGCATTGTACTAGTGTGGTGTCGCTGCCAACGCCAGTTAACCCATCAGCATGCAGGGGCTTAAGTTCTAGCTTTTTTGATAGTGCTAACTTGAATGGGCCCGAGGATGCAGAGAAACAAGACATGGATGAGGTTGCTCAGGACCTGCCCTCTTTTGTGAACGTGTTGAAGCTGAGATTGGAGAAAGTGAATCCAGAATGTAACAAGGTTGGTGTGATGTGTCCCAATTTTGAATCACTGGAATGTGGAAGTGCTACAACAGAAATAGCTGCTTATGAACCAAGAGGCCCTCCACTGATGTGTGCACCACCTATAGAAGATTGTCTGTTGGCGGATAGTAGTCTTCTGAAGAAAATTAGATTAGGTGCAGCCCGGACTGCATCAGCTTTTCTCAAGGAAAGAGATCTGGTCGTGGGGAAGCGCCTACAAGCGTCTGATGTGGTGATGCATGATGGTCATCAGAGGGGACACATAGGAGATGGCAATACAAAGAATGGCCAGGTGGTGGAGGCTGTGGATGCAAGGGAGGAGGAAGGGCATGATGAGGTGGCAGCCGGCCTTGGGGCGCCGGCATACTGACAGGTGCGGAGGTTTGCGCCTGTCAGCAGCCATGACGATATTAGGCTGGAACTGTCATGGGCTTGGCCAACCCGCGACAGTTCAAGAATTGGAAAGGCTAGTGCATACTTACAAACCGAAGTTGCTTTTCCTCTCGGAGACAAGGAAGAAAAAAGACTATGTAGAAGGCCTTCGTTGGAGGCTAGGATTAAAACATGTCATTACTTTTAGTGGAGAAGGAAAAGGAGGGGGTTTAGCTCTATTCTGGGATGAGAGCATAGTTGTAGATCTGTTTAAGATGAGCAATCGCCATATTGACGTAACCATTATAAACCACCCTGTTGGAAATAAATGGAGATGCACATTCGTCTACGGAGAACCTCGCACTTATGAAAGATATAACATGTGGAACTTGATGAAACGTATAAAACCACTTCTTCCCAGTCCTTGGTTTATGATGGGGGATTTTAATGAATGTATGTGGCAAAGCGAACATTTTTCTGCAAGGCGGAGGAATGAAAGACAGATGATGGACTTCCGAGATATTTTGTCGCATTGCGATCTCCATGACCTGGGGTTCAAAGGATTTCCTTGGACATTTGACAATAAACAGGTTGGACCTCGCAACGTTCGAGTAAGACTTGACCGTGCTGTTGCGGATTCAATTTGGACAAGCTTATTCCCAAATTATCAGGTACATCACTTGACTTCCACAAAATCTGATCATTGTCCGGTTTTAATCACCCTAGAACATGTATCTGCTGTGAATAGTGCTCCTCCTGTACGTAGGTATGAGCGCTATTGGGAAAGAGAAGATAGCTTGGGAGAAGAAATTGCAAGCCTTTGGTCTATGCACAAGAAACCAAATAGCTTGGGTGATATTGCAAACAATCTGCAGGGTGTGATGGGATCCCTGCATGAATGGAGCGGGCGCACCATAGGCTCCATACAACGTCAACTGAAAAATAAAAGGAAAAAATTGGATCGCCTGATTGGAAAACAAGATAGCAGGAGCAGACAAGCATCAATGAAGATTAGTGCAGAAATAAATGAGCTGCTGGAGAAAGAGGAAGTACGATGGCGCCAGAGGTCCCGTGTCTCTTGGCTGAAGGCAGGCCACCGGAATACCGCGTATTTTCACAGGACTGCAACATGGCATAGGAAAAAGAACAAGATAGAAAAACTTGTGACTGCTGATGGCGATGCAACAGCTGACCCGATTGTTATGGAGAAACATGCAACAGATTTTTTCAGAGATTTATACACTGCTGACCACTCAGTAGCTCCAGAAATCATTACCAATTTAATCCAGCGTAAAGTAGATGACCAAACAAACGAATCCTTATGTGCACCATTCACAGATGAGGAAATAAGTTTTGCTCTCTTCCAAATTGGCCCATACAAAGCACCAGGCCCTGATGGCTTCCCGGCAGCATTTTTTCAAAGAAATTGGGGCACAATCAAAGAAGATATTATTCGAGCAGTCCGGAATTTCTTTGAAGAGGGAGACATGCCCGAAGGAGTAAATGACACTTGTATTGTCCTCATTCCAAAAGTAAATAATCCCACGACTTTAAAAGACTTAACACCAATTAGTCTTTGCAATGTTATTTACAAGGTTGTTGCAAAATGCTTGGTGAATAGAATGAGACCCCTTCTGAAGGATTATTTCAGAAACTCAGAGCGCATTTGTGCCGGGGCGTATGATTACGGACAATGCAATCATAGCCTTTGAATGTATGCATGCCCTCCAGAGCGGATCAAAAACAGCTGGAAAGTTCTGTGCATATAAGTTGGACCTGATGAAAGCATATGATCGAGTTGATTGGAGATTTTTAGAGGAAACATTAAGAATCTTTGGTTTTTCAGAAACATGGATAAAATGGATAATGACTTGCGTCAAATCTGTACGTTTTTCAGTCAGGTTTAATGGGAAGCTGCTTGAAAGCTTTTGTCCCACCCGTGGGCTTCGGCAAGGAGACCCACTGTCACCATACTTATTTTTGTTTTTTGGAGAGAGCCTCTCCGCTTTACTACACAATCGAATCCAGTCTAACATGTTACATGAACTGAAGATTTGTAGGAGGAGTCCAGGGGTATCCCACCTTTTATTTGCTGATGACAGCCTATTGTTCTTTCAAGCAAATAACGAGCAAGCAAATAAAGTGGATGAGTTACTTCGGATATATGAAAAAGGTACAGGTCAGCTTTTAAGCCCTACTAAATGCTCGGTCATGCTGGGACATAATGTTTCTCAAGAGGACAGGGAAGCCGTGGCTTCCATTCTGAAAGTAGGATCCATGACTCTAGATGAAAAATATCTTGGACTGCCTATTCCAGAGGGACAAGTGACAGATGGAAAATTAGAGCCAACAAAGGATAAATTGTTGAAGAAGTGCTCGGATTGGAATGAAAAGTATATGTCGGGAGCAGCTAAAGAAGCCCTAGTGAAATCAGTGGCACAAGCCATTTTGACATACGCTATGAGTGTGTTCAAGTTTTCCGCTGGTTTATGTGATGAACTTTCACAAATAATTAGGAACTTTTGGTGGGGAGAGAAAAATGATAGAAAAAAGGTCCATTGGATGGCATGTGACAAGATGACGATGCCCAAAAGCCATGGTGGAATTGGTTTTCGAGATATGAGAGTCTTCAACCAAGCATTACTTGCTAGACAAGCCTGGAGAATTCTTGCATATCCGGAAAGCCTCTGCGCAAGATTACTCAAAGCAAAATACTATCCCGCAGGTGATCTCACCGACACTGTTTTTGGTCATAATGTTTCTCCATGTTGGCAAGGAATAACTCATGGTTTGGAGCTACTAAAAAAAGGCATCATTTGGAGGATTGGCACAGGCACGAAGATAAGAATATGGCGCGACAACTGGCTCCCTAGAGGTAACCATAAAGTTTTGAACAAAACAAACAATCTACGATTAAGATGGGTCTTTGATCTAATAAACCCAACCACAAGAACTTGGGATGAAGCAACCGTCAGATCACTTCTATATCCCCCGGATGCAGATGAAGTAATGCAGATTCCTATTCCCACAAACCCAAGAGATGATTTCATTGCATGGGCTCACGAAAAAACAGGTATGTTTTCCGTTCGGAGTGCATATAGATTGGGTATGCAACTTCAACAGAGAGAAAGGCAAACATCAACCAGTAAAAATCCAGAGGGAGAAAGATCTATGTGGGAAATGATCCGGAAAGCAAATGTACCGCCAAAGATTAAAACTTTTGGCTGGAAGCTTGCATCGAATGCGCTTGGTGTTCAGGTTCATCGCTGCCGGAGGAAAATGGAAGTTATGCCCACATGCACACTATGCGGCATGGAACCTGAAACGGTTCACCATGCAATGGTGTCGTGTACAAAAGCAAGGGCACTAAGACACTACATGCGAGAAATCTGGGCTTTACCACCCGACGAAAAATTCAAATACACGGGAGAAGACTGGGTGCTTATTCTCCTAAATCAGTGCACTGATGACATGAAAGCGAAACTTCTATTTCTTTGGTGGCGGGCTTGGCATATGAGAAATAACTCAATTTTCGGAGATGGAAAATGCAGTGTGGAACAATCAGCCAACTACATTCAATCATACTTATCTATGTTTTTGCAGATAAAAGATCCAGAACTTGAGCATGATTATAAAGGTAAGAAGCCTATGATTCCTATGGGTGATGGGCTGCCAAAACACCCAAGGGAACCACCTGGGGTTTGGACAAGACCTGAAGAAGGTTGGCACAAACTAAACGTGGACGCTAGCTATCTACATGATGAAAATACTGGTTCTTGGGGTGCTGTCCTCAGAGACTATGAAGGGAAAGTGGTCATGTCGGCTTGGGGGACTATTCCATGTTGTCAATCAGCTGAAACTGCAGAAGCAATAGCAGTCCGGGAAGGTATAAAATCTATTATCCCGATGGCAACAAACCCTGTGATTGTTGAAAGTGATAATAGTACAGTGGTGAATGAACTAAAGTCGGCCATGAGGAGCAGATCTCAAATTTCTTTCATCCTGTCAGAGTCTAGAGATTTGCTTATTCATCTTCCTGATTACAAAGTCCAAAAAGTAAATCGAACAAGTAATATAGTGGCTCATGAATTAGCTAGCTTTGGTCGTAGTGTGTGGAGTGGGGGTGTATTACTGAGCGCGATTCCTCCCTGCGTGTTGGACTCAGCTCAAAAGGATTGTAACGACAGTTGTAAGCATGACTCTCAAGTTTAAGTAATACACACCAAATTCAAAAAAAAAATGTATGGTGAAACACAAAATTCACGATATTAAAACACAGTGAAACAAACTGTTTCGCAATAAAATTTCACCATGTGTCATCAAGTTTTTTAAGTTTCATTAGGTTTTAAAAGTCAATTTTCAAATATTATCAAAATATATTTAATATTGGCCTTGTTTTGAAGCTCTCTTCAATATAAACTCAAATATTCAAACGGTTTCAAAATCAGACTTTTTCTTCAAAATCTGCAGAAGTTTCAAAATATGAATGGAGAGAGAGTGAGCTGACACATACTCCTAAGGCCGGTGCCAACGCGGGCGGGAGTGGAGGCGGTACCGCCCGCGGCGGGGCGGGAGGCGGGCGGGCGGGACTGGAGCGGCAGGCGTTGGCGGGCTCGCCCGGCGGTAGCGCCCGCTACCGCCCGGCTACCGCCCGCATTGGCGGCGGGAGTGAGGCGGGAGCGGGGCGGGAGGCGGGGCGGCGCGTTGGCGGGACGGGGCAGGAGGGGGGCGGGCGAGAGGGCGGGCGGGAGTGGGCGGTAGGCGGGCGGGAGTGGGGCGGGAGTGGGCGGTAGCGGGCGGGAGTGGGGCGGGAGAGGGGCGGTAGTGGCTGAGGTGGCGCGATCTGATTCGTCCACCTCAGCTAGCCGTTGGGGTAGCCGTTGGTACTTCAAAAAACCCTAAAATTTCAGCCCCCCTCTATAAATACCTCCATCTGGTTTCACTCACTCCACACCCATTTCATCTCCTCCACTCTCCATTTCCACTCCCTCTCAACGCCATGTCTTCGTCCAGCAGTTCGAGCGACGGAATAGAGGGTGAGCTGATCGCTGCATTCCAGGCGGAGTACGACGAGGAGATGCTGAACGAGGAGGAGGAGGAGGAGCCAAGACGGCCGCGATGCCGCCGAGAGGTCATCAGACGTGATCGTCTTGGTGCCCACGATCGGCTGTTCGAGGACTACTTCGCCGACGACTGCAACTATCCTCCGAGCTACTTTCGGCGAAGGTATCGGATGAGACGATCCCTCTTCCTGACCATTGTGGCTAGATTGGGTGAATACTCTCTGTATTTCACCCAAAGAAATGATGCTCTCAACCGTGCTGGTTTCTCTCCCCTGCAAAAGTGTACTGCGGCTTTGCGTCTGTTAGCTCATGAAAGGTGTTACTCTTCCACAAAATGAAAAGCAGCGAGTGTTCACTTCTGCTCAATCAGCGCATCGCAAAGATGTCGAGTGTGCCTTTGGAGTGTTGAAGGCTAGGTTCAACATTCTAGCAGTTCCGGGACGCTCCTACTCCAGGCGTACTCTTGGATTGATCATGCGTGCATGTGTCATTCTGCACAACATGATCATCGACGATGAGCGTGGACAAAATTTGGACAACATCTATGAGACAGTTGCTTCAAATGTCGGCCCTGCAATACACCACCATGCACCACCAAGCCTAGCAGCCAGGATTCAGATGGACACCGAAATGAGGGAGTCACCGATGTATACACAGCTCCAGCATGATTTGATGGAGCATGTGTGGGCTCATAATGCCTATATTATGTAATTTTTTCAAATATTTATGTATTTTTTTCAAATTTTTATGTAATTTCTTTTTATGATGTAATCGGTAACAATTTTAGTTCAATAAAATAATTTCCTTGCATTATTATTAATGTTGTAATCTGAAAAAGAAAAGCTAATGTCGAGGAGAGAGAAAAGCTGATGTGGAGGAGAGAGAAGTGAGAGCTCTCACTATAGCCCATGCATTGGCAAGGTGGGGTGAGAGTGGGATGAGAGTGGGGTGAGAGTGAGGAAAAAGCTGACGTGGCGAGGCTAGAGCGGGGCGGTGCATTGGCACCAGCCTAAAGTATGAAAAAGTGGAAGGATGGACCATGCACGGGATGTCCCGTGCATGTGACAATCGCTGCTCTCCTCTTGGTAGAATAATGAGACAATGCAGTCTCCATCAAAGAAACAGAGGGAGAGAAAAAAAAGGAGCTCAAGCAGCAGCTCTTTGAGGTCGATCGACCTCCCTATAAATAGCCACCATGCAAGGCCGGTTCATAGGGTGGCGCAGAGGGGCGCTCGCCCCGAGCCCTCAATAGTTAGGGTCTAATCCAAGATTTATTTGCACACTTACTACACTTATATTCATATTCTTTAGGCAGTAGAGTTTGAAATAATTCTAAAAAATATAGAAGGTTAAAGTTGTAGCTTAACATGTCTATACTCCGACTCCTTCTCAATTGTGCAGAATAACACCAACCCTCATAATTTTTTTCTCTGATTATTTCTATTTCTCGCAAACAATACACATGTACACAAGTAGAAATAAATAGTTTCAAACGTCTTCACCAATATTCTGAAGACCATAGATCTTTCAAATGTAAATATTATTTAGTTTGTTATTGCATTACCCTAATATTTATCTTACTGAATAATAATAATTTTTTAAGTTTTTGTGTGTGTGACCAATTGGTGAAGCTTGACTGAGATAGTTAAGGGGCCTAGAACACCAATCATGCTTATAAGTAAGATATATAAATTTAGCATAAATAGATATATTTAAGGAATTTTTCAGAGTAGGGGGCCATTGCCCCCGCCCTAGAAAAGCTTAGCCACTATGAACGAGGGGGCTTTTGTGTCGTTTCCTTAGGCCCCCCGAAATCTATGGACCGGCCCTGCCACCATGCATTATGCTCTACATTACAACACACGCACACGATCGCTGCAGGTAGACGATGGCTCTGCTTGTGCAGTTTGTGCAGTCCACCACCCACTCTCACTCTGCCCTCTCGCCGACGCACACGAACACCATTGACGAGCATAAGTCTAAGCTGCCTTGGAGCACCAGCACCTATGTCGTACAGACAGACCGGGTTTCCATGCCCCCCCGAGATCGCCACCCTTGACCGATGGTACAGCTCCATCATAGCCACCCACGCACCAGACTCGCGACGCAGCATCCTGCACACCTATGACGGCGTCTCTCTCGTGTTCCCCGCTTTTTCATACTCCTAAAGTATGAAAAAGTGGAAGGATGGACCATGCACGGGATGTCCCATGCATGTGACAATCGCTGCTCTCCTCTCGGTAGCGTGAATAATGAGACAATGCAGTCTCCATCAAAGAAACGAGGGAGAGAAAAAAAAGGAGCTCAAGCAGCAGCTCTTTGAGGTCGATCGACCTCCCTATAAATAGCCACCATGCAGGGCCGGTTCATAGGGTGGCGCAGAGGGGAGCTCGCCCCGGGCCCTCAACGGTTAGGGCCTAATCCAAGATTTATTTGCACACTTACTACACTTATATTCATATTCTTTAGGCAGTAGAGTTTGGAATAATTCTAAAAAATATGGAAGGTTGAAGTTGTAGCTTAACATGCCTATACTCCGACTCCTTCTCAATTGTGCAGAACAACACCGACCCTCATAATTTTTTTTTCTCTAATTATTTCTACTTCTCGCAAACAATACACATGTACACAAGTAGAAATAAATAGTTTCAAACGTCTTCACAAATATTCTGAAGACCATGGATCTTTCAAATGTAAATATTATTTAGTTTGTTATTGCATTACCCTAATATTTATCTTGTTGAATAATAATAATTTTTTAAGTTATTGTGTGTGTGACCAATTGGTGAAGCTTGACTGAGATAGTTAAGGGGCCTAGAACACCAATCATGCTTATAAGTAAGATATATAAATTTAGCATAAATAGATATCTTTAAGGAATTTTTCAGAGTAGGGGGCCATTGCCCCCGCCCTAGAAAAGCTTATTCACTATGAACGAGGGGGCCTTTGTGTCGTTTCCTTAGGGCCCCCGAAATCTATGGACCGGCCCTGCCACCATGCATTATGCTCTACATTACAACACACGCACACGATCGCTGCAGGTAGACGATGGCTCCCAAGCAGCTTTTTAGATACTCGCTCCTTGTTGTTCTGCTTGTGCAGTTTGTGCAGTCCACCACCCACTCTCACTCTGCCCTCTCGCCGACGCACACGAACACCATTGACGAGCATAAGTCTAAGCTGCCTTGGAGCACCAGCACCTATGTCGTACAAACAGACCGGGTTTCCATGCCCCCCCAGAGTTCGCCACCCTTGACCGATGGTACAGCTCCATCATAGCCACCCACGGACTAGACTCGTGACGCCGCATCCTGCACACCTATGACGGCGTCTCTCTCGTGTTCCCCGCTTGTCCGACATGTAAAAGGATCAGATGTACCGCACCCACACCACCAGGTTTCTCGGCCTCGACCCGTCGTATGGGGCCTAGCTGGACTCGGAGTTCGGCGACGGTCATCGGCATCGTCGACTCCGAGAGGCCGGTGGCGCTAGGCGAGCTGGACGGAGGCTGACGAGTCGCGGGAGGCCGCCGGCCCGCCGGCGCGACCGCTCGATCGGGACGCTTAGATCGATCGATCGGGAGTCAATCGTTTCGACTTCAAAAAAGGGAGGGCCAAAATGTAAAAAAATGGTTCAACTATGTGTCCGACACGTAAATCTAGTAAGAGGGAATAGTATAATTTAGTATCACTTGCGTGGGAATCTCGTTGCTAACGGGTGCATGACCGCGCGTCACCAATCATAGTATTACGTGATAGAACCTCTAGCTTGTAAGAGAATCTTCAGGGTGCTATGTAACTTTTTATACACTGGAATTCATCCTCAAGGATCTGAAATGAAAATTTATCTACATCAAGCAACCACTGATTGTTCCTTCAATCGGGAAATTGTAACTGCCAGTGCATATCGTTTCAGTCTAAAATGCCTTCGTTTTTATAGAGGTAATAATGCAACTTGTTTTCTACATGGCTAAATAAAATATCAGTAAATGATTATTTCTTCAATGTTTTGGGAGTTCTCATACATTGTACAAATATTCAAAATGAGCTTTGAGAATCAGACAAAATTGGGACTTCAGCATGTCAATTAAGCGCAACGAACATTTTCTTCGGTCAATGTTGCTTGTTTAAGTAAAGACTAGGAAAAGTGCCCGTGCGTTGCAACGGAAAACGAAACACCGGTGTCACCCTATCACGGGACTGTTCAAGTTTGCATTTCTAATACATATTATAAATATGAATTTGAATTGTTTTGTGCATATGCGTATACAATTGCAAAACATAAACAAATTACCTATACAAATGTATAAATAATCATTCCTTTTTTCTATATGGGGTAGTCCAGCCTCCGCATCAATTGATGCATATAGCATGTTTATTACTTTATTCAACAGTACATCAAAAGTATCGTCCCTTGTTACAACTCATGGATCATATAAAGTCTCGACACTGATAAATCATCTAATTAGAAACAATAACATGAAGTGTCTTTCTATCAACATGTCGACCGTTGATGAGCACGCCAACCGCACTGGTTGTAGAAACCTCATGCTACTACTGCTATTCGGTTGCACCCGGTATCTATATAATCTGTTGTACCCAATATCCATAGCATGGTGCTCCTCTGCCGGCTTGAGATAGACCACATATGATCCAATGCGCAGCCAAATGGTAAACTAAACAAATAGATGAAAAATAGATCAAACCTATTTAATTAGTAGATTATACACTGAGCTAAACATTTGAAATAAAATCCTTTGCAATAAAGAGTCTGAATGTTGAATCAAAATCCTATGTCGCCAATATCTTTTGTGATTATTAATTCAACACAGAATAACAACATAATTGAGGCATTTAGCAATGCAAAAATATTTTTTAGATTTTCATTCATACGCTGGATGAAATTAGCAAGTAACGCTGACCTTTCAGGGAGACCAAAAGAACTAAAGACGAACAAAAGATACAGTAGAATTGGCGCCATTACTTGAAGTTGCATTACGAGTGCAAAGGCTGATTGGAGTTGCAGCCACTGGAAACATAATTGTGGACGGATATAGTTTTTCTCCTAAACAATGGTAGATCACGGTACCCAACTAACTCCACTGTTTGACTGAAAAATAAAGCCAACTGAACTAAAAAAGAACTTCAGCAGCCACACGCTGCCTAGATGTGTCAGATTGCTCATTAACAGAACATGTTCATATATCAATGTATTGAATTGACCAAGTTGCTCGTTAGTAAATCCCTCCACTACCGACACAATGCATACAGGGTGTTGTAAGTGGGAACGTTTGATAGCCCGGTTGCTCATCTCTATTACACCGATTGATGGAGATTAACCTTACTCCCCGGAGCAACAATATTGACAGGGTGATTGAAAAAACTGTGGTTACCTGAATACCAAACATGTCAAGTTGATTCAGAACCAAGTCGACGGCATCATCAACATCTGCAGCCCCGCATAGCTCTATATAAACCACTGACCAGCACCTTCATCGGGTGGAAAGCATTTTGATAATCTCCTCGTAGAGTCGTAGATCGGAGCAAAGTTGTCCCGCTTGAGCGCAAGTTAAGCATCAGGATGGCCGCAAGATAATCTATTTCCTCAGTTCTACAAAAAAAATCCTCCGAAGTGGAATTCTTTTGGACCACACTTGTTGCTTCTCTTCATTAGCGGCGCTGTTGGCTTACTCAGTTACTATTGGCGAGCCACGAGTCAAGAAACGGGCGAGGTCGATTTAGGGGCTGTTTGGATTGGTGCCGGCACCTGCCACACCAAAAAATTGGCGTTGACCGGCATTGTAGGCCACCGTTTGGATTGAAGCCCAACTAACCAAGCCATACCAGGTATGGCTTGGTTAGTTGGGCTTCAATCCAAACGGTGGCCTACAATGCATTTTTTTGGCGTGGCAGCCGCCGGCACCAATCCAAACTGCCCCATAAACCAAACAGCCCCTTACTCCGCACGGTGCCAGCCTACCGCACTCGCGCCCCGAGTTCCCTCGCCCAGACTCCCCGCGTCGGCCTTGTGTTGCGTGCCTAGCCTGCACGGGTGCGGTGCTTATGGCTCGGCACACACCTGCGTGCTCCTCCGCATATCCGGCCGGCCGAAAACGCCGTGCCGAGTACATCGAGCATAGGCCGGTTTCGGCGGCCTCCTCAAGGGTTTGGCTACGGCGCCGACAGTGCACACGACGGCGGCAAAATAGCGATTAGCTACAGATCGAGTCGCCATGAACTGCGTCTCGATCAGCCATATTTGATTCTTCGCCTCAATTGGCAGTTTATATATATGTGTTTATATAGGGTGCACATCGACCAGGACTCTTATTCGGTGAGAGGCCCGGTGACCGCACTTCATACGTCTAGGAGTATGATCGATCGGAACAGACCTGCCGCATTGGTGCGACCTAGGAAGGCGCCTTTCATGATGGACGACCTAGGAAGGCGCCTTTCATGATGGACGAAAGCGTAAACTGACGGACGAAACCACGGAAACGTTAGCTCCTTTATTATTAGGTATAGATATAGATTATTATTAGGTATAGATATAGATTCCGATCGAGGGTTAGAATTATAGTATATAACCTATGAGGTTAACATCCATACTTGAACCGTGGACGTTGTGGACTTGATCACTGCAATGATACTTGGCATGTGTAAATCCTAGATGTTTTGAGCCGTTTTTGGGAATGAAAATTCTGGTGGGGAGTAATCCCCCCAGTGAAAAATAAAATAAAAAACTGCAGTGATACTTGTTATGGGTAGTGAGCTTCTCGCTCGCCGGTGATATGGTCTGTAGCACCGGTATTCACGTACCCTTCGGCCTTGATTACGTATCCACGTCCACCGGTTGTATCGTGTCCACAACACATGACGAAATTGATAGAGGAGATCGTGCCTGGAAGTTGATATTGGCGACTTTCGTATGATAGTAAGTGTGGTGGCTAGGTTTCACTGCGGGGGTTTTGTCTCATTGTGAAAATACGGATGAGTTAGATGGATGCAAGCTTGGATGTCGAATGGGACGGCACAGGGCGTCGTCTATGGATGAGGACAGCATGCACCTCGCGAACAGAATTTCTCACCAAGAAAGATGATGACGGGTGCACCCAAAATCTGGAGCCAGATTCAACTAAATGTAGTATCCATAAAAAATAATAGAAACGAAATGGAGTAGTATTGTTTTGCATGTGATCGACTAGGTTTGTCACTATGTTTTGTTGTGTGATCAACTTCTGATATGGTCGGGTGGCCGGTGCGAGCATAGCGTGCGAATCTCGTGCTCCCTAATTAATCAAGACTAGTGAAATGCCCGTGCGTTACCACGAGGAAAAATATATAATGTATAATTTTTTAAGTATTTCTTTATTTCCCTGTGTAGATATCTTTTTTTCCTTTTAGATTGTCTGTCAACTATCAACTCTCTTGCTGGTTACAAAGCCAATATGGTTTTACTGTCAACCATAAATATCCTATTTACCCCCTCCGTTCCATAAAAGTTTATCTAACATTTATCAAAATTTGGATAACTACATCATTGCTCGTTGATGCTTGACTCCTTATTTCACATGTAAAACATAAGGTGCATACAGTTTGTGATTTTATTACAACTCCTGTCTTATTTTTCATCATTTACTCAACTCTCATCACATCTCATCCTCCGCTTGTGTCTTGCTAGCATACACATTGTTTCTCATCCTTCCATCCTCTTCATGAACCCCCCTCCCCTCCAATCTTTACATTTTTTGCGCTCCATTCTCATTCCGACTTCACTTGGAGTCATTTAGTCAATATGTCACCCTTCATTCTCTCCCCCGCCACACAACCACACATGGTGGAAACTTATCTAGCCTTAATCCATTCAAGAAACTATCTTGTTTTTTACATACCAATTAAGAAACTATAGCCTATTTATCTAACTCGACATGCCACTCGACCCACACCCTTCGTTCACCGGCTAGCAACTATCCTTACATGCAATACACCTTCTTGAATTTGGTTCCCCTTTTCTACAAGTGTTGCTCTGTTATTCCATCTAGTTGGCCATAATTTCTCCTGATACACCATCAAGCAACACAAGTAAAAAAAATTCAAAAACAAAATCACTCCTCATATATAAGCTCGCTAGATCAGTTTCAGAAGCCCTTGTGTGCACAGAAAACAATGCATTTGGGTTTATACAATCTGGATAGACAAAAGTTAATATCTCACCTTTCTGAACAGAAAAGACACACTACCAATAAAATAAGAAATAAGAATATCCTACAAGTTGTTCTTAAACCAAAAAAGAATTGAACTAATGTAAAAGGCATCTTAAGGGACAGCGAGAAGGATGGCGACATAGTTCATGAACCTACTGTAATACTATATGTTAGAGAGAAATCAGAGAGCATAAATTGTCTCAAGTAGATTATCCACATACCTCTATTCTTCCGCGGTAATTGTCAAAGTTATGTACAGTACCTAATTTTGAGTAATACTATATGTTAGAGAGAAATCAGAGAGCATTGTCTCAAGTAGATCCACATACCTCTCTAGTCTCAGGTACATTAGATCCTTGTGTGTGTTAATTCCCTTACATACTACCTAACAATATATTTTATTGTGAAACTATTGATATTGATTTGATATGACAAATGATCGTATTTTTGTCCGAAACAATGGTCAAACTTAGATGTCATAGAGTTTTGACTAAATTTGTAGGCCTTATATATTGTAACACAGAGAGTAATTAATTAATTATCATCTCACTTGCAAATTCACAATACAATTCGATACTACTGTAAGAGATAAACTGACCTTACAAAAAACTCAAACAAAGACAATACAACGAAGCAATGTAAACAGAGTTGCTCAAATTTTATATAAACATGACATAATAATACTCTTTGGAAGGTGTGACCATGTGTTATGACCGGCCTATCATATGCTAGGAGGGGGCCCAACCGTGGGCCAATTAGGGGCTTAGCCCATTTATCTTAATCTCTTTTTAGTTCTTAAATACCAGATGTAATCGTACGTTCAGAGGGAAGCAATAATAATCTCATTATTGCCGACTCCCAAATGAGTCGGTCTCCCCCAAACCTAGCGCCGCTGCCTCCCTGCTCGCGCACGACAACGCCCTGTTGCCGGCGTCCCCCCCTCCGCCTGCACAAGACTCCCTCCTTACCCTACAACCTACGCCCTAGACACGGTAGAACCCTAGTTCCTACCAACTTGGTATCAGATAGCTCTCGTTCGATCATGTCTTCAGCACCGCCAGCGACCACCACGCTGGCCGCCCCCGCTGCCCGCAACTACGGCCGCCACCATCGCGTCGCCTTCCGCCTCCGCGCCGACTCCTGTCATCTACACCCCCGACCAGATGAGCGGGGCCATCAACGACCTCGTCATCGCCGTCCAAGGGATCCGGCTCTACCTGATCGGTTCCTAGGGGCCACCGGCGCCGCCGCAGCAGTCCACCGTCACCGTCCCGGCGACCGTGCCCTGGATACCGGCATTCCCCGACGCGCCGCTGCACCTGCCCCGCCACCCACCCTGCTGTGGCTGTCGTGGTAGCCGCCCCTCACCACAGGGCCGGTCTCCACCGCCACGGGCGGCGTCCCTATTCAGCAGGTCCGCTTCCCCCGTCACCATGACCGCTACCGGCTTGGATCACCGAGTCCTCGTCATCGCCCCCACCGGTCTACTCGACAGCCGGGGAACCACCGATGCCCACCCTCACGGACGCCACCTCCGTGGGTTTCGCGGGGCCCCACGCAGGCCGCGCCGAGCCCTACGGCCATGGCGGAGCTACCCCGACACCGCCACGTTTCGCCAAGCTTGACTTCGCTACCTTCGACGGATCGGAGGACCCCCTCAACTGGCTCAACCAGTGCGAGCAGTTCTTCCGCGGACAACGCACCCTTGCGTCCGACCGCACTTGGCTTGCCTCCTATCACCTCCGGGGCTCCGCACAGACGTGGTACTACTCCCTCGAGCAGGACGAGGGTGGCATGCCTCCGTGGGACCGCTTTCGGGAGCTCTGTCTCCTCCGTTTCGGACCGCTGATTCGCGGGAGCCGACTGGCGGAGCTTGGGCGCCTGCCCTTCACCACCACGGTGCAGGACTTTTCTGAGCGCTTCCAGGCCCTCGCTTGCCATGCCCCATGCGTGATAGGCCAACAACGCGCCGGCCTCT
The DNA here is from genome assembly GCF_022539505.1 of Lolium rigidum. Classification (NCBI taxonomy): domain Eukaryota; kingdom Viridiplantae; phylum Streptophyta; class Magnoliopsida; order Poales; family Poaceae; genus Lolium; species Lolium rigidum. The sequence continues at coordinate 238,215,279 of NC_061511.1, read as the reverse complement.
TCATTGGTGGGCTTCCGGACCACATCCGGGTGGACGTGGAACTTCAGGCCCCCAAGACCTCCAGACGGCGATGCACTATGCCCACGCCTATGAGCGCCGCGCACAGGCGATGCAGCACAGGAAACCGAGCCACAGAGGCCGCCCGCCGCGAGGGCTGGCCGGTCGAACCCGGCCACTCCAGCGGCCAACGCCCCAGCCGCGACCCGCACGTTCCGGCGGCTCACCCCGTCCGAGCAGCTCGAACGCCGCCGCCTCGGCCTGTGCTTCAACTGCGACGAGCCCTACGCACCCGGCCACGTCTGCCCTCGCCTCTTCTACCTGGAGACGGTCGACGACGTCGAGGCAGACACATTCGCCGAGACGCCAGCGCCGACCGAGCCCGCCACCACGACCGCGCCGTCCACTGCCTTTGTGGTCTCGCTCGATGCGCTGACTGGTATCCGCCACGAGTACATGATACGTCTCCGACGTATCGATAATTTCTTATGTTCCATGCCACATTATTGATGATATCTACATGTTTTATGCACACTTTATGTCATATTCGTGCATTTTCTGGAACTAACCTATTAACAAGATGCCGAAGAGCCGATTCTTCGTTTTCTGCTGTTTTTGGTTTCGAAATCCTAGTAACGAAATATTCTCGGAATTGGACGAAATCAACGCCCGGGGTCCTATTTTGCCACGAAGCTTCCGGAAGACCGAAGAGGAGTCGAAGTGGGGCCACGAGGCGCCGCCACACTAGGGCGGCGCGACCCGGGCCCGGCCGCGCCGACCTAGGGTGTGGGGCCCTCGTGTGGCCCCACGACCTGCCCTTCCGCCTACTTAAAGCCTCGGTCGCGAAACCCCCGATGCCGAGAGCCACGATACGGAAAACCTTACCGAGACGCCGCCGCCGCCAATCCCATCTCGGGGATTCTGGAGATCTCCTCCGGCACCCTGCCGGAGAGGGGATTCATCTCCCGAAGGACTCTTCACCGCCATGGTCGCCTCCGGAGTGATGACCGAGTAGTTCACCCCTGGACTATGGGTCCATAGCGAGTAGCTAGATGGTTGTCTTCTCCTCATTGTGCTTCATTGTTGGATCTTGTGAGCTGCCTAACATGATCAAGATCATCTATCCGTAATACTATATGTTGTGTTTGTCGGGATCCGATGGATAGAGAATACTATGTTATGTTAATTATCAAGTTATTACCTATGTGTTGTTTATGATCTTGCATGCTCTCCGTTATTAGTAGAGGCTTTGGCCAAGTTTTTGCTCTTAACTCCAAGAGGGAGTATTTATGCTCGATAGTGGGTTCATGCCTCCATTGATATCTGGGACAGTGACAGAAAGTTCTAAGGTTGTGGATGTGCTGTTGCCACTAGGGATAAAACATTGATGCTATGTCTAAGGATGTAGTTGTTGATTACATTACGCACCATACTTAATGCAATTGTCTGTTGTTAGCAACTTAATACTGGAGGGGGTTCGGATGATAACCTAAAGGTGGACTTTTTAGGCATAGATGCAGCTGGATGGCGGTCTATGTACTTTGTCGTAATGCCCAATTAAATCTCACTATATTTATCATGACATGTATGTGCATTGTTATGCCCTCTCTATTTGTCAATTTCCCGACTGTAATTTGTTCACCCAACATGCTTTTATCTTATGGGAGAGACACCTCTAGTGAACTGTGGACCCCGGTCCATTCTTTTATACTTGAAATACAAATCTGTTGCAATACTTGTTTTACTTGTTTTCTTGCAAACAATCATCTTCCACACAATACGGTTAATCCTTTGTTACGAGCAAGCCGGTGAGATTGACAACCTCACTCGTTTCGTTGGGGCAAAGTACTTTGGTTGTGTTGTGCAGGTTCCACGTTGGCGCCGGAATCTGCGGTGTTGCGCCGCACTACATCCCGCCGCCATCAACCTTCAACGTGCTTCTTGGCTCCTCCTGGTTCGATAAACCTTGGTTTCTTTACGAGGGAAAACTTGCTGCTGTGCGCATCATACCTTCCTCTTGGGGTTCCCAACGAACGTGTGAGTTACACGCCATCAAGCTCTTTTTACGGCGCCGTTGCCGGGGAGATCAAGACACGCTGCAAGGGGAGTCTCCACTTCCCAATCTCTTTACTTTGTTTTTGTCTTGCTTTATTTTATTTACTACTTTGTTTGCTGCATTATATTAAAACACAAAAAAATTAGTTGCTAGCTTTACTTTATTTACTGTCTTGTTTGCTATATCAAAAACACACAAAAATTAGTTACTTGCATTTACTTTACTTGATTCATCATGTTTCCTTTTAATTTTACCACAAAAGACATACCGGTAGGACGCGGGTATATAGTTGGGAGAAACAATAGAGAAGAATTTTTCAATCATGTTAGTACCGTTGAAGATTTTGAAGATAGACACTTGGTAGAACTTGCTCCTACTTATGAAATTGCTGCTGCTCTAGTTCGCATGTTGGAAACTAAATTTGTTAATCTCAATCCTATAATCCAACACATGTTTCTTACACTCGGTGATATGGAAGAGGGGGAAAAGAAAGATTTTGTTTTAGAAACCCTTCTTAGAGAATTTGGTGGTCTAGCAAGAGAGGCTAGAAAGGTCTTTGCTAAATTTAATATGCTTGGTTCTCATACTAATTTTGTTGGTCTCCTTGAAAAAATGGACATGGATAGAATAAGGTACACTAATAATGCTAATGATGGTGGGGAGATCAAAGCACCAATACCATGTAAACTCCTAGCTATGAATGATGCACTAGAAAATAACTATGCTTGGCTTGTTCCTGAAAATTTGTTTGATGAGAGTAGCAAGCCCAAGACTAATGAAAAGGGAGACGCTGAAACTTATGTATCCAATATACTATGCTTGGTTGAGAAAACTCCAAACCCAGCTGTAGATGCACCACCCTTTGATAATACTTGATATACACTTTCCGCGCCTAGCTGAAAGGCGTTAAAGAAAAGCGCTTATGGGAGACAACCCATGTTTTTACTACAGTATTTTTGTTTTATATTTGAGTCTTGGAAGTTGTTTACTACTGTAGCAACCTCTCCTTATCTTAGTTTTATGTTTTGTTGTGCCAAGTAAAGTCTTTGATAGTAAAGTAAATACTAGATTTGGATTACTGCGCGAGAAACAGATTTCTTTGCTGTCACGAATCTGGGTCTAATTCTCCGTAGGTAACTCAGAAAATTATGCCAATTTACGTGAGTGATCCTCAGATATGTACGCAACTTTCATTAAATTTGGGAATTTTCATTTGAGCAAGTCTGGTGCCTCAATTAAATCCATCTTTACGGATTGTTCTGTTTTGATAGATTCTGCCTTTTATTTCGCATTGCCTCTTTTGCTATGTTGGATGAATTTCTTTGATCCATTAATGTCCAGTAGCTTTATGCAATGTCCAGAAGTGTTAAGAATGATTGTGTCACCTCTGAACATGTTAATTTTTATTGTGCACTAACCCTCTAATGAGTTGTTTCGAGTTTGGTGTGGAGGAAGTTTTCAAGGATCAAGAGAGGAGTATGATACAATATGATCAAGGAGAGTGAAAGCTCTAAGCTTGGGGATGCCCCGGTGGTTCACCCCTGCATATTCTAAGAATACTCAAGCGTCTAAGCTTGGGGATGCCCAAGGCATCCCCTTCTTCATCGACAAATTATCAGGTTCCTCCCCTGAAACTATATTTTTATTCGGCCACATCTTATGTGCTTTGCTTGGAGCGTCGGTTTGTTTTTGTTTTTGTTTTGTTTGAATAAAATGGATCCTAGCATTCACTTTATGGGAGAGAGACACGCTCCGCTGTAGCATATGGACAAGTATGTCCTTAGGCTTTACTCATAGTATTCATGGCGAAGTTTCTTCTTCGTTAAATTGTTATATGGTTGGAATTGGAAAATGCTACATGTAGTAATTCTAAAATGTCTTGGATAATTTGATACTTGGTAATTGTTGTGCTCATGTTTAAGCTCTTGCATCATATACTTTGCACCCATTAATGAAGAAACACTTAGAGCTTGCTAATTTGGTTTGCATATTTGGTTTCTCTAGAGTCTAGATAATATCTAGTATTGAGTTTTGAACAACAAGGAAGACGGTGTAGGGTCTTATAATGTTTACAATATGTCTTTTATGTGAGTTTTGCTGCACCGTTCATCCTTGTGTTTGTTTCAAATAACCTTGCTAGCCTAAACCTTGTATCGAGAGGGAATACTTCTCATGCATCCAAAATCCTTGAGCCAACTACTATGCCATTTGTGTCCACCATACCTACCTACTACATGGTATTTATCCGCCATTCCAAAGTAAATTGCTTGAGTGCTACCTTTAAAATTCCATCATTCACCTTTGCAATATATAGCTCATGGGACAAATAGCTTAAAAACTATTGTGGTATTGAATATGTACTTATGCACTTTATCTCTTATTAAGTTGCTTGTTGTGCGATAACCATGTTTACGGGACGCCATCAACTATTCTTTGTTGAATATCATGTGAGTTGCTATGCATGTCCGTCTTGTCTGAAGTAAGAGAGATCTACCACCTTAATGGTTGGAGCATGCATATTGTTAGAGAAGAACATTGGGCCGCTAACTAAAGCCATGATTCATGGTGGAAGTTTCAGTTTTGGACATATATCCTCAATCTCATATGAGAATAATAATTGTTGCCACATGCTTATGCATTAAAGAGGAGTCCATTATCTCGTTGTCCATGTTGTCCCGGTATGGATGTCTAAGTTGAGAATAATCAAAAGCGAGAAATCCAAAATGCGAGCTTTCTCCTTAGACCTTTGTACAGGCGGCATGGAGGTACCCCATTGTGACACTTGGTTAAAACATGTGTATTGCGATGATCCGGTAGTCCAAGCTAATTAGGACAAGGTGCGGGCACTATTAGTATACTATGCATGAGGCTTGCAACTTGTAAGATATAATTTACATAACTCATATGCTTTATTACTACCGTTGACAAAATTGTTTCATGTTTTCAAAATAAAAGCTCTAGCACAAATATAGCAATCGATGCTTTCCTCTTTGAAGGACCATTCTTTTTACTTTTATGTTCAGTCAGTTCACCTATCTCTCTCCACCTCAAGAAGCAAACACTTGTGTGAACTGTGCATTGATTCCTACATACTTGCATATTGCACTTGTTATATTACTCTATGTTGATAATTATCCATGAGATATACATGTTATAAGTTGAAAGCAACCGCTAAAACTTAATCTTCCTTTGTGTTGCTTCAATACCTTTACTTTGATTTATTGCTTTATGAGTTAACTCTTATGCAAGACTTATTGATGCTTGTCTTGAAGTAATATTCATGAAAAGTCTTTGCTTTATGATTCACTTGTTTACTCATGTCATTACCATTGTTTTGATCGCTGCATTCATTACATATGTTTACAAATAGTATGATCAAGGTTATGATGGCATGTCACTTCGAAATTATCTTTGATATCGTTTTACCCGCTCGGGACGAGCGGAACTAAGCTTGGGGATGCTGATACGTCTCCGACGTATCGATAATTTCTTATGTTCCATGCCACATTATTGATGATATCTACATGTTTTATGCACACTTTATGTCATATTCGTGCATTTTCTGGAACTAACCTATTAACAAGATGCCGAAGAGCCGATTCTGTTTTCTCGCTGTTTTTGGTTTCAGAAATCCTAGTAACGAAATATTCTTGGAATTGGACGAAATCAACGCCCGGGGTCCTATTTTGCCACGAAGCTTCCGGAAGACCGAAGAGGAGTCGAAGTGGGGCCACGAGGCGCCGCCACACTAGGGCGGCGCGGCCCGAGCCCCGGTCGCGCCGACCTAGGGTGTGGGGCCCTCGTGTGGCCCCCGACCTGCCCTTCCGCCTACTTAAAGCCTCCGTCGCGAAACCCCCGATGCCGAGAGCCACGATACGGAAAACCTTACCGAGACGCCGCCGCCGCCAATCCCATCTCGGGGGATTTCGGAGATCTCCTCCGGCACCCTGCCGGAGAGGGGATTCATCTCCCGGAGGACTCTTCACCGCCATGGTCGCCTCCGGAGTGATGAGTGAGTAGTTCACCCCTGGACTATGGGTCCATAGCAGTAGCTAGATGGTTGTCTTCTCCTCATTGTGCTTCATTGTTGGATCTTGTGAGCTACCTAACATGATCAAGATCATCTATCCGTAATACTATATGTTGTGTTTGTCGGGATCCGATGGATAGAGAATACTATGTTATGTTAATTATCAAGTTATTACCTATGTGTTGTTTATGATCTTGCATGCTCTCCGTTATTAGTAGAGGCTACGGCCAAGTTTTTGCTCTTAACTCCAAGAGGGAGTATTTATGCTCGATAGTGGGTTCATGCCTCCATTGATATCCGGGACGGTGACGTGAAAGTTCTAAGGTTGTGGATGTGCTGTTGCCACTAGGGATAAAACATTGATGCTATGTCTAAGGATGTAGTTGTTGATTACATTACGCACCATACTTAATGCAATTGTCTCGTTGTTAGCAACTTAATACCGGAGGGGTTCGGATGATAACTCTGAAGGTGGACTTTTTAGGCATAGATGCAACTTGGATGGCGGTCTATGTACTTTGTCGTAATGCCCAATTAAATCTCACTATATTTATCATGACATGTATGTGCATTGTTATGCCCTCTCTATTTTTCAATTGCCCGACTGTAATTTGTTCACCCAACATGCTTTTATCTTATGGGAGAGACACCTCTAGTGAACTGTGGACCCCGGTCCATTATTTTATACTGAAATACAAATCTGCTGCAATACTTGTTTCATTGTTTTCTTGCAAACAATCATCTTCCACACAATACGGTTAATCCTTTGTTACGGCAAGCCGGTGAGATTGACAACCTCACTCTGTTTCGTTGGGGCAAAGTACTTTGGTTGTGTTGTGCAGGTTCCACGTTGGCGCCGGAATCTCCGGTGTTGCGCCGCACTACATCCCGCCACCATCAACCTTCAACGTGCTTCTTGGCTCCTCCTGGTTCGATAAACCTTGGTTTCTTTCTGAGGGAAAACTTGCTGCTGTGCACATCATACCTTCCTCTTGGGGTTCCCAACGAACGTGTGAGTTACACGCCATCAGTACACTATCACTATCGCTGGCTGGAAGGCGCCTTTCATGATGGATGAAAGCGTAAACTGACGGACGAAACCACGGGAAGGTTAGCTCCTTTATTATTAGGTATAGAAAGGGCGAAGTAGAGCTATATTCCATGGACGTTTGGTTTCCTCTCCTGACCTGTCCCTCTTTCCTTCCTTGGGTTCATGTGCATCGATTAGGTAATAGGCATCATTGTGTAGAGCCTTGCTCACAATGAAAGGTCCTTCCCATGGAGATGAGAGTTTGTGCCGTCCCTCAGTGCGCTGCACTAGACGTAGCACTAGGTCCCCTTCCTGGAACACCCTTGGGTTTACCTTCCGGCTATGATAGCGTCTGAGGTTTTGTTGGTATATGGCTGATCTTGAGGATCTCAAACCTTGAGGATCTCCTTCTCCATCCAACCAATCAAGCCTAAACTTTAAGGAGTGGAGGAGGAGACCCCAATCTATCATCCCACCAAGAAAGATCCCACCAATCCAGCTGAATCCTTTGTGGATCTTGTAGTTATGGTTCCTCTTGTGGAATCCCTTGAAGATGAGCTCCCATGGTGACTTGCTTGGGTTGTGCTAGTCCCATGGGGTGTTGGGAGCCCCCGATGTTGTGGAGCTCGCCCAACCTTGTGTGAAGGAATAACCGCCTCGACCGGCCTTGTTAGTGGAGAAAAGGGAACTCCTTTGTGGGGTTTCCTTAGGAAGAGGGTGAAGCCTATGTGGCTGTTGAACCTTCGTGGTCCACACCTCCTCAACGTAGACACACTCTCTTTTATGGGAGAAACTGCGGTGAAACAAATCGCCTCTCCTCCGCTTCCGCCCGGTCAGTGGCGAAGGACGAAAAAAAATTAAGGTCGGGCGAACTCTAAAGCATAAAAAAGATTGATGCAAAACAATGTGTTGGCACCTTAATATTTTATATGATCTTTAGCATATCACTTAGTACAATGATAATAGTTAAATATAAATAAAATCTAAAACCTTCCAATAATCTTCAACATTCTCTTACACTACACGGCTTCAACGACATCTTCCACTTGTTCCGTGTCAGCTGCCATAGAATTTCCGGTCCCTTCGACTTTTGGATCTTGCTCTAGATGTTCCGTTGCACTTGCATTTCCATCAGTTTCGTCGGTGCTTGGTGAATTATAGACATTGCCACTAGCAAGTGGCACAAATATCTTTTTAAATCTGCAATTCACAACATTAAAAGACATGAGTATTTGCCAATTTACCTAGTTCACAATTCATAAATCCAAGCCCCCATCCAATAATCGAATTCACTACGTAGTCAGTAGTCATTAGTCGTAAGTCAAGAAATTGTACCTCCCCCTTTTGCAGCTGTTGATCCATTCCATTTTCCCATCTCTAAGCTGTTGCCGGAAAGATTGAAAGAACCCTAGCTGGATATCTATCCGGATGCCTGCCTAGCGCCCTGGCCTGCTGCGGTGCTGCCCGTCCGCCCGTACCTTTCGGCAGGCAGCAGCACTCGCCAAGTCCCAGAGCAGCAGAGCGATTCCTGGGCGGTGGCGTTCCTGGTCGAAGTGGATGGCACGCGTGAGGGCATCTCCAACGGGGGCACCCAAACCCAAAAACGGACGTCAGATAGGTCCGTTTGGGTAAAACCTGCTCCAAACGCGCAGACCCAAATGCAAAACGGACGGTCCGCGTGGTCCGGGACGACCCAAACCTCGACTAAATTTGCGGACACTTTGCGTCGTCACGGACAGGCGAGGACATGCGCGGATGGTCGTTTCTTTCCACGTATGGCCCAGTTGCCAGAGAGAAAAAACCAACCCACCACTCTCTCTCCTCTGTCCCTCTTTCTGACTTCTTTTCCCCCATGGATGCTCCCATGGCTGCCGGCGGGAAGGCTCGCCTGGCGCACTGCCGCCGTCGCCCACGCATGGAGGCCTCCGCCGCCCTTTGCTAGACCTTTTTTTTCATCCATGCCGGAGTTCGCCGCCACCGAAACGAGCTCCGGCGGTGAAGCTCGTCGACGGCGATGCGCAAGGCGACGACCAAGGGCGCCGGCCGCTCCGCCCGCGCGCTGCAGCTTCGCCCGCGCCGCCCGCCGCTGCTGCAGCTGGCGCTCCGCCCGTGCGCCCGCTCGCGTGCAGCTGCTCCGCCCAAGCCCCGCGCCCCCCCAACACTTTTCTGCAAGGTCCGCCACTGCTTGCAGCGCCTCGCAGCGGCCATCGCGCGAGGAGCCAGACCACGCCGCCGCGGCGCTCGGCGCGCTCATGCTCCACCCAGCCGCGCGCAACCACGAACCCAGGCTGCACAAGAAGCGCTCGAGCAAGGCGCCGCTGCCCAGTGGCTCGGGCCAGGAAGAGGAGAGCTTGGGCGGCGGCGAGGGAGACGAGGAGGCGGGAGTGGCCGCCGCGCCGTCGTCGTCTAACGTCGACGAGCATCCCTCGTCGTCGTCGAGGAAGAAGCCCGCGGTCGCGCTGGCGCGGCTTCGGTCGGTATTCCTGGCGGCGATACCGCACCGGTGATACGTCTCAAACGTATCTATAATTTCTTATGTTCCATGCTAGTTTTCTGACATTACCTACATGTTTTGTTCACACTTTATATCGTTTTGATGCGTTTTCCGAAACTAACCTATTGACGAGATGCCGAAGTGCCAGTTCCTGTTTTCTGCTGTTTTTGGTTTCAGAAATCCTAGTAAGGCAATATTCTCGGAATTGGACGAAATCAACGCCCGAGTCTTAGAATTGGACGAAGCTTCCGGAACACCCGAGAGTCGCCGAGAGGGGGCCACAGGCCCGCCAGATGATAGGCTGGCGCGGCCCAGGCCTTGGCCGCGCCGCCCTACTGTGACACCGCCTCGTCAGCCCCCGACTCCGCCTCTTCGCCTATTTAAAGGTCCCTGACCTAAAACCTCGAGACGAAAAAGCCACGGTACGAGAAACCTTCCAGAGCCGCCGCCATCGCGAAGCCAAGATGCGGGGGACGGGAGTCTCGTTCCGGCACGCCGCCGGGACGGGGAAGTGCCCCGGAAGGCTTCTCCATCAACACCACCGACATCTTCATCAACGCTGCTTTGTCTCCCATGAGGAGGGAGTAGTTCTCCATCGAGGCTAAGAGGCTGTACCGGTAGCTATGTGGTTCATCTCTCTCCTATGTACTTCAATACAATAATCTCATGAGCTGCCTTACATGATTGAGATTCATATGATGATGCTTGTAATCTAGATGTCATTATGCTAGTCAAGTGGATTTTACTTATGTGATCTCCAGGAGACTCCTTGTCCCACGTGTGTAAAGGTGACGAGTGTGTGCACGTGTGGGTCTCTTAGGCTATATTTCACGAGAATACTTATTCAACTGTTATGAATGGCATAGTGAAGTGCTTATTTATATCTCTTTATGATTGCAATGTGTTTTGTATCACAATATATACTACGTGCTACTCTAGTGATGTTATTAAAGTAGTTTATTCCTCCTGCACGGTGTAATGGTGACAATGTGTGCATCGTGTAGTACTTGGCGTAGGCTATGATTGT
>NC_061511.1:238186005-238204545 GCF_022539505.1 Lolium rigidum | reverse complement strand
GACACTATACACGTTATATCATGCTAACATAGTGCTATATTTAAAATTATGTTTTAGAAAAAAAATACCAGATATAGCTCAAAGTTAATGATTGCAGCAAAAATGCCAGAACAATATATGCATAACCACATACAAAATAGTTCTCCATTTTTCTAAAAATCTGACATCAGTATCCTATGTGGCAACAGCATAACGCAAATTACATATTAAGAATCATTAGATTTAACAATATTATCTTCCGATTCAAAAGAGGAACCAATATATTTGGCCGTCATAACAAATAGGAAGCACCTTTTCCCAAAAATACTTGTGCCTTTGGGCAAATAGGGTGGAAAAAAAGAATAGCACGCTAAAGCTACAACATGTTAGTATGATGTAGCATGCTATTTCACACATAGCGTCATAGTGAGCAAAATTACTAAAATCTAGCGTGAATAGCAGCTATTTCTTCCGTGAGTACTACCCAGCAAGCATAGACATGTACGAAGACAGCACAGCACGATCACCAGGTAGGTACTACTGTCCGCCCTGCTCGCAGGGTTGCGACGCAGCGAGTCAGTCAGTCACGCGGGCATGCGTATATGAACAAGCAAAGGTGCTGTTTTCGCCTTCCACTCCGTACCCCCTTGCGCGCGTGTCCCCTCCCAAGATCTAACGGCCAGTCTCCCACCACCCCCAGACTACACTTCAGTCCATCAATTTTACTGCCATACCATGAGCTAAATTCGGACCGAGCTAACCCAGACATTTAAGGATATAATATACCGCCCTTCCAAGTTCCCTGGAGAGAAAAACTTAATCATGTGTTAAGCCACACAATCATCACTACATCACACTCATCTAGATCCTGTTGCAAATACGATAGTCCAACAGTTTGCTCATTAGTAACTGTGCACACCACGGTAAATCTTGCAAAGATGTTAATCAACAAGATCGCTAAATTATCCCTAAATTTAACAGACTTCAACAAAGGCGAGAGGGCCCTTAGATACGACGATATCCATATTATCGAGGCTTCTCAACGAAGAAGCGTCGAGGCTGCATCATGTATCCCCTTATTCTGAAACCCAATCCATCCCTGGTTATGAGTTATGACCTGGACAACAAATGTATATGGTTACAATGGAGATGAGGAGGGTAAAATTTTGACAATAAACATAAGCAACGCTACTGGGGTCAATATGACCATACGGAACTTAAGACTCTGGCCTTTCGGGCAATGAAAACCATGCATGCAGATGTATTATTCAAAAACTTGTAGGCCAAAAACAGTAGGATTACAAGGGGGGCAGCCAAGGACCGCACCAAGTTTACTGTCATAGGATCATAGCTAATGAGACCAAGAACATCCCCTCCTACCTGTACCTTCACAACACAGTTGCAGGCCATGTGAACTAGGCATCCCCACATTGTCATTTTTACCTAGTAGAGTGACAGCCATCAATGCAGATCATACATGCTCTCACCAGCTAGTGCACTGCTCAAGATACTATGGACCAGGGCAAATCCCGAATTTCAATAACTCATCAAGCTAAGCACGACAAGCCAACGAGCTCTTCGAAGTTTTCCATACAAGTAGCGATGTAGCCCCCGAGGTCCTTGTCTCTCCTTTCTATCCAAGTATCCATTCCCTCCGCCCCTCTTCCTCCAGCTCTGCTATACGCTTCTCCTACTGTAGACATATAGTTTCCATCTACACCGAAGATGGACACTGAGTCGATGAGGTGCGCATGCTGTGACTTCAAAGAGGAGTGCACCCAGGAATACATAAAGAGTGTCAAGGCTAACTTTGGTGGGGAATGGCTCTGCGGCCTGTGCTCGGAGGCCGTAGGGGATGAACTAAGTAGAGACGGAAGAGGCCAGGATGGCGTCGAAGAGGCTATTAAAGCACATATGGCATTCTGCAGGATGGTACTCTCAAGCCCCGTGGTTCGAGTCGCCCATGGCATGAGGGAGATGCTCAGAAAGAGCTCAAGAGATAAGGGAAGGCATTCAACATCATCAAAGGCACGCTCACTCTAACTAGGTGAGAAGCTTTCGAAGTATGGAACATCAGCAACGATGCTTTGGGTCATCTCCCGGCATTCCTGATGTGACAGTCTGTCAGTCTACCGAATAGTTTAATTTGTAAGTTTAATTTTGATATTCCTAGGCAGCGTGTCAAGTGTAAATATGATTCGATCTTATAGTATGAAGTTCAGCAGAATTATGTTTCTGCATTCTTTCATGCGAGCTCCATACATGGCAGATATGTCTTAACCGCTTTCCTGCTTTCCTTTCCTTTTTCATTTTACTTTTTTCATGAGGAGAATACAACGCTACGTTTGTTAATCTTCAAGTCTAGAATATGGCTTGGTTCTCATTATAAATCAAGGCAGTTGATATATAGTGAAAAAACTAACTACTCTCATGAAGTAGAATGAGTGAGCAATTAATTTTCTAGTTCGACTCTGCAATCTCTATCAAATTTGTTTTTTTCCTTAACATGTCAGCTAGACTATTTTGAACAAGACTTGACCTAACCGAGTGTCATTGTGCTACTCTTCATATAGCCCTGGTGCATTCCAGAGAAAACTGCCTATGGCCAGTAATAACATGTAAAACAGATTAAAACATACTACCTCCATCCCAAGGCTTAAGGCCTATATTCTTTTCAGAAAGTCAAACGAAGTAAAGTTTGACCAAACTTTTAGAAGAATTTATGAACAAATATGATATTTTGTAGGTACCATATGAAAATATATTTCATTATCTATCTAATGATATTGATTTTGTACTTTTCATGTTAATGTTTTTTGATAAAAACTTAGTCAAACTTAACATAGTTTGACTTTCTGAAGAAAAAATATAGGCCTTAAGCCTTGGGATGGAGGTAGTAGTAATAAGGGAACCTGACTTCCAGTTCCAGGTTTGGAATATTTAACTGACAGGGACTATGACACCATCATGAAGTTGCATGAGCATGTTTCCTTGTGACGAAGGTACATCTCAATGGAATGCATCGTTTCACAATGTTTATTTACTGGGAAAGCCAACAGCGTTGCTACCACAATAATTCTACTTTACCCCTACTTAAAGGTTATGAAAGTTGTAAAATGGATGTGAATCGATGGTGTGTGTTCCTTAATCATGGAAAGACGATGGCAACAAACTAGAGAGGGAAATGCTTCACTGAAGGTTGAAAGGTGTTCCACAGATAATGCACATTTAGCACTTTAAGCCAAATTCAAAGGAATGAAAACACAGAACTTGCAGCAAGCATGGCATGTAGAAATGACTAGGAAGTCAAAAACCTAATACTGCTAAAAATAACCAAAAGTAATACTGAAAACAGGCCTCAAGCAAGAATTCTAGTCCTGACCTGCTTTTGCTGACTGTGGTTGCTGTAACTAGAACAATCCTTCTCCTGCACATCCGAAGTTTATTGCTATCATTGTTTGTATTGTAATATAGAAACTAGAGAAATGTATCTGTATGCCAATTATTTTTCCAATAGTTGTGAAGACCATGGACTAACACACAATTCCCGACAAACATAACCAAAAGCACATCTAATAAATCAGAACCTTTAGATAGTCAGCAAACTTACTTAGCTCATCTAGTGATATGCTGGCAGCACTCTCCCCAGATTTAAGCAGTCGAACCTTGCCTGTATACAAAATATTTTCTTGGAATATTAGCTTTTGCACAATGTGGATGCACAGGAAAGTCTAATTGAAGAAAGCAAAACAACATGGCTGTGTTCAGTTGGGTATATAAAGTAAAACGGGATATTAGCATATAAAATAGAGTCGCTGAGTGACCTATGAAAACTATTATGACAGAATTTACTCATGTTCTCAAATATTACTATAAAAAATCAAATTAGCATTAATTTTTTAGTCAAATTTTGAAGAGCATACCATCACGTCGGATACAGATCTCCGGTATATTTCTGACTTGATCATCAATGCTGTCATTGTAGATCCTGGTTTCGATATCACCCTCAATATATACAGCAGAGCTGAAATAAGGAAAGAATGAACATAACACGTCCCAAATGAAGATATGATACATAATTAAGATGAAGTCACAGCACCAATAGACACTGTTTATTTATATGGAGAGAGAAAAGACAATATCTTGGTTTGTAAATCACATACTTCTTAACCAACTTCTGAACAGCATAAGCACCTAGATACTCGTTATGAACAGCTATTCGATGCCACTGAGCTGGCTTTGGCGTATCCGCAGACGCAATTATCCTCTGGTCAAACATGCCACCAGTTCCAACAGTAAATACAGTTACTGTCCGCCCATTCCGTAAAATTTTCTGGACAGGCACTTGTCCAACTTTACCACATATTATAGCCTAGCAAGAACAAAACGTATCAAAAAGTGAGGTTATGTTCATCGAATCCAAGAAACCAAACATCAAATCTTTGTATCACATAATGTTTAAATACCTTATGCACGCCACGGAATCCCCAGCCCTTCTTGGGGTCCACGGTTTGGGGTTCTAACTCTCTCTTTGAATCTGTATAGTCACCATCATCGCCCATGTCAACCTTGTCATCAGTATCAGAAAAAGAAATAGTAGAACTCCAAGCTCGTGATTTTCTGCATAAATCTGCAAAGAGAGAACAATCAAGCTTTCTCCTTACTCCTCAGCATGATTATGTATATCATGATATCATCAATCATAGTGAATAAGAATAGAAAATAACATACCAACTGGTTTCCTTTGCTGCCCTAAGACTCCCCTCAAGCCCTTCAGCAATCCAGTGCCTACAGTACTCATGGTGAATCTACATGCAAGGAGAAAAGAAGGTTAAATGATCTGTCCAGAAAAATATGCATCGAATAATCAGCCATGCGTCCCAAAATTGCCTCTCGATCCAGTTTTGCTGGATCTCATCTCACGAGCTTCACAGCTTCATGTTTTAGTTACTTAGGCTAACCAGAGAAAGGAAAAACAGGGCAGAGAGATTAAGTAGGGCAAAAATAAAAATTCTCAACACAGTGCTGCATCTTTTCGGAGAGGCTTGTTCTTTATCACCCGGCATGGGAACTAACTATTAAGGAATTAGAACTAACAAAGGGGTGACATGAGCAACGGGGTTGATAATATGAATAGTAGTAACACAACGTTAATAGTTTTTGAATGACATGTCACAACGTACACACTTGTTTACTGTTCAGTTAGTAGACTGTCAATGTCTGTGAAAGTTAAATTTCTGAGAGCCTAAAGAACTTCAGCAATGGCTTGAACTGTCACACATACACAAAGGTCGTCTACTTTATGGACAGACAATCCTGCCATAGTGCCATTGTAAGCTACTTAGATAACGCAATGGCAGGTACAAACCCCATTGACATTGTACATGTTGTAATCCGGTCATTCAAAAGGAGCAGCCTTATGGGTTATGGTGGGACCACACTGCCATCTTGATCGCCAATCCAAAATCAACAGATCGCACGAACGAAGCACACATATGACAAAAGATGCAATACACAACAGAGACTAACCGCGGATTGCACGGACGAGGGGCACAGATGACAAAAATTTGACAGGTGAGCGTTGGGGCATTTCAACAAACACCTCGCGTGCGGCGCGCTACTTCTAGGGGGACAGGCAGAAACGCGGGGAGAAAATAAGATCAGTTTACCTGGAGACGGAGTAGGCGGTGGCTGGGGAAGAGCAGTAGTAGTGGGCGGCGGTAGGGGAAGAGCAGCGGCAGCGGCGCTCGCAAGAAAGAAGAAAGCGGCAACAGCCCAGCCCCCAGGAGGAGAGAGAGAGCAGTGGACGAAGGTTTAACGAGGCTGGGCCGGGGGAGGGTTTCGCTTTCTTATCCGCCGTCTAATTTATCCGACGGTGGAGTGGCCTCTGGAGCTCAGGATTTGAACGTGACGGAAACACTTGAACCGAGACTGATAAACTGTGCCAGTGCCACAACACAATGGAGCCAAGCCATCACGATTCACGATCAATGATGCTTCAAGAGTTCCGACCTTCTCTCGCCTTGGAGCGATGTGGCAAATCAAGTTCAAGCTCAGAGGCTAGCCTCCATTTCTAGCCCGAGATTCCATTCAAGTAACGAAGTTCTCAAAAGGAATACTGATCAAACATCCTTCGTGCGTTTCAATAGATCTTTTTAAAAAAAAATCTGTAACATGTATCATATATGTACCAGCTTCCCCTTACGGTTACAACAACGCCTCTTAAAACGCAAACAGAATACAACACGAGCATCTGGGGTATTCAGCAAGAGTAGTCAACAGACTACTCATAGCTCAGCACATCAAGCCAAGAGGTTCTCGGAATCTCAGTTATACAGCAACAGTCAAATACGCAGAACATCTTCACGAAGCATCGGCAGCGGCTTCCTCTGACGATTTCTTGTACTCGGGCTTGAGCTCGTGGGTTCCCTGGTTCGGCCCTCGTTTGTTGTACATACACAGATCGTTCAATATCTCCTTCAGGAATTGCTGCATAGCCAAGCACAAACGGTATCTCAGTTGTTGCTTCAGGAATTACATTAGAAATGCTAGGGATGAAGTACCTCTGGCTGGTCAGTTTCTTGCACTAGTGCCTTCAGTGCCCAGTTAGGCTGCTTTTCGAAAAGCTTGAAGATGATATTCTCCAGCTCCCGGCGATCCCTACGTGTCCTCTTGACGTCAGATGGTTTGGTTGGTGTCGGCTTCCTCTTCTCCTGCACAGCACAACATTAAATATGTCATGACAAGTTATAACTGGCAATTCAGGATGAAGGTACTGACCATGGGCAACGGAGATGGAGTTATGGATCTAAAATGAGAGAAAGCATTGCTAATTGCTTTACAAGCAATAAGCATGTAGATACCACTGAATGCATGTATATTCTACAATACTTAAACATTGGATTTAAATTCAGAAAACCTTGCATGACTTATTAAACTACCCACTCTGTCCCGATAAGGGAGGCCTAAATTTTCAACGTTGAAAATCCTGCAATATATGGCGCGAGCGATTAAAACACGGTGGCTTTCCTGTTTTGCCCCTGAATAATTAATCCCAGCAAGCAACTATTCTTACAGCTGTAGAATGCGGGAATCTCTCTCCCCCTTCCTGGAATAGCTACATACGAGAATTTACTGGACAGATATTAACTGAACAAGTGAATTGAGGGGTACAGTCATCTAAGTTCGCTTTACAGCGCATTGCCTTGGTCCGCGAGAAATATTTGAGGCGCCACTCTCATCGGGACGGAGGGAGTACCTCAATGTATTAACAAGTGTTGATGTATAAACGAACAATCCCAAATCGTCCAAAGAAGCAACTACCTTGGAACCGGAAGTTATCAGACCAACCATGCCAGGCATGGGTCTCATGCTCATTCCGTGGTCGTTATCAAGTACCTAGAAGCAGTAAACATGATGGTAAATTATAATAATACCTTAAAGTCACAAGAAGGTGAAAAGGCCATTGAAGCACTCCACCTGCACTTTTCTAGTTTTGACCATGGACTTTTGTGTTCTTTCACGGCATAACTTTGCGTAGTTTAATAAATTATCCTTGTGAGGCTCCATGTCAAACTTATGCTCTACTTTTCCTTCACACGAGTGTTTTCCTGCAACAAACAGAGGATACACTTAGTCATATGAAAACCAATAAGTGCCAGTGTGCCACTAGAAGAATCCCAAAAGTCTTCAGGAACCAAGAAGGCCAGAACCACATGGCTGCTAGTAAGTGAGACTGTGGGAGCTTTTCCATCTGGTTTCAGGGGTGACCAGTTTCCAGTGGTAGGCAGCCTGAAGTTAGCAGGTTAGGGTTTCAATATTGCTCGTTGGTTAGGCTTTAGACAGCACCATGTATGTTCAATTGTTCAGAGTCTCTGTTTTTTTTTTAAAAACAGTCAACAGATGTATCTATGTTCATAAATTATGCAAAATCGCTCAGGGCGCAGCGTCCATAGTACCCAGAACAAATGCCATACATTGATAAATGTCAAGGAAATACTGTACTAATCTTGAACATAAATGCAGTAACTACCCAGACGACTATTAGATTTTAAATCCTCATTCCATGTATGACACTGGAAACTTGCGGGGAATCCCCCAAACGTAAGAGCAAGTCCAACAGGACCTCTACATTTTCTCCCCTATGTCTTCATGTAGGGGACACCCCTAAAAAGATTCCTCCCCTATATTTTTCTTCTTTCCAGCAGCTCCCCTATAATTCCTCCCCATTCACAGGTATTTTAATAATGTAGAGCCCACATGTAAGATTTATAACAAGACATAACATGGGTTGGGACATGTATAGGGGCACCTCCACAACCCCAATGCATAGGGGAGAGAGAGGGGCTGGGTTGGGGACACCAATATTTAGGAGAGGTTATAGGGGAGCTGTTGGAGCCATGTTTGTTCTTTCTTCCCTATGTTTGGTATAGGGGTGGTTATAGGGGTGCTGTTGGACTTGCTCTAAGAACACCAAAATGTGTAACAGCTTAGAGTATTCAGGCCAGATGCAATAGACCAAGATATACAATACATGAAGAAAAAGATGGCATGTCTTATGCCCATGCAATGACTTTTTTAGGCAAACAGGATACCAAAATTATGAAGATGGCACAACTAATATCATGAAAATTCAACAGATGGCCCAAACCATGCAATCAAAATACAAACGATGTCTGAATCATTTAAGTCAGATAATTGGTAAATAGTATAAGTAACTGCGTGCCATTTCTCATGAGTACTGTGCAAAGGTTTGAAACTGAAACATTAGCATATACGAGTGAAATCATATCCACAACTATGAAAGTTTAGGTAAAACACTAGAATCATGTGTCTATGGTTCTCTTGCAGAACATGGTCAGCATGTGAGGACACTAGAATGGTAAGAAAATGATCGAAAACAAAGAATTGTAAGAAAAACGTTCATGAAGCAGTAGAATGCTGATGAAAATACTTATCTTACACAAATGCAATAACTACCCAGACGACTACTAGATTGTAAATCCTGATTCCATGTATGAATCGTGCACTACAAACTTTCAGGAATCCACAAAAGTAAGAACACTAAAATGTGTAACAGCTTAAAGTATTCAGAACAGACGCAATAGAGCAAGATATTGAGCAGCATACCATAATTATGAAGGTGGCACAATTAATATCATTAAATTTAACAGATAGCCCAAACCATGCAATCAAAATACAAACAATGCCAAATGCAAATGAATCATTTAAGTCAGATAATCGATAATGGTATAAGTAACTGCACGGATTCATTTCTAATGAGTACGGTGCAAGTGCAAAGGTTTGAAACTGAAACATTAGCAGATATTAGTGAAATCATACTGACAACTATGATAGTACAGACAAAACAATAGAATCATGTGTCTCTATTTCTCTTGTAGAAAATGTTCACCATGTGTGGAGTATTAGAGACATGCCACAGCATACAATTATAATTCAGCATACTAGACTGTTTCCACAAGCTTAGCATTGCAGAAGAAATCAAATAGCTGTGTTAAAGCAAAAGTACATAGGGAGAACCACAGGGAAAACTCAAACCATGTACATCAGTCAGGACACTAGAATGGTAAGAAAAAACATTCATGAAGCACTAGAATGCTGATGAGCTGTGAATCTGTTTCATACCTTGACCATTCTCAGAAAAAACACACATGGGTACGAAATCCTTGAACATATTCAACGAGTAACTCTTTGGCAAATTGCAAGTGCTAGTTTCCCTTGTTTGAGCCATCTCCATCTTGAACTGTTATTCCAAATAGCATGATGTAAGAAAGATAGGCACCCGCAAGCAAGGAATCATGACTATGATACAGACACAGAATTAACAAAAATTAACAGTTGTAACACGAGCAGTATGCCATCCAGGTCATGAGATCGGTCTGCATAAGATCTTCATATGCAGAGTATCAAGCAACCAATTACATAATTAACAGTTAGGGCAGTGCCATCCATATCAGTCTGCATAAGACTTGTGATACATATGCAGAGTATCAACCAGCCAATTACATAATTAACAGTTAGGACAGTGTCATCCATATCAGTCTGCATAAGACATGTGATCTTCGTATGCAGAGTGTCAACCTAATTAGCTCGATGCAGACAGTATTTTCTCTTCGTTAATAAAATCATCCATCCATTCAATGAATCAGTTATAGCAATGACTAGGATATACTCCATCCATCCACTTCTTAATGCATCCTGAAACCATGCTGCAATCCTACCAGTGAGCTTGGTTGCAGTCCGTGGACGTAACTAATTCCCGGAATTAGAGACAGACCTATCATTCGTCATGTGCACACATGTTTCCGAACCCTAGTGCATACCCATCAAATGGCAGCTCATTCAAGCAGGCCCCAATTTGTTCCACCTTCAGTTCAGGTCGACAGTTCAACAGAGGCGGCTCTACCGAACAGATCCGTACATGAACCAAAAGCACGGGGGAGAGGGGAGCATCGGGGGCGGGCTCCTTGCCTGGAGGGTGGGCTCGGCGGCGCTGAGGGGGTTGAGGGACAGCACGACCTTGGCGACAACCGGGTTAGGGTTAGCTTCGCCGGAGGACGAGGAGGCGCCCTGCCAAGCTTGGGAGACGACCGGGGGGCACTTCATGAGCCACACGGAGCGGTCGGCCCGCGCCGTCTCCAGGTGCTTCGCCGCCTCGTCTCCCATCCTGCCGGCGCGCCGCCGCGGGGAGTCTCGCGATTTGGGGGTCTGGGGTGTAGTGTAGTGGCGGCGCTAGGGCGACCGTGGGGAGCGGCGAGCGATCTGACGCGGCGGCGGAGGACGGGGAGAGACTAGTCTAGAGAGGCACGTGACGTGAGGATGGCGTGAACGCGAAACGAGTTGTAGCTGCAGAATAGTTTCCTCGAGGGGGGCCGACACGCCAGGTTTTGGAAAGAAACCTTTTTTTTTGTCATTTTTAAAACGTTGACCAACGGGGGAATGATCTCTCCTTGGCTATACGTTGTTAGGTAGGATGAGACTTTCCCGGTTTATTCGTCCCTGCTGCGAAATTATCGCGCATGGGGATTCGAACCCGGGTGGGCTGGCTGCGCACTCGCTAGAGCTCAGTTCTCTTTTTTTTTGTCATTTTTTATTAAAAGAAAAAGATTGTGCGTGGCTTAGGGTGACTTGGAGCATCTCCAAACGCGGTAAAACCATCTAAAAAAGAAACGCGGTAAAACGTACCATAGCGCGACTAGAGAGAGGTGAATGTTCGCTATACCAATTTTAGTTCTTTTTTGGTTTTAGGCAATGCGGAACTAAATGTGGTGACTTTGATAGAAAAGGTGACCCTACAATGATGCAATGCCATAGGGTAAGCTAGGAAAGTAGTAAAACAAGCAAATAAGCAAGTATGAGAGAGCGAGACAACCGGACGCAGGGGCGAAGCTCTCGGTAGGGCGTCCGCCCTACCTTGATTTTTGGTGAAAAACTACATATATGTATGCATCCATCGATGTTCACAAGATATACAGCAGTTTTTTTTTTGACAATCAATACCACATATATCTATACCTAATAATAAAGGAGTTAAGGTTTCTGCCAAAATTTTCGTCTAACTTTTTTTAGGACGATTTTGCCCTCCCACAAAACTACATATTACAACACAACTGCCACGCCATGTTACTTACCGGTTCGTTATTTCGGTGTTTGTTTGTCAACGGATCGCTCGGCGCTGCTTCCGCTATCTCTGGGCTGATCTATTGGGCTGATCTATTGCTACCGCTGCGGCCCAGCACATTCAGGCACAGGAATTTCTTTTGCGTCAATAGTCCCACATCGCTCTTATATACCGAGTGCCAGCAGTTTATATACACACGTTTTTTTGTTACAGCAAGTTGCCTTGGAAACTACAAGCAGCATCTAAAAAACCTGCGGGATCAGAAGAACTTGGGAATTGGAGAATAAAAGGAGATGCCACGAATTTGGGAAAAGAGGGCTGGAGGACCAATATCGCCTCAGACTTCAGAAGAATGGAGAGGACGAATATCGAAGGCACAGATCCGAGGCGGGCGGCCGCATGAGGTGTAAGCGAGGAGGGCAAGCTGGCGCGGTCCCCTGGCGAGCGGGGAAGGTCGATGATGAGGGAGCGAGGCGAGCGAGAGGGGGCACCTGGCTCACTCGATCTGGGTTGAACTGACAGGCGGCGGGGGGTTGGCTACAGATTTTGTCTGCAGCTAGGGTTTCCTCCGATTTTGGCCAACGTAGGCCAGCGGGGCTGTGTGGCTGGGCCTGGCCGGGTTGGAGCTATTTTTCCTCTCTTTTTTTAAAACATTATTTTATTTTATTTCTATTTGTTTTAAAACCGTTTCCAAATACGTGGGAGGTCTTCTCCTTTTTATTCAAAATATTTTCGTTTATTATATTTCATATGATCTAAATAAGCATTCAATAAAAATCAACGCAGGGGCATATTTTCTATCTTTATCCTTGTGTAATAATAAAGTACAAAGGATTTCCGTCATTTGGTCCGTCCGTCGTTTTAATCTGTCCATCCCGGAACTGTCAACTTCGTCCGTTGCACCGTAGAGAAAATAATGAGCCGGCCTATGTGCTGAGTCCAGGTTGAACCCACTCCGCGCTCCTCAAGCTAACCATCGTAGAGCAGGTCAAACACGGCAGCCGAATCCGGCTCAAACACGATCGATACGATGTGCTTAAAAAACACCCCTCGATTCGCTTGGTCATCACCCGTGATGGATCCAACACCCCGCCGGCGTCTAGCCATGTCCAGCGACAATGAGTGCAACACTGCCGGCGAGGATGTCTTCAGGATGCTCGAGGAGGCCGGCCACACTACCTAGCTAGCAACATCGACTACTACGACGAGATGAGGACGAGAAGGGACTAGAGCCAGACGAGGACGTTGTTTGGCTGCTCAAGGAGGCCACGCCGCCGATAGATTGCCCGGCCAGCGACAACGACGAGACGAGGACGATGACGATGAGGGATTGGAGACGGGCGATGACGTCGTCGGCCTGCTCGAGAAGGCTACGCTGCCGACGACTCGTCTGGCCAGCGATAACGAGTACTACTATGAGATGAAAATGAGTAGGATTGCAGCCGGACGAGTATGACGTCGGGCTACTCGATGAGGCCAACGTCGGCAGGTCACCATGGCAAGTGACAACGGAAAATAATGCATCCATGAAAGAAAGGTATGCCAATATACCGATGAACAAATAATGAGCCATTGTTAAAAAATATCTTTAAAATTTGATATATTGGTTTAGTAAAATCAACCTGTAGCAACACACATATAACGTTGAAGGTTTGTTGAAGCATTCTAGGAGTATTTTTTTCTCCGATGCAACGCACAGGCACTTTTGCTAGTTCATAATAACAAATAGTACATGATAGAGATACACAGATATACAGCAGTTTGTGTTTGTTTCTGGGGAAAAACAGAGGAAAACGAGCGAAACTAGGCTCGTTTGCTGGTGCGTCGCCCTACATGGGCCTGCTGGGCCGCGCGCGGAGGAGGCAACCGCACGAGGCCACAGTCTGCTCACTCGCTTGGTCGACGGATCACGATACCTTGTGCGCGTGATCGTGATCGAGATCCCTGCCCGTGCCTATGCCTCCGAGACGCCACGCCTCACGCCGTCATGGCATCTCCAACCGTGCGACCCAAACGGACGTCTATTTTATCCGTTTGGGTAGCCAGCCGGACATCCCGGAGACGTGCGGATGTCCTGCGGACAGCCACCTCCAGTTTCGTTCCCCAACGCTCTGCGGAGACCCAAAAAATATTGCACTTGCAGTGCCTGCGCCGTTGTAGCTACAGATAGAAGAAGAAGACTACTAGGTACAGCTGCGGGGCAGGCAGAGGCGAGCTCGGCCGACGAGCCCCTCCCGCACGCGTAGCACGGCGACCTCGACGCCAGCACGCACGCGCTGCACGGCGACCTCGATGCCAGCACGCACGCGCTGCACGGCGAGCTCGGCCAGGACGAGCGCCTCGCGCGGGAGCACATCGCTGTGGGCACGACGACCAGGGGTGGCGGCTTCTTGGCGAGCCGCGCGGTGGCCGGCCCTGCAGCGACGCGGGCGCGATGTTGGTTGCTCGCAGCTCGCCGTCGCGAGGCGCGGCGTGGCGTGTCGTGGTGCGGGCACGAGCACGGCATCCAGTCAGCGGCACGACGCTGGTTGCTGGCAGCTCGCCGTCGCGGCTTTCGCCTACAGCGGGCTCGACCGCGCGTAGCACGCGCCACTCATCGGCGCCGCACTCCCGCCGCTTCTCGCACTCGAGCGTGAGGCGCACGAGGCCGGAGGACATCTCCCTGACGAGCGCGCCGGTGGAGTAGGCAGCCATCTCCACGAGCCGCACGGGGGCGAGCGCGGGTCCGTCTGCAGCGCGACGTGCACGCGGCCGCGGCTCTGGCCGAAGATGGTGCCCGTCACGCTCGACCCGAGCTGCCGACGCCGGCGCCGGTTGATGTCTACGGGTGCTTCTATTCTTGTAGACAGTGTTGGGCCTCCAAGAGCAGAGGTTTGTAGAACAGCAGCAAGTTTCCCTTAAGTGGATCACCCAAGGTTTATCGAACTCGGGGAGGAAGAGGTCAAAGATATTCCTCTCAATCAACCACTGCAACCACAAAGCAAGAAGTCTCTTGTGTCCCCAACACACCTAATAGGTGCACTAGTTCGGCGAAGAGATAGTGAAATACAAGTGGTATGAATGAATATGAGCGGTAGTAACGGCACCGAGAAAAGTGCTTTGCTGTCGGGACGGCATGTGGTTGATGGTGGTAATATTGCGAGGCAATATAAATGCGGTAAAACGAGTAAACAAGCGGCGATAGCAATATTTAGGAACAAGGCCTAGGGATCATACTTTCACTAGTGGACACTCTCAACATTGATCACATAACGAGAATAAATAGATAGATGCTAGACTCTACACCCTCTTGTTGGATGATGAACACCACTAGCTGTGTAGGGTTACACGAACCCTCAATGCCGGAGTTAACAAGCTCCACAATATTCAATGTTCATATTTAAATAACCTTAGAGTGCATAACGAGATCAACATAACCTAACCAAGTACTAACATAGCATGCACCTTGTCACCTTCACACTACGAAAGGAGGAATAGATCACATCAATACTATCATAGCAATAGTTAACTTCATAATCTACAAGAGATCACAATCATAGCCTACGCCAAGTACTACACGATGCACACACTTGTCACCATTACACCGTGCGGGAGGAATAAACTACTTTAATAACATCACTAGAGTAGCACGCAGATATATTGTGATACAAAACACATTGCAATCATAAAGAGATATAAATAAGCACTTCACTATGCCATTCATAACAGTGAATAAGCACTTCACCATGCACACTGTCACCTTTACACACGTGGGGCAAGGAGTCTCCGGAGATCACATAAGTGAAATCCACTTGACTAGCATAATGACATCTAGATTACAAGCATCATCATATGAATCTCAATCATGTAAGGCGGCTCATGAGATTATTGTATTGAAGTACATAGGAGAGAGATGAACCACATAGCTACCGGTACAGCCCTGAGCCTCGATGGATAACTACTCCCTCCTCATGGGAGACAGCAGGCGTTGATGAAGATGGCGGTGGTGTTGATGGAGAAGCCTTCCGGGGGCACTTCCCCGTCCCGGCGGCGTGCCGGAACAGAGACTCCTGTCCCCCAGATCTTGGCTTCGCGATGGCGGCGGCTTGATACGTCCAAAACGTATCTACTTTCCCGAACACTTTTGTTATTGTTTTGCCTCTAATTTGTGTATTTTGGATGCAACTAACACGGACTAACGCTGTTTTCGCGAGAACTGTTACAGTGTCTCGTTTTTGTGCGAGAAATCCAACTTTCGAGGAAAAACCTCGGGATTTTGACGAAAGGCCCTATTTTCCCAGAATGCGGCGGAGCCGGAAGGACAAATCAAGTGGAGGCCCGAGGGCCCCACACCATAAGGCGGCGCGGCCTAGGGGGGCCACGCGGCCCTATGGTGTGGCCCCCTCGGCTGGCCTCCGACGCTCTCCTTCGGACTACTTATTGGCCTCGACCTAAAAACGCACGGGGAGAAGTCGAAGTCGCCAGAAACCCTCCAGAACGCCGCCACATCGCGAAACTCCGTCTCGGGAGCCAGAAGTCTCCGTTCTGGCACTCCGCCGGGACGGGGAATTGGAGGAGATCATCGCCGCCATCACCGCCAACGCCTCTCCATCAACCAGCCATGTTCCCCCCATCCATGTGTGAGTAATTCCCCCGCTGTAGGCCGAAGGGGATGGTAGGGATTGGATGAGATTGGTCATGTAATAGCATAAGATTGTTAGGGCATAGTGCCTAGTGTCAAGTAATTGGTACTTTGATGATATTGTTGCAACTTGTTATGCTTAATGCTTGTCACTAGGGCCCGAGTGCCATGATCTCAGATCTGAACATGTTATTGATTCATGAAGATATTCATTGTTTATGGTCTTACACGCAAGTTGTATACACATGTCGTTGTCCGGAACCAATGGCCCGAGTGGCGAAATCGGGACAACCGGAGGGAATGGTAGTGATGTGAGGATCACATGTGTTCACGGAGTGTTAATGCTTTGCTCCGGTACTCTATTAAAAGGAGTACCTTAATATCCAGTAGTTTCCCTAGAGGCCTGGCTGCCGCCAGGTTGGTAGGACAAAAGATGTTGTGCAAGTTTCTCATTGCGAGCACGTACGACTATAATTGGAACACATGCCTATTGATTGATTAGTACTTGGATACCGTTTTATTATTATACGCAAATGCCACTGCTATGATTGTTACATGAGTTTCTCTCATCCATGCAACGTCCGTTATCCAGTCCCCGTGCCTACGGTATTTTAATCCTGTTGTTTACTAAAATCACTACTCGTTGTCTTTGTTACTCTGCTGTCTGTTATTTTACTACTTGCTACTGCTATAAAAGCTGTACTACTGCGATAAACTCTTGCGAGCAAGTCTGTTTCCAGTGCGGCTGAATTGACAACTCAGCTGTTAAGGCTTTCAAGTATTCTTTGTCTCCCCTTGTGTCGAATCAATAAATTGGGTTTCACTTCCCTCGAAGACTGTTGCGATCCCCTATACTTGTGGGTCATCAAGACTATTTTACGGCGCCGTTGTCGGGGAGCATAGCTTTATTTGGAAGTTCACTTGGATTGATATTGTTCGCTGCAAATTCTCCATCATGGGTAAAACTCGCGATACTAAGGTCGCCATATTACCATCCACTACAAGAAAAGGTACAACTCTGAGTACCTCTGCTGCTCTTGATTCACCATCTGTGATTGATAAACTTGTTTCACCACCACAAGCTTCAAATGCTGGTACTTCTGCTGAATCTGAAAATTCCTCTTATAATATTGATGATGCTTCTGCTGTGCTTGATGATAGTGGTTCATTGGGAACTTTTCTAGATGCTACAATTGCTAGGTCTAGACAAATTGAAAATACTGAAACTCCTGATGTTACTACACTCATTAATTCACCTGAACTTGAATACTCTAGTGATGATCTTGATGAAGATTATGTGGAACTTGATGATGATTTTATTGAAAAATGCAATGCTACCTACTGATGCAAGAAAAATTAAAAAGTTGCTTACGAGAACATGCTTCGTTAGATATAAAGCTGTCTCACTGATCCTAAATTTGCCACATCTCCTATAAACATTAAGGATAAAGATTATGATTTTTCTCTTGATCTATCTCATATAGCTATTGTTGAGAAAACACCCTTTTGTGGTACTGAAAAAGAAAGTGCTTGTTGAACACATGATTGAGTTATCTACTCTGAGTAGCTTGTTTTCGATGATGTTAAGAAGCGTACTTACTTTGTTGACTAAAATCTTTCCATTCTCATTAAAGGATGACGCTAAAAATTGGTATAATAGTTTGCCACCTAATTCTATTAAAAGTCCAAAAGAATTGCTTGATGTTTTCTTCAGGAAATACTTTCCTGCTAGTGCTCAGCATATTGCTTTGCGAGAGAATTTATAATTTTGATCGGGGAGATGGAGAGAAATTGCCGAGGCTTGGGCGAGATTTTGCTCTCTTATTAGAGCTCTGCTGACCATGATTTGGAAAAAGCATGATTTACTTGATATATTTTATAGTGGACTAACCATTGAGTCTAGGGCATACTGGATAGTTGTCTTGGTTGTGTTTTCAGGAAAAGAACTCCGGTCGAAGCTGAAGAATTATTGGCTAAAATAGGCAGATCAACATTCAGTTAGTTCTTTGAACTAACAAGGCTGTGTGTTGAAGAGGGGTTAGTCAGGCTGATGATGAAGATGAGGAAATGAGAGTCTCTGGAGAAAGTGCCAATCCAAATCTGAAGAATCCCTGCAGAAATGTGAGATATTTATTATTCACAGTTGGTGGCTTATATTTTTAAATAAAGTAAAATTCTTGTTGAAATCATTATTATTTGTTCATTTAAATTGAGTTCAATTCTCAGTTCAAGTTAAGTTCAGTTGAACCAGAAAACATTAATTCTGGTTGCTTTTTTTTTTTTTTTTTGGGGGGGGGGG
>NC_061511.1:238159188-238185905 GCF_022539505.1 Lolium rigidum | reverse complement strand
ATGGTCGTCGGACGGACGACGCATGAGGGGGGGGGGGTTGATGTCTACGGGTGCTTCTATTCTTGTAGACAGTGTTGGGCCTCCAAGAGCAGAGGTTTGTAGAACAGCAGCAAGTTTCCCTTAAGTGGATCACCCAAGGTTTATCGAACTCGGGGAGGAAGAGGTCAAAGATACCCCTCTCATGCAACCCCGCAACCACAAAGCAAGAAGTCTCTGGTGTCCCCAACACACCTAATAGGTGCACTAGTTCGGCGAAGAGATAGTGAAATACGGGTGGTATGAATAAGTAGTAGCAACGGCACCGAGAAAAGTGCTTTGCCCAGGACGAGTAAACAAGCAGTAGTAACGCAAGTAAAACGAGTAAACAAGCAGACGATAGCGATATTTAGGAACAAGGCCTAGGGATTAGACTTTCACTAGTGGACACTCTCAACATTGATCACATAACAGAATAGATAAATGCATACTCTACACTCTCTTGTTGGATGATGAACACATTGCGTAGGATTACACGAACCCTCAATGCCGGAGTTAACAAGCTCCACAATTCAATGTTCATATTTAAATAACCTTAGAGTGCAAGAAAGATCAACACGACTAAACCAAGTACTAACACAGCATGCACACTCGTCACCTTCACGCTATGTAGGAGGAATAGATCACATCAATACTATCATAGCAATAGTTAACTTCACAATCTACAAGAGATCATGATCATAGCATACGCCAAGTACTAACACGGATGCACACACTGTCACCATTACACCGTCCAGGAGGAATAAACTACTTTAATAACATCACTAGAGTAACACATAGATAAATTGTGATACAAAACACATTGCAATCATAAAGAGATATAAATAAGCACTTCACTACGCCATTCATAACAGTGAGTAAGTATTCTGTGAAATATAGCCTAAGAGACCCACACGGTGCACACACTGTCACCTTTACACACGTGGGACAAGGAGTCTCCGGAGATCACATAAGTAAAACTCACTTGACTAGCATAGTGACATCTAGATTACAAGCATCATCATATGAGAGCATCTCCAGTCGCGTCCCCCAAACCGTCCCCCAAAGCGATTTGGGGCGCGCCGGACAAAAAAAGCGTTCCAGCCGCGTCCCCCAAAGCCCTTTTTTGTCCGGCGCGCCCCGATACGGTGTCCGGCGCCCCGAGCCCGTCCCCGTCCCACGAGGGACGCACCGGGGACGCCGGGACACAACGAAAAGCGAGGCGGGCTCCCACATGTCGGCGACTATTTGCATAAACCGTTGGTTCGCGCCTCTTTTCTCGTCGCTCCTTCCTTCCCGCGCCTCCCACCCCACCGCCGCCGCCGGATTTCCCGGCCGTTTGGGCGCTCGATCCGTGCTCGCGAGTCGCCACCGTTGTCGCGGCCGGGGCTCCCGCCGGTCGTGCCGCCGCCGCCGCGTCGCCGCCGCCTCCCGAACGCGCCGTCAAATCCGCCCCACCTCCGCGCACGAGAAGGTGCTCGACGACTTGCCGGTAGGCGCGATTGGTCGCTGTTTGTTGCGTCGTCCGCCTCGGCGCAATTTTAACCATTGATTTTGCTTTAGCCATGGACAGCCGACGATGAGATGGTTGCCCCGCTCGCCGGAGGACGAGCAAGCGTTCGACGACGACCTGCGGGAGCATTTGCTGATCATCGCCTCCCTCCGGGACATGCTTGACGCCGAGGCGGAGAAGAGGGAAGAGGCCGCGCCGCGGAGGATCAAGGCCGGGAAGAAGGAAGTCGAAGCCCCGGCGAGAGGATGGAGGGGCATGCCATGCCGCACAACGACTACTTCGCCGACGGGGCAACACATGCCGACAATTTTCGGCGCCGGTACAGGATGAGCAAGGGCCTGTTCATGAATATCCTCCACGGCGTTCGAGAGTTCGACCCCTACTTCAAGCTCAAGCTCGACGCTCGTAGGCGTTCTCGGGTTCTCATCCATTCAGAAGTGCACCGCCGCCATGAGGATGCTTGCATACGGAGCACCCGCCGATACACGGGATGACTACCTTCGCATGAGTGAGTCTACTGCCATTGAGTGCATGTACAAGTTTTGCCGAGCTGTGGTGGGAAAGTTTGGCAAATACTACTTGAGAGGGCCAACCGAGGAAGAGATCGCAAGGATCATGGCACAAAATGCTGCCGGAGGATTTCCTGGAATGCTTGGAAGCATCGATTGCATGCACCGGGCATGGAAGAACCGCCCGTTTGCTTGGCAAGGTATATACAAAGGGCGTCATGGATATTGCAAGTGTGGTGCTTGAAGCTGTGGCAGATTATGACCTGTGGATTTGGCATTCTTTCTTTGGCATGGCGGGATCACACAATGACATCAACGTGTTGCAGCGGTCTCCGGTGTTCGGCGGACTAGTGGAAGGGCATGCTCCACCATGCAACTATGAGATCAATGGCCACCAATATACCAAAGGCTATTATCTAGCCGATGGTATATATCCAAAATGGGCCACTTTTGTCAAAACAATCTCGAATCCATCAGGTCCGAAGAATTCTCACTTTGCTACACGACGGAGGCTTGCAGGGAAGGATGTCGAGCGGGCATTTGGTGTGCTTCAAGCACAATTTGCCATTGTCCGGTACCCTGCTCTAAGCTGGTCTCACGACCAAATGTGGGAGGTGATGCAGGCTTGTGTGATCATGCACAACATGATCATCGAGGATGACCGCAAGAATCATGTTAGGTCACATGTTGGTCCCTATGAGTGTCAAGGACCTCTCGCGGAGGTTGATCATGAGGTGCCTGCAGATTTTGCTGATTTTGTGGTCATGCACGCAGAGATCCGTGACAGCAATGTGCATGAGCAACTTCAAGCTGATCTCGTTGAGCATTTGTGGAGGATCAAAGGAAATACCGTGGCACCTTGATGTATCATCTAGCCCTTTTTATTATATTTGATTACTTGTTTTATTGTTTGTTGTAATTTAATTTGAAAACAATCCTCGAAAACATTTTTTTTCATATGCTACATTTGATATAAATGGTTTATGTGTTAAAAAAATTATTTTAAATGTTTGGGGGCGGCGTTTGGGGGACACGGCTGGGGAGCGACGTCCCCCAAACGCGGCACGAACAAAACACGTCCCCCAAACGCTCAATCCGGCGCGCTTTGGGGGACGGTTTGGGGGACGCGACTGGAGATGCTCTGAATCTCAATCATGTAAGGCAGCTCATGAGATTATTGTATTGAAGTACATAGGAGAGAGATGAACCACATAGCTACCGGTACAGCCCCGAGCCTCGATGGAGAACTACTCCCTCCTCATGGGAGCAGCAGCGGTGATGAAGATGGCGGTGGAGATGGCAGCGGTGTCGATGGAGAAGCCTTCCGGGGCACTTCCCCGCTCCCGGCAGGTGCCGGAACAGAGACTCCTGTCCCCCGGATCTTGGCTTCGCGATGGCGGCGGCTCCGGAAGGTTTTCCGTATCGTGGTTCTTCGCATCGGGGTTTTCGCGACGGAGGCTTTAAATAGGCGGAAGGGCAGCCTCGGAGGGGGCTCGGGGGCCCACACCATAGGGCGGCGCGGCCCCCTCCGGCCGCGCCGGGGTGTGGTGTGGGGCCCCAGGGCTTCCCTCCGCGGCTCTCGGGTGTTCCGGAAGGCTCCGGGAAAAATAGGGACCCGGGTCTTGATTTCATCCAATTCCGAGAATATTTCTTTACTAGGATTTCGGAACCAAAAACAGCGAGAAAACAGGAACCGGCTCTTCGGCATCTTGTTAATAGGTTAGTTCCGTAAAATGCACGAATATGACATAAAGTGTGCATAAAACATGTAGGTATCATCAATAATATGGCATAGAACATAAGAAATTATCGATATGTCGGAGACGTATCAAGCATCCCCAAGCTTAGTTCCGCTCGTCCCGAGCGGGTAAAACGATAACAAAGATAATTTCTGAAGTGACATGCCATCATAACCTTGATCATACTATTTGTAAACATATGTAGTGGATGCAGCGATCAAAACAATGGTAATGACATGAGTAAACAAGTGAATCATAAAGCAAAGATTTTTCATGAATAGTACTTCAAGACAAGTATTAATAAGTCTTGCATAAGAGTTAACTCATAAAGCAATAAATCAAAGTAAATGTATTGAAGCAACACAAAGGAAGATTAAGTTTCAGCGGTTGCTTTCAACTTGTAACATGTATATCTCATGGATAATTGTCAACATAGAGTAATATAACAAGTACAATATGCAAGTATGTAGGAATCAATGCACAGTTCACACAAGTGTTTGCTTCTTGAGGTGGAGAGAGATAGGTGAACTGACTCAACATAAAAGTAAAAAAGAAAGGTCCTTCAAAGAGGAAAGCATCGATTGCTATATTTGTACTAGAGCTTTTATTTTGAAAACATGAAACAATTTTGTCAACGGTAGTAATAAAGCATATGAGTTATGTAAATTATATCTTACAAGTTGCAAGTCTCATGCATAGTATACTAATAGTGCCCGCACCTTGTCCTAATTAGCTTAGACTACCGGATCATCACATACACATGTTTTAACCAAGTGTCACAATGGGGTACCTCCATGCCGCCTGTACAAAGGTCTAAGGAGAAAGCTCGCATTTTGAATTTCTCGCTTTTGATTATTCTCAACTTAGACATCCATACCGGGATAACATGGACAACAGATAATGGACTCCTCTTTAATGCATAAGCATGTGGCAACAATTATTATTCTCATATGAGATTGAGGATATATGTCCAAAACTGAAACATCCACCATGAATCATGGCTTTAGTTAGCGGCCCAATGTTCTTCTCTAACAATATGCATGCTCCAACCATTAAGGTGGTAGATCTCTCTTACTTCGGACAAGACGGACATGCATAGCAACTCACATGATATTCAACAAAGAATAGTTGATGGCGTCCCCGAAGCATGGTTATCGCACAACAAGCAACTTAATAAGAGATAAAGTGCATAAGTACATA
Organism: Lolium rigidum; assembly: GCF_022539505.1. NCBI lineage: Eukaryota > Viridiplantae > Streptophyta > Magnoliopsida > Poales > Poaceae > Lolium > Lolium rigidum. Next base: position 238,180,929 of record NC_061511.1, on the reverse strand, counting down.
TTCAATACCACAATAGTTTTTAAGCTATTTGTCCCATGAGCTATATATTGCAAAGGTGAATGATGGAATTTTAAAGGTAGCACTCAAGCAATTTACTTTGGAATGGCGGATAAATACCATGTAGTAGGTAGGTATGGTGGACACAAATGGCATAGTGGTTGGCTCAAGGATTTTGGATGCATGAGAAGTATTCCTCTCGATACAAGGTTTAGGCTAGCAAGGTTATTTGAAACAAACACAAGGATGAACGGTGCAGCAAAACTCACATAAAAGACATATTGTAAACATTATAAGACTCTACACCGTCTTCCTTGTTGTTCAAAACTCAATACTAGATATTATCTAGACTCTAGAGAAACCAAATATGCAAACCAAATTAGCAAGCTCTATGTGTTTCTTCATTAATGGGTGCAAAGTATATGATGCAAGAGCTTAAACATGAGCACAACAATTGCCAAGTATCAAATTATCCAAGACATTTTAGAATTACTACATGTAGCATTTTCCAATTCCAACCATATAACAATTTAACGAAGAAGAAACTTCGCCATGAATACTATTAGTAGAGCCTAAGGACATACTTGTCCATATGCTACAGCGGAGCGTGTCTCTCTCCCATAAAGTGAATGCTAGGATCCATTTTATTCAAACAAAACAAAAAACAAAAACAAACCGACGCTCCAAGCAAAGTGCATAAGATGTGACGGAATAAAAATATAGTTTCAGGGGAGGAACCTGATAATGTTGTCGATGAAGAAGGGGATGCCTTGGGCATCCCCAAGCTTAGACGCTTGAGTCTTCTTATAATATGCAGGGGTGAACTACCGGGGTATCCCCAAGCTTAGAGCTTTCACTCTCCTTGATCATATTGCATCATACTCCTCTCTTGATCCTTGAAAACTTCCTCCACACCAAACTCGAAACAACTCATTAGAGGGTTAGTGCACAATAAAAATTCACATGTTCAGAGGTGACACAATCATTCTTAACACTTCTGGACATTGCATAAAGCTATTGGACATTAATGGATCAAAGAAATTCATCCAACATAGCAAAAGAGGCAATGCGAAATAAAAGGCAGAATCTGTCAAAACAGAACAGTCCGTAAAGATGGATTTTATTAGGCCACCAGACTTGCTCAAATGAAAATGCCCAAATTGAATGAAAGTTGCGTACATATCTGAGGATCATGCACGTAAATTGGCTTAATTTTCTGAGCTACCTACAGGGAGGTAGACCCAGATTCGTGACAGCAAAGAAATCTGAAACTGCGCAGTAATCCAAATCTAGTACTTACTTTACTATCAAAGACTTTACTTGGCACAACAGAACATAAAACTAAGATAAGGAGAGGTTGCTACAGTAGTAAACAACTTCCAAGACACAAATATAAAACAAAGTACTGTAGCAAAATAACACATGGGTTATCTCCCAAAAAGTTCTTTCTTTATAGCCATTAAGATGGGCTCAGCAGTTTTAATGATGCACTCGCAAAAGATAGTATGTGAAGCAAAAGAGAGCATCAAGAGGCAAATTCAAAACACATTTAAGTCTAACATGCTTCCTATGCATAGGAATCTTGTAAATAAACAAGTTCATGAAGAGCAAAGTGACAAGCATAGGAAGATAAAACAAGTGTAGCTTCAAAAATTTCAGCACATAGAGAGGCATTTTAGTAACATGAAAATTTTTACAACCATATTTTCCTCTCTCATAATAACTTTCAGTAGCAACATGAGCAAACTCAACAATATATCTATCACATAAAGCATTCTTATCATGAGTCTCATGCATAAAATTATTACTCTCCACATAAGCATAGTCAATTTTATTAGTTGTAGTGGGAGCAAATTCAACAAAGTAGCTATCATTATTATTCTTATCATCAAATATAGGAGGCATAGTATCATCATAATAAACTTTATCCTCCATAGTAGGCGGCACCAAAAGACCAATATCATTATAATCATCATAAATAGGAGGCAAAGTATCATCAAAGTAAATTTTCTCATCAATGCTTGGGGGACTAAAAATATCATGCTCATCAAAGCCAGCTTCCCCAAGCTTAGAATTTTCCATATCATTAGCAACAATGGTATTCAAAGTGTTCATGCTAATATGTTCCATGGGTTTTTTAATTTTCGGATCAAACCATCCATGTCTTAACTCAGGAAATAGAATAAGAAGCTCATTGTTGTCCATTATGCCTAACTAGTGTAAACAAGAAACAAAAAGATGCAATTGCAGGAGCTAAAGGAAATAGCTTCGAGCACAAACACAATGGCGCCAGAAAAGTACTCGTTACCCGGAACCGGAGTATGAGTGCCTTTTACCTTTCCTCCCCGGCAACGGCGCCGTAAAAGTGCTTGATGTCTACGGGTGCTTCTATTCTTGTAGACAGGTGTTGGGCCTCCAAGAGCAGAGGTTTGTAGAACAGCAGCAAGTTTCCCTTAAGTGGATCTCCCAAGGTTTATCGAACTCGGGGAGGAAGAGGTCAAAGATACCCCTCTCATGCAACCCCGCAACCACAAAACAAGAAGTCTCTTGTGTCCCCAACACACCTAATAGGTGCACTAGTTCGGCGAAGAGATAGTGAAATACGGTGGTATGAATAAGTAGTAGCAACGGCACCAGAAAAGTGCTTTGCCCAGGACGATAAACAAGCAGTAGTAACGCAATGAAAACAAGTAAACAAGCAGCGATAGCGATATTTAGGAACAAGGCCTAGGGATTAGACTTTCACTAGTGGACACTCTCAACATTGATCACATAACAGAATAGATAAATGCATACTCTACACTCTCTTGTTGGATGATGAACACATTGCGTAGGATTACACGAACCCTCAATGCCGGAGTTAACAAGCTCCACAATTCAATGTTCATATTTAAATAACCTTAGAGTGCAAGAAAGATCAACACGACTAAACCAAGTACTAACACAGCATGCACACTGTCACCTTCACGCTATGTAGGAGGAATATGGCATAGAACATAAGAAATTATCGATACGTCGGAGACGTATCAGGGGTCATCATGCCACCATTAGAAAATGAGAGATGTTGCGTCCAAGGAAGGTGGGGCACCTGCCGAGTGGATGAGGTAATCGTTTCGAAGACATGAATGATGAGTCTTAGAATGCCGCCAATCCTATATCAATTCTAGATTAAAAGTAGATGGAGAGAGGATGAAGAATAAGATCATGATGACGTTGATGAAGCATTGAAGTCGATGGTGACGACTTTAAGTCTTAGGTGGAGATGAGATATGATCTGGTGGTGAAATGGGGTTTTTCTCTGCGTCTGTTCTCCTAATGCCTCGGGTCCCTTCACATTTTATATTGGGTTTGACGAGGCAGAGCCACCGAGGCACCAACACATGGTACGGTCATCCGATACGGGCAGGCATGACTGCACCATCGGTTAATTGTCTCTTGACCATGGTTGACTTTGTGATGATTCCAGCCCATGATTCTTCATTAAATGCCCTTGATTTCCTCCCAATTTCTTCCATTTCTACACAAAAGAAATAAAGTAGATGATTTGCACATCTTAATATTGATTAGCATTTATCAGTCGGTCCAGAAATATATTTGCTGCAGATTGTAACAAAATATCCCGGTTTAGATGGAGATAATATGGCCGTTTTCATGGGCCATCACGTGTCGGCAGGCGACCTGCCCCTAGGTGCACCGGTCCCATTCGGTTCATGTCGACGGTCCAACTCGGCATGACACGAGCGGGCGGTGGCCGAAACTACTTGTAGCGAGGGGCGCGCGGACGGAGACGGTCCAAGCTATGTCGCGGGAGGTCGAGAGGGAGGATGTCATGTTGCATCTCGCGCAGACTGTCTTTGGTGGCTCACGGTGGAGGGGATGGCTGACGGCCTCTCGTTAATGTTTTTTATTCGGCGATAGAGGGAGATCCTGAGCCGACGCCCAAGGAGGATGCTCTCGAGCCACTTCTAACGAAGATGCCTGCTCCCGCCGCCCGCCCGAAGGATGTTCATCCCCTTACACTTCAGAAATAGAACTCAACTCTATGCCTTCTTAACTGCCAGTATCAAGACGAGCGGTTACCTCAGAGCAACCCTAGGAGAAGGAATTCATGTCTGGTTTTGAGTGTCCCACGTCATTGGTGGCGCACCATGACGGGGATGGAGGCGAGGGTGTCGCCGATCAAGGCGAGCACAGACGAAAAGGGATGGAGGCGGATTTTGGAGAGAGGAAGAGAGGAGGAAGAAATGAAAAAAATATTTAAGAGAACCTTTTGCAAATATTATTGCAGAGGTGGAACCTACTTAGCTTGATAAGTGGGGTCCACTACTACCACATCAACAGATATAACGTCCCACTAGCATACTGTGACCGTCTATTTTGTGTGACCGTCTATTTTTTTGTGTACGATGACCTATCCGAACCCACCCACAAGTTCACAAGTTCAAGTATTGGCCATGTATTTTATGTAAACAAATATAAATATGCTTTCATATTATGAGCATTTCGTATAGTAGATGTTCATGTTTTATTCTATATAGTTAGTTAAGTTTTAACTAATTTAACTTTGACCAAACGCTTTATTGCATCCTATTTTGGGATGGAGGAAGTGGTTCATATATTATTTGAGAATTTGTTTAATTAAACATTTGAAAATTTTAAATTGCGGAAGAAAATCTAAACTATTTCCCCCACATTTAATTGTAATTCAGTGATAAAGAAAAACTAAAAAATAATGTGAACCTGTAGTTGTCATCGTGCTCACTCGCAACCTTTTATTCATCTTCGTGTGCTCTTCTTTTTGGAACCATTATTATTCAGACCCTCATGATGTTCACATTTCAACAAAGCACACGCACGACAAAAGCAAACACACGAGAAATCACACAGCTAGGTCGCGGCGTTGTTCTGCCACAAGCCACGAAACCGCGCGCCGGCCCGCCGCCACGGCGCCCTCCTCGTGGCCGCGCGTCCCGCTCCCGCCGCCGGTGGCACGCTCGTACTCCCTGACGCACCTGCGCTCGCAGCCGGGCTTGTGGGGGCCGGCGCGGCACTCGTGCAGGCACCGGTCGCGCTCTTTCTTGGGCCCCTCCTCTTGCACGCGCTTCTTCATGCGGCCGTACTCGTCGCACGCCGCCGCGCAGTACCGCCGCTCGCCGGCGCTGAACTGCCGCTGCAGCGCGCACTGCTGCTTGCACGCCATCACCTCCGGGTCCTCTTCGCCTGCCTCCGCCTGATGATCCGCTGCGATTGCGAGGGCGGTGGCGGAAACGAAGACGAGGAGGAGGACGGCGGCGAGGGGCGCGGCACCTCTCATCGTCGCCTCGGTCGATCGCCGCCGCGCTTGGTCGTACGCGCAAGTATGAGGTTCGGTCAAGCAGTCGTCGCACTCTGCGTACGTGCAAACCAACTATAGTACACGCGAGTAAAATAAGCAGCGAGAGTGTTCGAGCGCTGCGGCCTGCGGCCTTGTACTGCGTGGCAAACGTGTCGGCATGACTGGCCACGTGTACACGCAAGCTGGGTGCCCTAGTGTCACGTCGGCACCGCTTAGGCTGGACAGGGGTGCATGCGCGGTGCCGTGTGAGATAACACATGTCATCTCCCCTGCTCACTCGTGACTCGTGAGATACCTCCGATTCGATTAAATCCACCTAAAGTTGTGAGGATTCGCGTGCAAATAGTATATGTGGTATCCCTGTCGATTAAAATAAATTGGACGTAATATGACTGCAAATCAGACATTTTGCATCAATTATAGGATCGCCACCCTAACGACGACGCCTCTCGTTGGCGACGCTGGTCGACCTTATAGCCGCTGGTGGTGCAAGCTGCTTTCCGGCCCCAAACTAAATTTCCCAACACTTAACACCACTCGGACCATATTGTTCATTTTGTTTAGTTGCTAGCCTTTTTTATCGGTGGATAACTATTTTATTTGTATTGGTAAGCTGCACCTTACTTTTTTGGTCGGTTGATATAAATTATAAATGTTTGGTTGCACACAAAGGACTGCATATTGTTACCATGGTCTAAATATGGCGAGGTTACCATCACATTGCATATTACGTCCAATTATAGAGAGGAATCGGAAGAACATGATCTTGACGATCACCGTAGTTAGACTGACGGTGATTAAATATTTTAGCCTACTCTCTTAGACTCGAGGAGTAGCTCTGTGTGTAGGCATAGTTGCAACAACCATTGTCTGATCAGCCATTGCATGGTTTGCCGTAACCTAATTAACCAAGAATCTCCGGTACTCCTTACGTGCCTCCTCCAAAGATTGATACCCGCTATAACTGTTGCTGAATAAAGTGTTGACTTGATCTTGGCAGATCCTCAATGAATTGTAGACTCATGGATGCCTCCTTTTTTATGTCATGAGCTAGAGGATCCTCTATGGCTCAACCATGCAGATAAAGTTGGTAGGTGGCCGAGAGCCGCCACAATAGCATCCTTGGTGAAGCCAACAATGTCCATGTCTGCCTCGTAGAGGGCTGGGTGCATGCCACTAGGCTTGTTGTCTCTAATGGCCTATGCAACATCCTTGACATCATTCATTATGTTTTTGGTGATGGCCATGGCTTCGTCGTCGGCAAGGATACCCCTCTTCCTCTTACATGCAGCGGTCTTGTAAGGGGCACCAATAGTCTTGTCAGGGCCATTGATGATCACCGCCTCAGACTCTTGGGTCTTTGCATCCTCGGGCAAAGGCGTAGGTGTAGGTGAACCGAGGGGCTCACTTGAGCCCATGGAAAACTTTCCGGTGGCGAGGAAAAACGAAAAGATGGTCAACATCTCTACGTGGTCGGCAATGGGCCGGTTCAGGAACTCTGCGTCCTTGGGGTGATCCTAAGAAGGGAAGAGTGTGTTAGTTGTGCATGCTAGTGATTCATGATGAAGTGCAACCGTGGTGAAAGACATCGTGCTAACCGTGACGCGTCCGTGGTAGTGCTCGATCTGTAAGATGATGCATTTGGTATCCTCACACTACTGAACTCCGTTAAGATCTTGGAGCCTACTAATGGTTAGACACCTCACCCTCCACTTCCGCAAGTGTACACCTGAAAAAAGCTAACGTTGCTCCATATAGTGCTTTAGGAAAGCCTTGGTCATGACTGTCAGATGAAGTACTTGTTAGTTCTGACGCGGGTTTTGATCAGTTCACACATCTTCTCAAATTTTCTCAAGGACGAAGCTTGGCATGAAGGGAAACCATTACACGGCCCCTTCATTGCAGCCTTCTCAGTGTCATTCTGATTCTTAGCCTTCGTAGTCATCTTTCCCATAGCAATCCTTGCGCCACTTCTACATCAACCTTGAACACTAGGCTAGACACATGGCCGTCGTCCAAGGACACCACCGGCATGACTATTGGTACCACCTAGGTATCAGCAATGTGTCGTGAATCAACGCATAGGATGGAATTTGCGAGTCACCAACCTTGGCCATGATCTGACTAAAATCGTCAGTCGAGTCTTACATTCACCACACATGACAGATCAATGTAACAACATCAAATCCCACCTTACAAAACATGCACAACCATTAATCTAGTACACAAGAGCAGAATCTACAGAAGCTACCCATGTTATGTACAGAACCAAAGGTAAACAAGACATGGACGTGATAGATTTCACTAACCTCCAAACTAGAAGCACATTTGAACAAGTACTGCAGACAATTGTTAGATTTTGACCCTAGCATACGTAGATCGCAGATGAACAAGCAGCAAACCTAGCCAGATTTATCTACCATATCAAGATGGAGGTGCGATTACTTACGGTAATCGGTGGAGGTGAAAGACAACACGAGAAAGAGTAACAGGTGACAGAAATCCTTCCCATCGCCCTTTTTTCCTTATTGTTGAAGCACGGGCGTGCTCCTTCCACATTCATGGTCGGGTGAGCTTACTACGGGAAAAACTGCAGTTGCCGTGCATTGCATCTTTGCCGTGTGTTTTCACACGGCAAAGATTTCTTTGTCGTGCGCACGTAGAAAAACGTACGGCAAAGATTTTGGCCACGGCAAACACAGACACGAGCGCACGGCAAAGATTTGATTCACGGCGACGATGGAAGAGAGCGCACGGCAAAGAAAATTGCACGGCAAAGGACCAACATTGCGCACGGCAAAGATAGGCTACACGGCAAAGACGCTGGCACACGGCAAAGCACAAAAGGCATCGCCGTGCACACCTTTGCCTAGTGTTTTTAACAAACGCACGGCAAAGCAAGTCTTTGCCTAGTGTTTTTAACAAACACACGGCAAAGCAAGCCTTTGCCTAGTGTAAGCGCACGGTAAAGATGTAACAACTGGATTTTTTCTCAGCTCAAAAGGTGTGGCGTGGTATAGTTATCAACAAATGAATGCTTAGCTTAGTGGCAAGGTTGCATGCTTTCTCTACTCTGCGTCCTAGGTTCGAATCCCAGACGGATCAGTTTGGAGCTTTTTTTAGATAAACCATATTTAGCACACAGCAAAGAAGCAAAGACCTTTACCGTGCAACATTGGGCTTTACCGTGCGATCCAAAACCTTCAGAGCGTGAGAAAAAAAGTTCTTGTTTACACCAACAGAGCGTGAGACACAATGATTCCGCGGAAATAGCCGTTCCTAGCGGGTTTAGCCGGGAGGTGGTTTAAGGATCGTCCACGGAGGAAACAGTCATCTAATCAATCCAATTTCGGCTCCATCCGCCTTGGGTGAGAGCATGCGAGTTAATAAACACGCACTTTCATGTTCACGTACGTACCTGCGTCCTGCGGTGCCTACGATACAACCTGGTCCAGGACCAACCTACGAAACGAGCTACGTATATCCAGCCCTACTAGGTGCCTGGTCGTCGGAGGAGCCCGTGGCCTGGAACTCGCCCGCGTCAGGGATCGGTGGGGGACTTGCAGTTCACGTGGAGGTCTGCAGTGCCCCTAGCTCCACGGCTACACATACGTACAAGCTGCCGGCCCGCGCCATGGCGGAGCTGTCGGAGCCGCGGCGAGAAACTCCACGGCGCGTCCACGTGCCTTGCCGCCTCACGCTCACATGCATGCACGGCCCGATCCGACCGGCACCGCCACCGCGGCCGCGCGTCGTCATCGACGGCTGCCGATCGTCGCCCGCTTGTCCGGCCTCGTACGTACCGTCGTCGCACGTCCGCTCGCCCCCACGGCGAGCCGTTCGCTGTCTCAGGTGCCCAGCCCAAGGGCAAGACCGGCCGCCCCGATCCGCCGCCGTGCCGCCCTGCCGCTGTCGAAGCTAGCTGAAGAAAGAGGACGCCCGCGCGCGTGACCCGACGAGTCGTCGCCGTTCCCACCTCCCAGCTCAAACGTACGACGTACGTACGTGGTTCTAGTACTATTGGCACTGTACCAAAACTGAATTTCTGTTGCCGGTTAAAATGGAATTTCCATTTTAGATTCGATGTGTATGGCTCAATCCAATAATCCCATTACATGTCTTTATCAAGATCCCCAAAATAACGGCCATTTAATTTTTTTGTGCATTCGACGAGGCTTCCACAGTTCAACCATTTCCTATTTCCTATGTATTCCCTAGTAAATGGAGCATCACCCTAGAATTAGGGAACAAGTTTGTTGATTCACTTGAATGCTTGAGTTTTTTGGTGCATGATTTAAGAATTCTCTTGGTTCCGACGAACACCTGCATTGTTCCGTGTCTGCACCATATTTGGTCATTACCTGATTCCAACAATCTCAAGGTTTCTATATTTGTTATTTGTTTTTGCAAAAGTTATAAAAACAAATGTAACACTCTGTTTTCGCTCCATTTCATCCCTAAGTACGACAGTTTTCATACGATCCTTGTCTAACACAGTATATCAATCCATCCGTGAGTGGTATCAAACTGCAGCACACTGGTGGATCATGCAGCGTACAAGGATCGGACGAGGAACTGTCGTACGTGTGTAAAATAGCTTGCTTAATAAATAGCTAGCGGTGGTCGATCTTCTCTAAATACTATACGAGGTGTGCTTCGGTGCGCACCCTCTCCAAACTCGCGACTTATCGCCGAAGGGGTACGGTGGTCCCGATTTTGTTTTTTTTTGTGCTGCCCGCCGAAACCCATATCCAAGCCCAGTGCAAGACTCGTATGGGTATACAGGGCCCGGGCGTATCTATACGGACGACCCCACGTGGGTGGGTCCCACGTGCTAAGCTAATCACCGTGATTAGCTCCCATTGCATGCATCGTTTTCATCGGCACGTACCGGAGATCCGATCGAGCCGTTCCACGCCGTCGCTAGGTTGAACGCAAGCGGTTGTTGCCGGCCCGGCCGTCGGCGGTTGTTGCCGGCACGTCCGTCGCCGCCGGTGGTTGTTTCGCACGTCGACGCCGCCGACCGCGCGCGAAGCCCCCGCGGATCGACGACCTTGGAAAGGCGCGCCACCGGCTCGGCATCTTCCCCGCTAGGGTTTAAAATTACAGGTACCATGACTTCATCTTGTAGCATAGTAAGAGGAAGCAATTCGCCGGTTTTTCAATTCTAATTATGGTCCAATACTACGGAATATGGAGAACTCTATATCCGGTATGATTGAGGAACAAAACGAGTACGTCGGCTATAATTCCGATGACTCGAAATGGAGGATAATTTGCAGCACGAAGCCGGCTGGAGCGAAGATGAGTTTGATGTGAGCCACTATTTTTCATTTCGATTACCAGCAGTCCGAGCATCATCAAATTATATATGGTTCCTCATGTCATAATTTATGCAGATTGCGTACGATGAATTTGATAATGTTGACAACCATAGCGAACACACGGACGATCAAAATGATGAGAACCATGGTGAACACACGAGACAGTCTAAATACTAGTGAGGTATGTGTAGTGACTCATACAGATGACATAAAATGATGCATGAAATGATGGCAACTGTAAAATTTACGGTTACTAAATTTCGAAATGCATTAATAAATTTCAGGAACAATTTGACACGCAGCTTGAGTACGACTATTACGGTGAATCTGACTTGGACACGGGCCACACGGATGATGTGGAAGGTGCATCCGTTCCTGAGGATTCTGTTGACATGAGCCAGGTTGTTATCTCTTTTTTATCAGTCTTATATAGCTGGAACACATAAATTTATAGTTTTAATTAATGCCTACGTTTTCTACTTGCGGGCGACGCCGAGCGCTAGTCAGCCTGAGAAACCACACAAAGGTAGCAATGGCAATGAATATCCCGATAGTGATCGGGATTTATACTTGGATGATAAAAGAGATGACTTTTATTTACGAAGCGGCAGCATATTCTTTCTACAACAGATATGCTAAAGATTATGGGTTCAGCATCCGGCTTGACCAGGTTAAGCGGTTTGATGATGGAGTAATTCGGTTAAGGCGTTTTGTGTGTTCCAGACAGGGCAGACGTCCCAAAAACCAACTGACCACGGAAGGCCGTGTATATAGGCACGGACACTGAGTCTCGCTGCGGCTGCAAGGCACGTTTGGTGGTCAAGTTTGATGGAAGAACTGGTTTACGGGTTGTTGAAGATTTTCGTGACAAACATAACCATGACCCGAGCTGAACCATGTCGGACTCCGTTTCTTCGGTCCCATAGGACGATCAACGACGCGCGAGAGATCTGAGATATTATCAATGGGATCCATGGGAATCGGGAAGCACCTCATTATGAGAAAATTCATTGCGAGGCTCCGGTTCATTTGCTTGGTGTTGGATTCACAAGAAAGGATTTGTACAACATGTGCTCTAGGGAGAGGAGGAGGCTGCTTTTCGACGGTGACGCTACCACAGCCATCCGCATTATGTCAAAGAGGAAAAAGAGGGACCCTGAATTTTTCTTTGAATATGACGTTGATGAAAAAGGCCGTCTGAAGCACATGTTCTGGTGTGATTCCCAGTCACGTAGGGATTACCAGGACTACGGAGATGTCTTTGGTGTTTGATAGCACATACAAGATGAATAAATATAAGATGCCATTTGTTCCTTTTGTGGGCTTGAACAACCACCGTAGGACAACGGTTTTTGGGTGTGCCATCCTTTCAAGTGAGAATGAACAAACATATGTTTGGCTTCTAAAGACTTTCCTCAAAGCGATGTGTCAACGAAGCCAAAGGCGTAATCACGGATGCGAGATGCCGCGATGATCGCCGCAATCGGCGAAGTATTTTCCGGTGTGCCGCATCGCATCTGCAGCTTCCACATTGAAAAAAATATGGAGATGCATCTACCTAACAAGTCACCGAACGAGTTCAGGACTCTTTTGTATTACACCACCTCGGAGCAAGTATTTGAGGAGCGATGGCATGCATTTTACGAGAAAATGGCAATCCCCAAAAACCAGAACATGGATGAAGAGGATGTACACCAAGAGGAAACTTTGGGCTGCGGCGTATCTCTCTCAAGGATTCTGGCTGGGTATGAAAAGTAACCAGCGGAGTGAAAGTTTAAACTCTTGTCCGCACTTGCACCTAGATGGGGAAATGACAATTGTTGATATGATTATGCACTACGACAACGCAATTGTCCGTCTCCGTGAGAACGAAGCCCACGACGACTGCACGGCTTCACAGACTACACCAGTGGCAATTACTAATTTCGAGAGAACTAGAGGTTGTTGCTCGCAAAAATCTTCACTCCTGCTTGTGTTCTATATTATTCAAGGTGAGCTTTCAAAGATTGGCGGCATAGAGATCTTAGAAAAAATGCGGGCAGGAGACTCAAACATCTTCATTGTGGCATGGAGGAATCATGTAAGGACCAGGTTCTACGTGGAATATAGACCCAAGGAGGCAGAAATTATAAGGTGCGAGTTGTCAAAGGATGATTAGAAAGGGGATCCCTTGCAAGCACATACTTGCATGTGCTTGCATTTCTTGAAATTTACTTGAAATTCCACAATGTTGTGCTCTACGACGATTCACAAAAAATGCCAGAGTTAGGGTTGCCATCTAAACGCACCAGCGACATGTTTGGGTGGGGTTGGTGCAGGGCGAGAGGAGCGGATGAAATACATCAGGATGAATATTAAGGTATCACAGGCTATGCATATTGCATTAAACAATTCGGAGGAATATGATCAGCTGAACAGTACCATTGATGGCATAATTTCTAGAAGAGAGGGGTATGCTAAAGGTAAAGCATATGGTCCCCTCAGGTCGGTGCATGAAAATGAAGATGCTAGTGGACCATGCGATATTGTTGTTGGTGATCCTTTGAAAGTGTCCACTAAGGGTGCACCTAGGCAAGAAGCGCGAGAAATCTCCAATGACTAAAAATGGAAGACCACTAGGACACAAGGAACGCGGGGTGCGAGTGTGCGGGGCATGCCAAGGAGAAGGGCATAACAGAAGAAACCCAATATGCATATTTCATCCGAAGTAAGTTTTTCTCGCCATTTTGTTTCATATACTTTAAAAGATTCATATGAGTTGTTGTGTAATTTTATGTACGTGAACATGTGCGGGAATGTGCTTGCAGCGGGAAGGGTAGTTCTTTCATAGTTATCTAAAGGGCGGTAAATTTCCTTAATTATGAATGGGACGACTATAGCTTTGTATTTGATGGAGTTGTTAATGTTTGCAACGTACTTGATGTTTTTATTTTGTACTCGATGTTCTTAATTCTACGGGTGTTCTTTTGTAAAAATGGCAAAAGACATTATATATTGTGAAGTAGGCATTTCCTTATAATCATCATAGCATGCATGTACAAAGATAAAAATAATTGCATACTTTCGATAATGGGAAATAAAATCAATGTTACAAAATTTTGTAGATAATCTTAACCGAATAAATATTGTTTACAACCGAAGACAATTAAAAATTCAATATCACATGTGTCCGGAAACCTTCTGCGGGAGCAAACCGAACAGTCACACTATCAAATTTATATTTTCTTGGTCTTTGCTAGCAATCTCACTTTGTTTTTCACCTTCTCAAGAATGTTGTGTGGTGATAAAACAATGTTTGCAGCTATACTTTCTCTCGATTCATCGACTGTGGCCTGCCAAAACATTATAAGGTGTTATACACATGGGTTGTTAACATTGTTAAAATTAACCGAGTGCATGGAACATAGTATAGCCAACCTGAGAAACCGGGCAAGTCATCTGATCTCCGTCCCAATGCTCCATACATTGCAATACCCATAATCCGCATGAATTGCTGGTATATAATGTGACAAAATTTAAATGTGTCCGCATATACAAAACCGACTTTCTTTATGTGTAATGCAATATAGGTACTTACTCATCGGTTTGCTTAGGGATGTCATATCTTTTAATAGGCCATTCTTCGACATCCGGATATTACGTGTCACAAGTATTGTTTGCTTCTTGTATGTCCTGTGAAATTTGCCCAATCTACGAAACAACAAATATATTACTGCACAGACATGAGAAAGTACACAAAGACATGTGTGTAGAGAGTGTAATACCAAGTCTTCCACAACTGATTTTGACACCCCTAAACCAAACGAGAGGATCAAGGACCTGGAATTCCTTCTTCTTTGTATGCATGACAACGATTACGTAATGAGTTTTCCGTATGTTCGGTGCGAAAAATGTCTACAAGAGAAGGAAAAAACTTTGTCAATTATCATATTATTTTATTCTAATTTCGCATGAAACATTGAAAGAAAGTGCTTGTTACCTTCTCACGCTTGAAATATTCATCCATAACCCTACCTAAGGCTCCTGGTCTTGTAACTACCTCATCTATATTTCTAATAGTGTATTTTTTCCTGTATTGTTTTTCTGCTTGTTCAAGGAGATAGTTTGTCCTCCACGCAGGACATAACATTCGATCAGACCCAACACGGAGAGACAAATACCCAATAGCAGCATCAATAATCTGATAGCAACAACAATATTTTCAAATTCAAATAGTTTAATTACGAGTATAACGCAAACTTTTGGTTTTGAAGACTTACACTATCAGATAGCCATTCGTGCGCAAGAACGACGTTAAGATTTTCTGAAGACAAGCTGGCGCCATATTCATTCTTGTACACTCCTTTAGATGCTTCTTTTGGTAGCTTGGATATTGTTTTAACATATAAAGTGGCAGCTTCTATTTCCTGCTGTGTTGGTACTGCCGAAGATACCCCAACTTCATGTTACGCAAACAACCCTGATGCACATAATAGTAATAACATATGTGTTACGAGGTTGCAGCATCATTTATTTGCCAACAAAGAAATAACGAATAAATGGTGTTACCTTTCTTTACACGGCTTTGACGTTTTGCTCTAGGTTTCGCGACCACATATGGTGATCCATATTTTTGATTCGTCGTCCGTTTCCTTTTCCCTCCAACTTGTACCGCCGCTGCGTTTCTCCTTCTACCATTACTATTTGCACACTTTGCTGTATTGCCCTTCTTCCTACTAGCCTCTCGTCCCATTGTTTCAACACTATGAGTACTCATAACTTCATGTTCACCGTCATGTAGGTCATCATCCTTACGTCCAGCATTCACCTTGGTGGTAGATCTTGCGAAAATGTCATCCGGTATACGTATATCCGAGGATGATGCCGGTTTTGTGGTATCATTTAAGATAAAAGGATTATCTTGTGTACCCTCCGTGTTACCGAGGTTTCCTGGTGTGACGTACACATTATCTCTGCCTC
The DNA here is from genome assembly GCF_022539505.1 of Lolium rigidum. Taxonomy (NCBI): domain Eukaryota; kingdom Viridiplantae; phylum Streptophyta; class Magnoliopsida; order Poales; family Poaceae; genus Lolium; species Lolium rigidum. The sequence goes on along the minus strand of NC_061511.1, from coordinate 238,165,314 downwards.
CGGCACCCCATTATGCTTAGGAGGTGTGACAAACTTACCAGAATTCTTTGTTAAATTGCTAATTAAAGCATCTAACTCGTCGGAACTGCTCTTGTACATGAATTCTTTCTTAGATGAATCATCGATGTGAATAGAAGTGTCTTCTTCCTCATCTCCTCCTTTATCTAACTCTGATCCTTCAACCGGTTTGTACATGACACCATTCTTATTTAGCATTTTTAGAACTTCCTGCAAAACAAGTAGTACCATAATTATTCATTGTGATAATGTAATACTTTCGTGTTCGTAAAATGTATGGCTCCTCACCTCTGCACATCTCTTTGGTACAAGTGCTAATTGTGTGTCAGTGTGATCCAGTCAGTTCCTTCTTCAAACTTTCCAATAGTATGTCCTTGTTACCTAAGCTCTCTTTGTCTCGAACGTGTCGAACGTATTTGTTCACCGATACTGCGATGTGTTACGCTTTGTTTGCGCCTGGCATTGGCTTGAGGTGTAAGATCATTAATAATCCGCATGTCAAATTAGAAAACAAATGGCATAAATTAATATAACAACACAACATCGACTATGATATAATGTAGCTAGAAGTAGTGATAAAAAAACAAAACCTTCACTTTGCCTCTCCACGACCATTTGCATAGTGGATACTGCGATTCTCCTTTTACGCTCCGCTTCGGTCCAGTTTTTCATTAGTGGCCTAATAGACTTGTGTGGAATATACGTAGGATCATCCACGACTACCACCTTTTCCAGTATAGTAGCTACAAACAACACATTTTAAATGAAATAAGTTTCAAATTGTCACATACATCAAATATAGTGCTAATCATGTTTGCATACCTGAGTGAGACAAAGATTTCCAACCGGCCATCCCCTACCTTTTGCTGCTGATCTTGTGTAAGCGGAGACAAATTATCGAGAGGTAGCGCAATGTGAAGTGATTCCGAGTTAATTTGAAATATTCTAGGAACATCCTCCACTAAACAATAGTGATCTCTATCGACCGCATTTTTAGGCGGATGGCGTCAACGAGCCGTGCTAATTAGCACAACATGCCTTCAGCACAAAGTCATCATCGGAAGCTTTCTCTTTAGTAGTACAGCAATCAAGTCGGAAATAACTAGATTTCCACTAGGCATCGTTGAGATACTAGACGTGTATTTTCCTTCTACTTGTTAGACATTCTTGATCAATTATATCAAGCGGAAAAACCCTCATTACGATGAGACCATAAATGCATTCATAATGTCTGAGGTTGCGAGTTATCGCTCCTGCCTTGTCTTGTATGACGAATATCTCCGGTCTTAGTATCATATAGCTCTATCATAAATCTAATCATATTTATCTGGCATGAAAGCTGGCGTTGATTGCAACATCGTCCACAAACTAGTAGAGCTAAACCTGCACGTTGAGGTCCGAGAAAGTGGCTACGAGATCGCGTCCACAATGTGTGGTCACAATAGACAGGGCCATCTAATTCATCCATTCATGCAAATAACATATACAAACAACAATTATGCACGAGCATAGAAAATCTCCTAATAACCATCTACAAGCGTAAATGTCAACCTAAAACTTACACATCCGGCAAAGAATGAAGGTTTAGATCAAGCGCACTCTAGATCAAGTGGTCGAAAGGATCGATGATAAACGAGATTGCAAACGCGCTACACAGAGTGCGAACACGGATGTTGCCGTCGTTAGATTGAGCTGTAGGCTCCATGCAGCAGGACTCTTATCTTCTCCGGACGGCGATGGAAGGCGGTGCTTGACAAGAAGAAAATCGTGGGTAGTTACACGTTAGTGCGTCGGACGTCGCCGCTAACTAGGGCATCTGCTTGTTAATACTATAATTAGGCAAGCTCTCGATGGATATCTGGGCCAGCCCGTTAGTACCCAGCCCATACGCGAGGCCACTCTCAGCCATGTGATAAGACAACTCTGCATTTGCATTCAGCAGTGCGGATCGATAACTTACTTCTCCCTCTCTCTTTTGGAGCAACAATATATACGACATGTTCAAAGGTGCTGATCACCTACAAGCATACCATGGTTCCAGCATGGCACCACACTAACAATGGCTCAAGCTAATATGCATGATGCAAAATATTTTTAATGACGATTTCAATTGTTTGTAACTGAAGAATTTTTAAAAAATATGGTCTTTTTGCACATTACTAGATCTGCAATGCACATAATTGACATATCTATAGTGCCTTGTCGAGTGGGGCATCAACAAATTTCACAATGCTACAACCCTCATACAACACTTGTAGAGAAATAAGCTGTGATATAATTAATAAGCATTCACGATCTGAACTCTTCACACATTAGTCACAAAGTGAGAAACCATTAAAAATGACATAAATTTGCACTATACTAAAAAGTGTACCAACGGACATGACATAGAACAAAAAAATTTAGATAGCTATAGTAGTTCTTCACAGGTCGAAGTACTGCAACCGGCTGCTTCACACGCAGTCAAGCATAATCTTCAGACCACCTTCTCCCTGCTACGGAACCGAACACGTATTTCTGATTTTTCTTCATGCCGTTCACGCTCATCACCACATCCATCGATATGATGTTATCATAGCACTTCCATATTACTCCTTTCATGATGACATATTCATCACCATACGTAACTTACGCAACATTGGCACCAGAGTAAAGCTTTATGGTTCTGCCGGTAGCTGAATATTAGGCAGACATGTGCTTGAGGTGAACCTCCTTGAGAAGTACTACACATAAATTTGACGGTCAATTATCGGCATATCTTGGTTAGTAGTAAGAAATGATGGAAATCAAAATTAATTACCCATCTTTGCTTTATTCTTCACGATGTGTGATTTCTTGATGGTGCACACGTACTAATGGAATTACATGGTAGGGTTTCATGTAGCTGGTCGAATGAATATCAAAATCGTCATAATTCATCTTAACTCGATTTGCATACTCTATGAAAGCTTCAAAATCATACTCTTCCTCTTCTCCAGGACCTACATGTAATATTAAAAAACACTAAGGGACATCAATTAATTCTAAATTAAGTTGTTCATAACTATCGTGTTCTCATTGAGTGCCATAAACGGACTTACCCCTTATAATAGGCCTTTTCACTCCAATTCCGGTAAAGCACGAAGGCGGGCAGGCGTAGCAAGGAATGGCTGATCAATGTCAATGTTCTCATATGTCATATAACGTCGATCAAATTAACCACTAGATCTAATTAAGTCAGGCTGATATTTTTTTTCCTAACGCAACCAACCAAGGGAAGTAAGATTAGACGACCGAGATCTAATCTGGAGCAGATCAAAGTAAGAGCGATCTACCAGCGTCTACATATGTTGTCGAGAGCAAGAGTTCATAAAAAATTAGGTGGCATGGCACGAGGTGAGCGAACTATACTTACATCCATGGCGATGAGATCCGAGTCAGCTCGCAACCAACGTCTTCGGAGCCGGTCGGCGTCCGATCGTAGATCGGAGGAGGCGTTGAGGAGGAGGATAGATCGTTTGGGAATTAGATTTGAGGATTAATTAGGTACGATAGTTAAATACCTAAATAAAAGGCTGGCTAGGAGATGGGCCTCAATTGCGGCCCACGAGGAGCATAAAGCAGCATACACAAACTGAAAAGATGGGTCCCTGGCTCCGTTATCTCGCCAGCATCTCCATCCTGCCTCCACCTCATAGTGTCGCCGCCGCCATGGTGATTTCGGCTATGGACGACAGTCGACGCGTCGAATCCATGCAACTCATCGGATGAGGTATGATTCTAAGTTAACGTCTTCATCTCATGGGATTCTAAATATCTTGAAGAGTCATCGGTATGTGCGAGTTCTATAAAGTTATGTCAATTTAATATGTTTTCATCGTTTTATTGTAGGAATCAATATGTGAGTGTGTGTATCGGGATGGCTGTGCCTAGTTTTCAACATTGTCTACAAGCAAAAATTGTTTCCTAGAAGAACTAAATTTTAAAAGAGAGGAGAAAATGAAGATTGATGAAGAATTGAGGATTGTCAAAGAAGCTCGGGGTGGCTCATGAGACAATCTCGGAAGATGGAAGCAAGCATTGATGATCACCAACAAAAATAGAAACACTTACGGAAGAGAAAGGCGAATCGAGTTGATGATGGCTGATATCATCGATGAACACAACATTAGTAAAAACGAAACAAAGGCGACAACAAGGTTGAAGATAAATAAGGTCCAGAAATATGTATCTCCAACGGGAATTGTTTCTTAGATGCGCCTTGTGTGCTATAATTATTCTAGTAGGCTGTTATAATTCGCGATGTCGGGGCTTTTAAAATGCATCGGCCTAGATGTTATGGTTTGATACGGTCCAATTACGTAATGTGATCATGTCCAGAAATAGAAATTTCTTTTTCGATAACGTTGAAAAAGCTGATGAGGAGAAGTACATATGCATAATCACCTCTTACAATAATTAAAATGCAGAAATATATGAGTCCACACACAATACTACAAATGCAGATAAGAATGCAGATAAAAATATAGAGGACATGCCTCGTCGTCTACTTGGAACGTTTGTACGACGACTCTGCCTCGTCGTCGTCCAGGGCGCCCCGTTTGCGAAGCCTTCTCACGACGGAGGCTGTCGTCAGAACGAGGTGGACTCCGACGAGTCATCTTCGACGAGGAGTACTCGCAAGAGCCGTTGTACTCCTCCTCCTCGTCAGTCACCTCGGCCGCGCCGCGCCATCACGGCTGCCTTCTTCGCGCGAGCCTTCTTTTCGCGGCCGCCTTCTCATCGGCGGCCAAGGCCTCCTGCCCGCGCCCACTTCGCGTCGGAGTCCTCGTCCTCTTCCGCGTGCGTCCACGGCATGTTCCTCCAGCGTCCGCGTCGTGGCGCGCCCTCCTCCTCGTCCCGCGTCGTCGGCGCGTCCCTCATCCTCGTCGCCGTCGGCGTCGTCGGGCTTCCGAGTCGTCGGGCTCCGAGCCGTCGGACTCCGAGCCGTCCGCGGCGTCCTCCTCCTCGTCGGCACGCCGTCCAGGACTGGTCGGCGCTCCGCGGTGGTTCCCTTTCCCACCCGGTGGCGCCACCCAGGCGGCTTTCCGTCGCATCGTCGGAGTCGGACGGCCGGGAAACGTCACTCACGTGGTCGCGCCGCGGTGGTTGACGACGGTGGGAGCGGGTCTGGAAGATATGCGAACCGCTAGCGTTGGCACCGTACTTGTATGCAAGGCAACGCGGTAATGGTAGAGGGCGGTCGTTGCCATTCCGGTGTTTAAAGAGCCGCGGCCGCCTCGGGTCGTGCGCGCGCGGTTTCTAGTTACGAGGCGCGTGGTAATTTCGCCCGCGCGGCGCACTGCCGTGGCACTTTCTTCTCACTATGGTTTAAACGGAGGCTCTAAAGGTAGGGATAAACGGCCTCATTTCTAAGCTTTTGAATTTTTATGGTGTGTTGTTGTAGCACGGATCTGTAAAAAACATTGATATATAGAGCTAGATAGTACAAACCTTACATAGGAATTCCATCACACGTACGATACTGAAGCACACAACAAATCCGGGCCTGAGACACGACAACAAGACATAGATAATAAAACAGCTCTAAAAACAACTGATAAAGATGAGGCAACGCGATCGTCCCTCTAGGATGTTCATTCCCTTGCTCCTCCTTCGCTTGTTTCAGTCCTCTCTCGTCACCAGACGGGGCGATCAACGTGGTAGCGGTATGGGAGGCGGTGCATGTTGAAACGGTCGGGGAAGATGACGTGGAAGTTGAGTGAAGATATTGTAGGTAGTGAAAGCGATAAACTCACAACCACACCGGAACACTGCACAGAGGAGGTGGTGCGCGTCGAAGGGTTCCTGGAGAGTGGACGAAGAGGCCTATCTCATGGTTCTTTGTTGCCGTCGAAGTGGGACTAGATCAGTGTACATAGGCGCAGGCCTAGAGGGAGGTTGGGTGGCGGTAGCCCCTGCGAGAGAAAGATCTCGGCTAGCGCCACCGTCGCTCCTCCACCTCGATATCGCCCGGATCATGGCTCGTTCTCCCGATGGCCACCCTCTAGGCCTCCTCCTGGCACGGTGGCCGGGCCGACAGTGGATTGGGCCAAAGAACTCCATGGTGGCGGCTAGGGTTTGGTGTTT
>NC_061511.1:238131908-238159088 GCF_022539505.1 Lolium rigidum | reverse complement strand
ATTTTGTCAGCATTCATTGATATATTTCATATTTGGAGAGGATAATTTATGTTATTTCATCTAATTTTGCATGTTTCATGATTATTTGGGGATTTCCGCATCGGCCAGACTCGAAAGCATCGCCGTAACGCACATTTCGAAGATCAAATTGACGGAATTATTATTTTAAAATCCCTATTTTCAGATGACGGCGGTTTCGGGGCCGTGGTCGAGAGGTCGCTTAAGGGCTCCTCTTCACAGCCGGGCGCTGTTTTCGCCGTCAGCGTTGCCAGGAGGAGGGGTGTCTACAGTTCTCTCCTCCTCGCCTTTCAAGGCATTGGTCCCAAAACCTAAGCTGTAGAGTACGCCATTTAAGAAGACAAGGGGGCCGGAATAATTCGAGAGCCGGGCAGTGCCAGATTCGCCGGTTCTCCGGGAATGGATTTATCGTTGCTTATCGAGTTGACATCATTCCTCCATTCATCACTTGTCATTATCATCGCTGTCACAGTATCTACAATACAAATTTAGTTTGATCTTGATTGTTTGATAGGGAAACTCTCCCGGTGTTGATTTCTACTTGTTATTGATGCTATTGAGTGAAACCGTTGAACCAAGGTTTATGTTCAGATTGTTGTTCATTATCATATCACCTTCGATCATGTTCCATATGATGTCTCGTGAGTAGTTCGTTTAGTTCTTGAGGACATGGGTGAAGTCTAAATGTTAGTAGTGAAGTATGGTTGAGTAATATTCAATGTTATGATATTTAAGTTGTGGTGTTATTCTTCTAGTGGTGTCGTGTGAACGTCGACTACACGACACTTCACCTTTATGGGCCTAGGGAATGCATCTTGTACTCGTTTGCCAATTGCGGGGTTGCCGGAGTGACGAAACTCGGAGCCTCGTTGGTATATCGATGCGAGGAGGATCGCGGGATCTCGGAGTTTAAGAGCTGTGGTTAGATTTATCTTAATTACTTTCTTGTAGTTTCGGATGCTTGCAAGGGGTATAATCACAAGTATGTATTAGTCCTAGGAAGGGCGGTACATTAGCATAGGTTCACCCACACAACACTTATCAAAACAATGAAGATTAATTAGTCGTATGTAGCGAAAGCACTAGACTAAAATCCCGTGTGTCCTCGAGAACGTTTGGTCATTATAAGTAAACAAACCGGCTTGTCCTTTGTGCTAAAAGGATTGGGCCACTTGCTGCAATTGTTACTCTCGCACTTTACTTACTCGTACTTTATTCATACGTTACATCAAAACCCCTGAATACTTGTCCGTGAGCATTTATAGTGAATCCTTCATCGAAACTGCTTGTCAACACCTTCACTCTCGTTGGGATCGACATTCTTACTTATCGAAGATACTGCGATACACCCTCTATACTTGTGGGTCATCAAGACTATTTTTAGGCGCCGTTGCCGGGAGTGAAGCGCTATTGGTAAGTGGAATTGGTAAGGGAAATTTCTACTGTTTGTGCTGATTTTATTTACTTTCGCTGCTATAATTCATTATGGAGAGATCTTCTCTTGAGTGTTTATTTGGGAAATCTACTACTACTGCAAAGGTAGTGGATGAGGCGCAGAGTAAGGAAGAAATACCATACAAAATACCTATGAAAATTATTGAACGTGTAGTGGGTAACCGTTATACGGGGGATGGAACTGTCCACCACGGAGATCATTTACTGTTCTTACATGAATTATGCGGTTTATTCAAGTGTGCAGGTATTGCTATGGATGAAGTGAGGAAGAAGCGTTCTCTGTATCGCTGTCTCGTAAAGCGGCGCATTGGTATAAATTACTGGATAATGGGGATTCTCTTGAATGGAATGATATTGTGCCCGGTTTTATTCTAAGTTCTATCCTCCAAGTGAGATTCACAAAGATCGGAATCGCATATATGATTTTTGGCCTCATGAAGGAGAAAGTATTGCCCAAGCGTGGGGAGATTGAAGTCTTTAATGCTCAAATGCCCCATTCATGAGCTTCCTGGTAATATTATTATTGATAATTTCTATGCAAGACTTTCTTTTCAAGACAAGACCTTGCTTGGATACTTCTTGTTACGGATCATTTACACGCAACAAGGAAGAGTTTAAAAGGGACCTTCTTAATCGGATCCAAGAAAATACTGAAGGATGGGAGAACGACAAGGATAGAGAATCGGTATAAATTATGATTATAAATGCATTGAAGCTTTTATGGATACTGATAAATTTCGTAATATGAGTGCTACTTATGGTCTTGATTCTCAAGTTGCTGCAAATCTTTATAAAGCTTTTGCTTCTCATTATGAATTGCCTAAGAAGAACTTTGATAAGTATCATGAACCGTATAAAGATAAAATTGATTCATCTATAAATAAATGTGTTGTAGTTGAAACTGTTGATCATGTTATTCACTGAAGCTTATATTGAAAAAACTCCTTTCCACTCTAAAATGAAGGAGTACTCTGTTATAAATAGTGCGGTTCATAAAAGTGAAAAGAAACCTATAGAACCTGAAGAACAAATAAAAGTTGAACCTGCTGTTGCAATTGTTAAAGATCTTGTGACTGAAAACGTAGAAGATGGTCATATTATTTTCTGTGAAGATGCTTCAAATATTGTTTCGCATCCTAATAAGTCTAGGAAAGCTAGTGTTCCTATGCTATCCGTTAGAATTGGTGATCATTGTTATTATGGTTTATGTGATATTGGTGCAAGTATTAGTGCTATTCCTTATGAGCTTTACACGGAGATTATGCACGAAATTGGTTCTTGTGAACTTGAAGATATTGATGTGGTTATTCGGCTGGCTAATAGATAAACTATCTCTCCAATTGGTATTGTTTGAGATGTGGAAGTTCTATGTGGTAAGATTAAATATCCTGCTGACTTTTTGGTACTTGGTTCTGCTGCTAGTAAATATTATCCTATCATTTTTAGTAGACATTTTCTAAATACTTGTGGAGCTATTATAGATTGCAAGAAAGAGAAAATTTTGACTAAATTTGCTGGTGAATCTTATGAGTTTAATTTCTCTAAATTTACCAAAACCCCTTATAAAATTGATTCGCCTAATAGTGATTTTAAAGTTGAACGAGTGTGCATCGATTGCTCTTGCTCCTAATAATCCTTTGCGGCAACATGTGGAGAATAGTGAGAGTGAAGTTTTTAGGGAAGAAAGAAATGAGCTTGATGAAATTTTCCTTCGTCAACCTATTCTTAAGCATGATTTACCGGATGGAAGATTTGGGTACAACACCACCACCAAAGGAAGATCCTGTCTTTGATTTAAATCCATTGCCTGATAATCTTAAATATGCTCATATTGATGATAAGAAAATATATCCTGTTATTATTAGTTCTAAGCTTTCGGAGTTTGAAGAAGAAAGGTTATTGGAAATACTGAAGAAACATCGAGGTGCTATTGGCTACACTCTTGATGACTTGAAGGGGATTTCTCCGTCTATTTGCCAACACGCCATTAATATGGAAGATGATGCGAAGCTTGTTGTTGAACCTCGAGCGTCGTCTAATTCCTAAGATGAAGGATGTGGTAAGAAATGAGGTATTAAGACTCCTTGAAGCTGGTATTATATATCCTATTGCTGATAGTAGATGGGTTAGTCCTGTGCATTGTGTTCCTAAGAAAGGAGGAATGACTGTTGTGCCTAATGATAATGACATCGTCATTATCATTAGGCACAATGATCATTCCTCCTTTCTTAGGAACACAATGCACAGTGACTAACCCATCTACTATCGACAATAGGATATATAATACCGGCTTCAAGGAGTCTTAATACCTCATTTCTTACCACATCCTTCATCTTAGGAATTAGACGACGCCGAGGTTCAACAACGGCTTCGCATCATCTTCCATATTAATGGCGTGTTGGCAAATAGACCGGAGAAATCCCCTTCAGAGTCATCAAGAGTGTAGCCAATAGCACCTCGATGTTTCTTCAGTATTTCCAATAACCTTTCTTCTTCAAACTCTGAAAGCTTAGAACTAATAATAACGAGGATATATTTTCTTATCATCAATATGAGCATATTTAAGATTATCGTGCAATGGTTTTAAATCAAAGACGAGGATCTTCCTTTGGTGGTGGTGTTGTACCCAAATCTTCTACCGTAAATCATGCTTAAGAATAGGTTGACGAAGGAAAATTTCATCAAGCTCATCTCTCTTCCCTAAAAACTTCACTCTCACTATTCTCCAAATGTTGTCGCAAAGGATTACTAGGAGCAAGAGCAATAGATGCACATTGTTCAACTTTAAAATCACTATTAGGCGAATCAATTTTATAAGGAGTTTTGGTAAATTTAGAGAAGTTAAACTCATAGGATTCACCAGCAAATTTTGTCAAAATTTTCTCTTTCTTGCAATCTATAATAGCTCCACAAGTATTTAGAAAAGGTCTACCAAAAATAATAGGACAATATTTACTAGCAGCAGAATCAAGTACCAAAAAGTCAGCAGGATATTTAATCTTTCCACATAGAACTTCCACATCTCGAACAATACCAATTGGAGAGATAGTTTCTCTATTAGCCAGCCGAATAACCACATCAATATCTTCAAGTTCACAAGAACCAATTTCGTGCATAATCTCCGTGTAAAGCTCATAAGGAATAGCACTAATACTTGCACCAATATCACATAAACCATAATAACAATGATCACCAATTCTAACTGATAGCATAGGAACACTAGCTTTCCTAGACTTATTAGGATGCGAAACAATATTAGAAGCATCTTCATAGAAAATAATATGACCATCCTCCACATTTTCAGTCACAAGATCTTTAATAATTGCAACAGCAGGTTCAACTTTTATTTGTTCTTCAGGTTCTATAGTTTTCTTTTCACTTTTATGAACCGCACTATTTATAACGAGTACTCCTTCATTTTAGCAGTGGAAAGGAGTTTTTTCAATATAAGCTTCAGGAATAACATGATCAACGATTTCAACTATAACACATTTATTTATAGATGAATCAATTTTATCTTTATACGGTTCATGATACTTATCAAAGTTCTTCTTAGGCAATTCATAATGAGAAGCAAAATCTTTATAAAGATTTGCGGCAACTTGAGAATCAAGACCATAAGTAGCACTCATATTACGAAATTTATCGAGTATCCATAAAAGCTTCAATGCATTTATAATCATAATTTATACCTCGATTCTCTATCCTTGTCGTTCTCCCATCCTTCAGTATTTTCTTGGATCCGATTAAGAAGGTCCCTTTTAAACTCTTCCTTGTTGCGTGTAAAGGATCCAGAACAAGAAGTATCCAGCAAAGTCTTGTCTTGAAAAGAAAGTCTTGCATAGAAATTATCAATAATAATATTACCAGGAAGCTCATGAATGGGGCATTTGAGCATTAAAGACTTCATCTCCCCCACGCTTGGGCAATACTCTCTCCTTCATGAGGCCAAAAATTATATATGTGATTCCGATCTTTGTGAATCTCACTTGGAGGATAGAACTTAGAATAAAACCGGGGCACAATATCATTCCATTCAAGAGAATCCCCATTATCCAATAAATTTATACCAATGCGCCGCTTTACCGGACAGCGATACGGAGAACGAGTTTCTTCCTCACTTCATCCATAGCAATACCCGCACACTTGAATAAACCGCATAATTCATGCAAGAATAGTAAATGATCTCCGAGGTGGACAGTTCCATCCCCCGTATACGATTACCCACTACACGTTCAATAATTTTCATAGGTATTTTGTATGGTATTTCTTCCTTACTCAGCGCCTCATCCACTACCTTTGCGGTAGTAGTAGATTTCCCAAATAAACATTCAAGAGAAGATCTCTCCATAATGAATTATAGCAACGAGCGAAAATAAAATCAGCATAAACGATAGAAATTTCCCTTACCAATTCCACTTACCAATAGCGCTTCACTCCCGGCAACGGCGCCAGAAAATAGTCTTGATGACCCACAAGTATAGGGGTGTATCGTAGTATCTTCGATAAGTAAGAATGTCGATCCCAACGAGGAGCAGAAGGTGTTGACAAGCGGTTTCGATGAAGGATTCACTCGTAAATGCTCACGGACAAGTATTCGGGGGTTTTGATGTAACAGATGAATAAAGTACGAGTAAGTAAAGTGCGAGAGTAACAATTGCAGCGAGTGGCCCAATCCTTTTTAGCACAAAGGGCAAGCCGGTTTGTTTACTTATAATGACCAAACGTTCTCGAGGACACACGGGATTTTAGTCTAGTGCTTTCGCTACATACGGCTAATTAATCTTCATTGTTTTGATAAGTGTTGTGTGGGTGAACCTATGCTAATGTACCGCCCTTCCTAGGACTAATACAAACTTGTGATTATACCCCTTGCAAGCATCCGCAACTACAAGAAAGTAATAAAGATAAATCTAACCACAGCCTTAAACTCTGAGATCCTGCTATCCCTCCTGCATCGATATACCAACGAGGGCTCAGGTTTCTGACACTCCGGCAACCCCGCAATTGGCAAACGAGTACAAGATGCATTCCCCTAGGCCCATAAAGGTGAATTGTCGTGTAGTCGACGTTCACACGACACCACTAGAAGAATAACACCACAACTTAAATATCATAACATTGAATATTACTCAACCATACTTCACTACTAACATTTAGACTTGACCCATGTCCTCAAGAACTAAACGAACTACTCACGAGACATCATATGGAACATGATCAGAGGTGATATGATAATGAATAACAATCTGAACATAAACCTTGGTTCAACGGTTTCACTCAATAGCATCAATAACAAGTAGAAATCAACACCGGGAGAGTTCCCCTATCAAACAATCAAGATCAAACCCAAATTGTTACGAGCGGTGACGAGGTGCAGCGGTGGAGACGGCGGTGATGATGATGAAGATGATGGTGATGGTGATGGAGATGATGTCCAGCTTCGATGACAATGACGATGGCGTCGATTTCCCCCTCCGGGAGGGAATTTCCCCGGCGGATCTCAGCCTGCCGGAGAGCTCTTTTCTCTGCGGTGTTCTCCGCCCCGCAGAGGCGGCTGTGGCTCTTCGCGACGTACCCCTGGAGCTTAGGTTTTCGGGACGAAGGCATACACGAAGAAAAGGAGGCGAGAGGGGGCTGTGGCCCCCCTCCTCACAGGGCGGCGCGGCCAGGCCTTGGGCCGCGCAGGCCTATGGGGTGGGCCCACCTCGGGTCCCCTCTTCTCCCCCTTCTGGCTCCCTTCGTCATCTGGAAAAATAGGATTTTTCATATAGTTTCCGTCAATTGTTGGTCTTCCGAAATATTGCATTCTGACGGTGCTTTTTCCAGCAGAATCCTGGCTCCGGTGCGCGATCCTCCAATAATCATGAAACATGCAAAATAGATGAAATAACATAAGTATCATCTCCAAATATGAAATATATCAATGAATAACAGCAAATTATGATATAAAATAGTGATGCAAATTGGACGTATCAACATGTTGTTCAACAAAAAAAACCATGTGTCTCATGTGATATCTCAAACACTGGGGTACAAGTTCGAGGGTGAAGACAAGAGGTTTAGGGTTTGGAACATGAGAAGTTTCAAAAACCTCACCAAAGCTTCATTTTGGAGTGAATAACAAGGATCCATGCTTAGTTTTACAATTCCATGTTTAAAACTTGATAAAATGATGGTCAAAGTTAGGTTTGACTAAATTTGAGATGAGCATAAAAAATTCAAAAAAAATGAAAATCCTTCTCACATAGTCTTCTTATGTCATATACTACCCATTCTAGTTGATAAACATGGTCTACATGCTGTTCAACAAAAAAACCATGTGTCTAATATGATATCTCAAACACTGGGGTACAAGTTCGAGGGTGAAGACAAGAGGTTTAGGGTTTGGAACATGAAAAGTTTCAAAAACCTCACCAAAGCTTAATTTTGGAGTGAATAACAAGGATCCATGCTTAGTTTTACAATTCCATGTTTAAAACTTGATAAAATGATGGTCAAAGTTAGGTTTGACTAAATTTGAGATGAGCATAAAAAATTCAAAAAAAATCAAAAAAATGAAAATCCTTCTCACATAGTCTTCTTACATGGAATTCATGTGTAGTGAACTTATTTGGCCAATTTAGACAAGATCAAAAGAACTTGCATAGAAATGAGGCCATTTACCCTACCTTTGGAGCTCTTTTTTAGCACATTTTGACATGTAATCTCATCATTCCAACATCATTCAGTTGGTTCCCACTCAATCATCTACAAAGCGTTGCGGCTTCTTCTTGGTCCTTCCGCTTCTTGCCACCACTCTGCTCCTTGTGATTATTCAGACACTACAGATCAAACTTTCTTCACTGCATTGATGAGGCCCTGTAATATAGAGACAATGTTAATCAGAGAATATTCTTGTGAATATGGCAAGTCGACTGAAAAGTTAATTATGCCCAATATAGAGAATATTCTTTTCCCTTTTCTGGCTAGACACTACAGATCAAACTCATGGACTTGTCTACATGTGTTCAGCTAGTGTGCCTTCTGTTCAGCTCGTGTGCTGACGATGCCATTGTGCTGCATCCTATAAATGGTACCCATCTACTGAACCAGAAATGCAAACAAATATGGACAATGCCATGAGTTGGAGGAGGAGCACTGGCTCTACTGGTGCCTCCGGCTCCGAGAGATGCCTCTCCGTCCGAAGTGCTTCCATGGCTAGGGCGGACAAGCACTTGCTAGTTTATCGTAGGAGAACCTTGGAAGAGAGGAAAGCTGCTGCTGCAAGGCGCAGGGAGGAGGAAGAAGCTGCTGCTAGGCTGAGGGAAGAGCAACAGGCAGTTGTTACCCTAAAGCAGCTAGGTGAGTGCTTTAGGACTACACAGGTCATCCAACTTCCAACAGACAGACCAAAACCTACTCCCAAACCGAGAAGGTACCATGTGTTACCAAATCTTGAAGAAAAGGTGAAGGCTAGAATTATGTTGTGCTGGCTGAAAAAGGGCATGAAGAAGATGAAAGAGGCACTGAAGATTGGTAGAGGCAAGGACAAGGGCCAAGTTTATCATAGGAAAGGTTAAAGCATGGCATGTAGTTTGTTGCTGTTTCAATCATGTAGTTTGTCTGAATAAGAATGTAAGGCCTGAATAAGTATGACCAGTGTTGAGTACATAGTCACATAACAGGGCAAACTGCTCCTTTTCATCCCCATGGATTATTGTAAGTGCTGCCTTGCTTGCCCTTCCCAACTTAAATCTGTTTGGGCACATATTGAATTTCCTTTGTACTTTTGCTGCAAATGCTTTCAAACCAAGTTTTTGGTTATCAACCAAAAACAGAGAGGCAATGAGCACACCAAAAGCAAAATCAAACGCAATGAGCACTCCATGTCAAATCGACTATTGCACTGTACAAGAAAGCTCAATAGGAACAAGGCTTACCCCTCGGGAACCCAGTCGTGGACGCGGCGGGTCTCCGGCCCAACGGTGGGGCAGAGCAGGTGCTCCTGGAGGCGGTGGCGGTGGAGAAGGTGTCCACGCGGGACGGCCGCGCGGCGGCGCAGGTGGTGGCGTCGCAGGTGGTGGCGGCGCAGGTGGTGCCGGCAGGGGCGCGGATGGTGGTGGGTGCAGCGGATCGGTGTGTGGCTGTGTGGCGGGAGCAGGGGTAGTTCGGTCTTCACCTATTTGTCATTGCGCGGTCCTACCTGTAAGATCCGGCCCCACTTTCAGTAACGGCAAGAGACGGAAACGTTTGAAGCCTGGCCGTTTGGCCTCGATGGAGCAGCTGCGTCAGAAGCGGTGGCAAAACTGAGCACCATTCTGCTCTAGTGGCAAAACTAAATCATGCGCGAACTGTAGTGGCAAACCAATAATTAACCCTGGAGAAAACGTTCAGGCCTCTGCCTGCTCAGCCCAGGCAATCTCAACACTGGCTGGCATTACTCATAAACCGAAGAAAAATAACACGTCAAGCATCCTTCGGAATGGTTGGTGGAAACCAAAAATAGCTACGTGAAGATGAATGTTGACCCGGCCCTTGACTACGATCTTGCACTATTCTGTTTGTACGTACATGACGTACGCGGCAACAGCTGAAGCTCAAGCTCTGCTAATGTCCTGATCCTGGCTAGCAGGTACACAGGGTTGTAATCGACTCATGGTAGAAGCAGACCGAATGGAGGTGATCAAGCTGATGAAGAACGGAGACGACTCATTTGGACCAGGGACGGCGATTTTTGAAGAAGGCACCTTCCTCTGCTGTGGTTTCGTTCTTTTTTATCAGTGTCCTAGGAAAGCTAATATAGAGGCTCATGTTTGGAGGTGGCGTTTTGGCTCACATGTGCATTTATTATAAAAATAATTAAAAATGAATTTAAAAATATTTAAAAATTCTAAAATAAAATTTCAGGTGTATATGTTCGTACACAAGTTTTTGTGAAAAAATAATATTTTATGTAGCATGTATAAAAAAGACAAAAAAAAGTATTCTGTACTTAGTCATGTTGGAGCATCAAAATTTATGTTCTTTACACGAGACATAATTTTTTTTTCCCAAAAACTTGTGTACGAACATAGAATACCTAGATATACATGCAAAAATTTATTTTAAATTTAAAATATATTTTCTCACAACAAGTTTATATGCACCATGAGCCGAATTGGATTTCCCCTCATGTTCTAGCTAGACCAGTGAAAGGGCCTCGCTTCACTGTGTGCCAACAGTAACCTCTATAACTTCTTTTCTAGTTTTTTATCGGGTCAACGTGACCTTCTTGTCACGAGCGTGACAGAAGGGTGACAGAACTACCACCTCTATGATCCTTGAAATTGACGGTGCTCAATAAAGTTGCCAAGTTTGCCACGTGGTAACTCATCCTTGGGCCGCGCTTACCTACCGCGCGATATCAGTGTCTTTTTTCTTGATCTAATCAAGGACAATCAAGATTATTCATTAATTAATATACAATCCACCATGATGGTCTTCCTAAAAAATTTGACCATATTTTTTTTTACATTAGTTTTCTTATTTTATACTTACAATCATAGATAGATGGTTCTTACCAATATTATCAAAAAATCATGAAACTTAACTGCAAAAATATGAAAAAATAAATGTAGGGATTTTAGATGATTTCATTTATACAGAAAAGATCTTGTGGTACCATAATGAACACAAGAAAAGACTACATCCTACAACTATGCCTTTATCATGAAAGTCGGAAATAAAGTGTTTCAGTTAACAATAAGTAACAGTGCATATTAGACACATATTACATGATAATTTTGCGATATATTATCATTGGTTATAAAAAATTATTATAATATTAACATTAAAATATATTTTTATCAGTCTAACATTTATGTATCTTAAAATCTTTGGCAATAAAACATAGAAATGATAATCATTGTGATGGCTATATTACATTCACACGATTCTAGTTAGTCAAATATGTTAGAGGTAGACGTGATGCAACATTAATTTGTTGTACCAACACAAAATTTATACTGTATGTACAAAATAAGCACGAGGTCGGCGGACGGAGGGGCGGCTAGAGTTGGGGGCGTGAGGTCGGCGGCACGTACGCTGCAGCGTGGAGACGGGAACTTCACGAGCCCGCTCGGGTTCTGCTGGGCCTGGTTTGTTCTGATCGACGCGTCCGGTCGGTGTCCGCAGGTGGCGGTGGAGGTGGTTCCCTCCGACGTGGCTGCCTCCCTCTCCCGGTTGGCCCTTCCTATTCGTGCGGACCCCGCTCGTTGGTCACGGTGAGACGGCGGGGGTGCCTGCAAGGCTTTGGTGGCGCATGGTGGTGGGCGACGAGTGTGGTGGAGCACGATGGAGCGCGCCCGAGGCGGGGTTGCAAGGGTCGGGAGAAATCCCTGCCGGCCCTGACGACAACGACGCGGTGACGCCCGCGGGGCACCACCCTTCCTTCTTGAAGAGCGTTGGGTGAAGCCCTGCTCCCTTGTCCTTGCGCGTACCGGGGGAAACCCTAGGACCACTCCGGGCAGCAGCGGTGTCGTTGTCGCATCCCTGCTTGAAGGTGTTGCTTGGTACGCGGGGCTTCAGAGTGCTAGGAGCGTGGTGGGAATTCTCCGGCGGGCGTAGTGGTTGCGAGGCTTTCCCGTTTTCATTGATCCGACCCTTTCGGCATTAGTTTCTCTTTTCTTTCTTCTCTGTTTTCTTTTGGTCATGCTTGTGCTATTTGCCCCAGCAATAGCTACTATTTTGTATCGATGTGTGCTACATTAATATAGCGGGGCGAAAGCCTGTTTCGAAGAGGAATATACAAGAAATAAAATAGGTTTATCCAAACAGGGTAAGCAAATATCATCCAATCCTAGATAATATTACATCATGTGCAATTTGGCAACATATTCAAAAAAATCATACCTTAATATATTCTGATTCCGTAGCGAAGCACGGGCAATGTGCTAGTTAAGAGTATTATCATTACTAACTCATGCCCACATAAGCCCAAAAAATGACTACTTGTAGGATTTCCTTGGTGCATCATGTTAGGTCTTTTTGTAGCCTATACACACCATCATGTGCTTACCACGCGCTAGGATCCCAACCACTTGTAAATAATACTTTATTTACCATGATGTTTGCTTGTGATGATAAAGCACATGTCCTTGGGAACCCCAAAAGGAAGGTGTGATGCGTATAGCAGCAAGTTTTTCCTCAGTAAGAAACCAAGGTTATCGAACTAGTAGGAGATGAAGGCCACGTGAAGGTTGTTGGTGAAGGAGTGTAGTGCGGCGCAACACCGGGGATTCCGGCGCCAACGTGGAACCTGCACAACACAATCAAAATACTTTGCCCCAACTTAACAGTGAGGTTGTCAATCTCACCGGCTTGCTGTAAACAAAGGATTAAACGTATGGTGTGGAGAATGATGTTTGTTTGCAAAGAACAACAGAGAACAGTGATTTCACTAGATTGTATTTCAGATGTAAAAGAATGGACCGGGATCCACAGTTCACTAGTGGTGTCTCTCCAATAAGATAAATAGCATGTTGGGTGAACAAATTACAGTTGGGCAATTGACAAAATAGAGAGGGCATAACAATGCACATACATATCATGATGACTACTATGAGATTTACTTAGGGCATTACGACAAAGAACATAGACCGTTATCCAGCATGCATCTATGCCTAAAAAGTCCATCTTCAGGTTAGCATCCGCACCCCTTCCAGTATTAAGTTGCAAACAACAGACAATTGCATTAAGTACTGTGCGTAATGTAAACAATACAAATATCATTAGACAAAGCATTGATGTTTTATCCCTAGTGGCAACAGCACATCCATAACCTTAGAACTTTCTGTCACTGTCCCAGATTCAATGGAGGCATGAACCCACTATCGAGCATAAATACTCCCTCTTGGAGTTACAAGTATCAACTTGGCAAGAGCCTCTACTAGCAACGAAGAGCATGGAAGATCATAAACAACACATATATGATAGATCAATAATCAACTTGACATAGTATTCCATATTCATCGGATCCCAACAAACACAACATGTAGCATTACAAATAGATGATCTTGATCATGATAGGCAGCTCACAAGATCTAAACATGATAGCACAAGAGGAGAAGACAACCATCTAGCTACTGCTATGGACCCATAGTCTAAGGATGAACTACTCACGCATCAGTCCGGAGGCGGGCATGGTGATGTAGAGCCCTCCGGTGATGATTCCCCTCTCCGGCATGGTGCCGGAGGCGATCTTCAGAATCCCCCGAGATGGGATTGACGGCGGCGGCGTCTCAGTATGTTTTCTCGTATCGTGACTCTCGGTACTAGGGTTTTCGCGACGGGGGGATTATATAGGCGAAGGGGCAGAGTCGGGGGACGCTCGAGGGGCCCACCCCATAAGGCGGCGCGGCCAGGGGTGGGGCCGCGCCCCCCTATGGTGTGGCCGCCTCGTCGCCCCTCTTCGTCTCCTCTTCGGACTTCTGGAAGGCTCCGTGGAAAATAAGACCGTGGGCTTTTGTTTCGTCCAATTCCGAGAATATTTCCTGTGTAGGATTTCTGAAACCAAAAACATCAGAAAATAGGAACTGGCGTTTCGGCATCTTGCTAATAGGTTAGTGCTGGAAAATACATCAAAATGATATAAAATGTATATAAAACATGTGAGTATTGTCATAAAACTAGCATAAAACATAAGAAATTATAGATACGTTTGAGACGTATCAATGTTTTTTATATATAAAAAGTTAGCTAATTTTCTCTCTCACATGTTGAGTGAGTTTAGTCCGTGACCCTTATTCTACAACTAGAATTTTTTACACTTAATGGATATTGTAAGACAAATTAGGCGAACGAATTGCTTGAAGCTTTGCACGCGTGAGAACCAAATCAGCAAAATAAAACCAGCAAAACAAAAAAACAAAGGCAGAAGAAAGCACAATTAGTCCGGTTTGATTTGGTTCAAACGATTTTCAAAACACAGTAATAGAAAAATGTGGGAATATGATGTCATTACATGTGGAATACTACAGGAATCGGAAACACTGGAATTCCTAATACATGTCGTTTGGTTGTGTTATAGCAAAAAAATGAGACTTTTTCTGAAGGAATTTCTGCTTGCCAAAGTTGTCACGCAGACAAAGAAAGTTTTCCATGAGGTCGCCCATCCTTCTTTTTAACAAACAATAGGGGCTGCGACCACCGAGATCAACTCGGTTGAATTCACCCAGAACTTCTTGTAACTGCTTATTAAACACTTCCATTTCGGTCGTCGCCATCCAATGCTTAGATATTGGAGCCGGTGGCAAATCTATGGTGAACACTCTTTGCCTATGTGGTGGAAGTCCTGGTAATTTGTCTAGGAACTCACATACATGTGGTATGTCTTTAAGGATGCTGGCGTATTTGATTACATCATAGTAAACCAAAGGATTCATTTTAAAAGGTTCAAGGGGATGTTAAATTTCTTATGAAATGTAGTACAGAGCAATCCCTAGGAAAATTTCCTATAGGATTCAATCCTTTCTAAAGGAATTTTGGTGTATTAGAATATGATTATTTTATTGCATAAGTTCTTTGATTCATAATATGGAAACCATATGGACCGTTCCTTAGGGTCCATTTGCACTAGATTTCACTAGAAAATTTACATCCGCTCAAACCTCTTGTTGAGTATCATATGTTTTCTCTGCCACCATCCAATTATGAAGTATGGAGATGACATGACACCTTGTTCATGTGTTTTTCCTATTCCCATGTTTTAGAAATCCTCTGATAGGTTCGAGGGAGTGTTAAATATTTGATGGAATGTAGTGCAACAAAGCAATCCTAGACAAAAACTCATATAGGATCCAATCCCGTAATTAAATGGCTCGTACAAAAAAAGACCTTTCCTAATGATTCTATTCCTCCAAAATTCTACAACATTTGTCCAAAGAATAAAAGACTTAACTTTTTCTAGATACAGACGTATCTACACACTAAAAATATATCTAGCTACAACAGTATATAGAAAAAGTTGACTCACTTACTTTCTTTTTTTTGCGAGGAAAGATCAAGTGATATTATACCAGGAAGCGTACAGAACAACCCAAAGAAACAAAGAAAATACAAGCCGGTCCTGCAAGCAAACGAAGACGACGACAACAACGAAGACGTACTACGGCGCGCCGCCGCCGCCGCTCCTCCACTACAGCCCTAGAACGGAAGGAGACCCCTGGCGGACGGGAAGTCGACAGAACTCGGCTCCGAGGAACCTCCACCTTGCATCGCTGACGCCATCCTCGATCTGGTACGGTACCACCTTCACCTTCAGCAACTCCGGCCAGATCCGCCGCCCCGCGGCATCCGGCAGTGGGGAAGTCGAGGCCAGCAGCTCCGTAGACCTGCAGGCTCGACGGAGACAGTAGATCGACGCCAGGACTCCGGAGAGCACCGCCGTCGAAGGGAAGAACCACCGCCTGCAAAACCACTCCGGCCGCGCCGCTTCCGCCCCGACGCCGCCGGCTGGACACCATACGCACCCCTACTATATACACGGAGCGAGACGAGGCTCCCCGCCCTCCCGCCGCCGGAGCGGCCGGCGGAGGCCAAGGGACCCGACGAATCGGCGCCGGCGAAGTGGGAAGCCTACAGGATTTCACAAATCGCCTCTCGTTACTGTGGACGGGGAGAGGAAGAAGTCCAGGGTCTTCGACTTGCTGAGTACGAGCTTGACTCACTTACTTTCGGAAGGAGAGATTATTAGAATTCCTTTCTAAATGAATTTTGGAGGATGAGAACGGGATGTTTTCTTGCACGGGCTGTTTGATTCACAAAATGGAAACCATTTGAATCGTTCCTTAGGGTTCACTACACTAAATTTCATAGGAAAATTTACATCCACTCAAACCTCTTGTTAAAAATCATTCCTTTTGTGTACGAAAATAAATCAAATGTCCATGCAATTATATAGTACTATGGTGATGTCATGAAACGTTTTCATGTGTTTCCTATTTCTGTGTTCTAAAAATCCTATGAATCAAAGGTCGTAAACCGGTGTGAAATATGGCGCCGGCCGTATCTGTTGATGGCCCTACAGCTAACTCTGATGGTGTGAAAGCGTGATCGTTATAGGTAAATTTACCAAGGTTAGAGGCACTTGTGTTGTGTAAAGCAATATGTTGGACTAATTCTTGGTCAAATATTGAATCCGAGTACGCCTATATTAAAGATGCAACTTGCGCTTGCGCAAACTGGAGGGCAATACTGTGTGCAAAGCCTTCACATCACAATATTTTTCGCGCGTTCAAATATTGTCTCCATTCAGAGTATGGAAACTTAGGCCACATTTATAAAGCATTTCCCCAGTATATTTTTCTCAATTATAAGGATCCGCTCGCAATATTTTCACTCTCCATATTGTATGGATACTATACGTATATATACTGCAACTAAACATGTGAGGTTGAAGAGTGTCGTGTGGTCGTACATGATGGACGCCATGTTTACCTCCGAACATGGGAGGAAGCTAAGCTCAGCTAATGTAGTAATCACAATCACAACCCCCAATCCCAACCACCTAATCGCGGTTATCTACTCGCACGTCCTCGACAGATTCCCCGGATGATGCTCTCCGGAGTCCGCCACCGCAACGGGATTAGCGACGATTGGGACCTAAACAACTCCCAAATTGTGTGGACTTTGGTGACGACCGGCCGGAAACCAGAAGCTCCATTGCCGTAATTAATTCACACGAATACATTACTCCAGCTAATTAATCTCGTGGCCGACTGCATTCATGATCATTTGGTTACACCTGGCGTGTCGGCGCTCCGTCTCCTCCGCAAGCGGCCGCATGCAGGGAGGACGACGAGGTCCAGTCTGCGACTAGGAGCCATCATGCGTCGCACAACCAGGCGCCGGAGTACGTACTGGCGCAGCACGAACTCGGTTTAATTTGTTTAGTCGTCCGGCTTACGTCGTCGTTAACTGAAATCATCATCAGAAGAAGAAGTCGTGGTCTTCTCTTTGGGAGGATCGATGGGATTTAAATTGTCTGACGATGAAGGTTGCTTGCTGGGCCTGTCAAAGAGGGTTCAGAAGCCCGCCGTGCCTCCAAAGCATGCACGCATATGGCCGGCTCTGACTTTACATTCCAGAATGAACTACCAATTGGTTGATCCATCTCGAGACGAGTGGCAAATGGCAACTGTCTTGATACGGGTCAACATTGCTCAAATTAAGCAGGAGTGAAGATGGAGCAAAGCACTGCTTGACACCTGAAATTTCTTAGGAATTTCTATTTTCGTGCCCTCGGGTTCTTAGTTGTGCTCAGTTTTTCCCAGCTACTTAGTTTTTCCTCAGTTTTCCCCAAGACCTTGTCTGAAACCCGCAGAAGGAGCTCGGACGGAAGGAATCCGTTAAGTTGGCCTTTCCGTGCTGACGAGTGGGGTCGTGTCGTTTGTGGGGCCGCGTCGTGTGGGGCTGGTAAGAAGGAACCGCGTGGGACAGGACGAGACCATGTTTGTGTGGCCGTAGCGTGTGGGGCCGTAGCGCGTGGAGCCGTAGCGTGTGGAGCCGTGTGGGTCCGGGACGTGGGCACGAGTGATTTCTGTCTCTTTCGCCCAGATTAGCAGTTTTCAATGTACCTTTTTCCTCTCTCTCGCTCGATCTCATTCATATTTGATAGCCCAAATTGGTAGCAAATCTAGAGCAGCTTCTCCTTCGTTTTTTAACGACATTCATTTCTTTATGCCTTCGTTTTTACCCAATCAAGTAGGAAATCTAGGGCACAAATCCAGAAAAATATAGGATAAGCTGCATACGACAGCCCAACATAGCATAGATATATCCACGACAGATCCAACAGTAGTACCGATAGAACCCTACAACATAAGCTACATTTTACATGAATTTAAGCTGCTCTACAGATAGAGCAGTCACATACAGAGAGTGCAGAGGCATGTTCAACGCCTCCGGGTTGCGCCTGTGACTCGCCTGGAGGTTGCGCAGGTGAATCCAAGTGCTTTGTGTTTGGCCATGAACACATGCACGTTCACCGTCGTTCCAACTCTAGCGCCGCATCTGCCAATGGATTCAGCATGGTTCACCGGGCGGTTGAAGTCGGTGGCGCGGAGCTTCTGTTGCGAAGGGGCACTTGTAAATGCCCTCGAGCAAAGGGGCCATCGTCATGGCCGGACTGCAGCCTCCGAGGACGTGACGAGTCTTGGTGTGGAAGGACTCGTCGTCCGCCGTCGACGTCACTGCTCCGCACCTGTCACGTAGCACCAAAGATCGTGCAAAAAACACGGAGTCAATTGCAACAATGATGGAACAGAGAGTGAACAAAGATCATGCATGATAATATGGGCTCGAAAAAAGAGGTAGCATCAGTTACATTGGACACACTTATATCCAGGATTTGAGTCAGTAAACCAAAGATCATGCACAACAAATTTGAACACACCAATTGTTTACTGACCAAACCCTGAATCAATTTGTGCCCAAATATTCATCATCTTCGGCACAAATTTTAAACAAAAGCAAATCACAAGCACTAATAACGCAAGATCTAACACAAAAGGATTGAACTAGGAACAGACGCACCCTAATAACGCTAGATCTAACACAAATGGATTGAACTAGGAACAGACGAACCCTAATAACGCTAGATCTAACACAAAAGGATTGAAATGGGATAAGAACAAGGGAGCAAGGGTTACCTCCGGCTCGTCGTCGACGATGCTGGTGTCGTAGGGGTTCTCCGGCGCGACGTACGGCACTGGTTCGTACGGGTCCCAAGCGACGGGGGCATGGACGGGGGCCTGGACGGTGGAGGCGGCCGATGCGCCGGCGGCTGATGCGCCGGCTGCTACGTTGGAAGCAGCGACAGGGCCTGGACGGGGGCAGCGGCCGATGCGCCGGCGGCTGATGCGCCGGCTGCTACGTTGGAAGCAGCGACAGGGGCCTGGATGGGGGCAGCGGCCGATGCGCCGGCGGCTGATGCGCCGACAATGGGCATCTCATTCTTCTCCATCGCCGGCGGTTTTCTTCGGGGTTTTTCTTCGGTTGTGGAGAAGATGATGGGACAGGAGAGGCGGTTGCAGTGAGAACGTGCGTCGAGGGAGAGGAAAAGGGCTCTATAAAGACGAAGGTGGCGTGTACCGCAACACGCGTCCGCTATGCACGGCTGCAGCGTGCACCGCGACACGAGTCTAACCCTGGAACGTTTGGTGTACTCAGTTATAACCTCGGGCCTTATAAAGAAATTTTATCTGTACTCAGTTTTCCCCTCGAGTACTTAAGCGCGCAAGTGCAATATACTCGGTTTTACCCTCAAGTAGCTAGTCAACGGAGAGTCAACAAATGAGATTAACATATCTAATTGAGGCATTTCATGCGCAAAAAAATTCAAAAAAATAAAAACATAGTGGCACCTACTCATGGAGTTTTCCTACGGAACATGCCACCAAGAAAACCTTATAAAACATATATAAATCAAGTTTTACCACAAATTGCCACTTCTCAGAATCACTAGTGTAGCTACGAAGATGCATGGTTTTCCACTCAAACCCCTTTACAAAATATCTTCCCCAAAAATATAGTTTGTCTAAATGATGCCATAATTGTCACACTCATGTATATTTGAATTGCAAATAATTTGATGTAGCCCAATATGAATTATATTGTACAAAACACGCATTTTTCATTTTGTAATTCTTTTTGTTTGAATCCCTTAGTCTATTTACTATTTATGTGCCCTTGGATTGTTAGTACTACTCAGTTTTGCCCTCAAGTTCTGTCACAAATGCTCTCGAAGCCCAAACTTATCCTGATTGGTTGAGCCGTTGTCACACGGATCGACTCCACGAACCGTTGATCAACTGATCTAACGGGCAGTATACCCCTCCCCGTCTCTTCGTGGCCACCCCTCTCTCTCTCTTCGTGGCCACCTGATACGTCTCCAACGTATCGATAATTTCTTGTGTTCCATGCCACATTATTGATGTTATCTACATGTTTTATGCACACTTTATATCATATTCGTGCATTTTCTGGAACTAACCTATTAACAAGATGCCGAAGTGCCGATTCTGTTGTTTTCTGCTGTTTTTGGTTTCAGAAATCCTAGTAAAGAAATATTCTCGGAATTGGACGAAATAAAAGCCCAGAGGCCTATTTTCTCACGAAGCTTCCAGAAGACCGAAGACGAGACGAAGAGGGGCCACGGGGGAGCCAAACCCTAGGGCGGCGCGCCCCCCCCCTTGGCCGCGCCGGCCTGTGGTGTGGGCCCCCCGTGCCGCCTCTTGACTTGCCCTTCCGCCTACAAATAGCCTCCGTGACGAAACCCCCAGTACCGAGAGCCACGATACGGAAAACATTACCGAGACGCCGTCGCCGCCGATCCCATCTCGGGGGATCCTGGAGATCGCCTCCGGCACCCTGCCGGAGAGGGGAATCATCTCCCGGAGGACTCTACACCGCCATGGTCGCCTCCGGAGTGATGAGTGAGTAGTCTACCCCTGGACTATGGGTCCATAGCGGTAGCTAGATGGTTGTCTTCTCCCCATTGTGCTATCATTGTCGGATCTTGTGAGCTGCCTATCATGATCAAGATCATCTATACGTAATTCTATATGTTGCGTTTGTTGGGATCCGATGAATAGAGAATACTTGTTATGTTGATTATCAAAGTTATGCTTATGTGTTGTTTATGATCTTGCATGCTCTCCGTTATTAGTAGATGCTTCTGGCCAAGTAGATGCTTTTAACTCCAAGAGGGAGTACTTATGCTCGATAGTGGGTTCATGCGCATTGACACACAGGACGATGTGACGAAAGTTCTAAGGTTGTGTTGTGCTTGTTGCCACTAGGGATAAAACATTGATGCTATGTCTAAGGATGTAGTTGTTGATTACATTACGCACCATACTTAATGCAATTGTCTGTTGCTTTGCAACTTAATACTGGAGGGGTTCGGATGATAACCTGAAGGTGGACTTTTTAGGCATAGATGCGGTTGGATGGCGGTCTATGTACTTTGTCGTAATGCCCAATTAAATCTCACTATACTCATCATGATATGTATGTGCATTGTCATGCTCTCTTTATTTGTCAATTGCCCAACTGTAATTTGTCCACCCAACATGCTGTTCGGCTTATGGGAGAGACACCTCTAGTGAACTGTGGACCCCGGTCCAATTCTCTTTACTGAAATACAATCTACTTGCAATACTTGTTCTACTTGTTTTCTCTCGCAAACAATCATCTTCCACACAATACGGTTAATCCTTTGTTACAGCAAGCCGGTGAGATTGACAACCTCACTGTTTCGTTGGGGCAAAGTAGTTTGGTTGTGTTGTGCGGGTTCCACGTTGGCGCCGGAATCTCCGGTGTTGCGCCGCACTACATCCCGCCGCCATCAACCTTCAACGTGCTTCTTGGCTCCTCCCGGTTCGATAAACCTTGGTTTCTTTACGAGGGAAAACTTGCCGCTGTGCTCATCATACCTTCCTCTTGGGGTTGCCCAACGAACGTGTGAAATACACGCCATCAAGCATATTTTTAAGGCGCCGTTGCTCGGGGAGATCAAGACACGCTGCAAGGGGAGTCTCCACTTCTCAATCTCTTTACTTTGTTTTTGTCTTGCTTTATTTTATTTACTACTTTGTTTGCTGCATTATATCAAAACACAAAAAAATTAGTTGCTAGCTTTACTTTATTTGCTATCTTGTTTGCTATATCAAAAACACAAAAAAATTAGTTACTTGTTTTACTTTACTTAATATCATGCATGTTTTTATTTCACTAGTTTGGCATAATGTACAAGAGTGAGCTTCTTATTCTATTTCCTGATTTAAAACATGGATTGTTTGATGCGAAAATTAAAAAACCTATGGAACCTTATTTGCATGCTTGGTAGTAATATTAGTATGAACGCCTTGAACACCATTGTTGCTAATGATATAGAAAGTTCTAAGCTTGGGGAAGCTGGTTTTCATGATCTTTTTAGTCCCCCAAGCATTGAGGAGAAAATTTTCTTTGATGATACTTTGCCTCCCATATGTGATGATTATAATGATAGTGGTCTTTTGGTACAACCTACTATGGAGAGTGAATTTTATAATGATTATACTATGCCTCCTACACTTGATGAGAATAATAATGATAGCTACTTTGTTGAATTTGCTCCCACTACAACTAATAAAATTGATTATGCCTATGTGGAGAGTAATAATTTTATGCATGAGACTCATGATAAGAATGCTTTATGTGATAGTTATATTGTTGAGTTTGCTCATGTTGCTACTGAAAGTTATTATGAGAGAGGAAAATATGGTTGTAGAAATTTTCATGTTACTAAAACACCTCTCTATGTGCTGAAATTTTTCAAGCTACACTTGTTTTATCTTCCTATGCTTGTCACTTTGCTCCTCATGAACTTGTTTATTTACAAGATGCCTATGCATAGGAAGCATGTTAGACTTAAATGTGTTTTGAATTTGCCTCTTGATGCTCTCTTTTGCCTCAAATACTATTTTCTTGCGAGTGCATCATTAAAACTGCTGAGCCCATCTTACTGGCTAAAAAGAAAGAACTTCTTGGGAGATAACCCATGTGTTTATTTTGCTACAGTACTTTGTTTTTATTTTGTGTCTTGGAAGTTGTTTACTACTGTAGCAACCTCTCCTTATCTTAGTTTTGAGTTTTGTTGTGCCAAGTTAAGCCGTTGATAGAAAAGTAAGTACTAGATTTGGATTACTGCGCAGTTCCAGATTTCTTTGCTGTCACGAATCTGAGCCCACTGCCCTGCAGGAAGCTCAGAAAATTATGCCAATTTACGTGCATGATCCTCAGATATGTACCGCAACTTTCATTCAATTTGAGCATTTTCATTTGAGCAAGTCTGGTGCCATTTTAAAATTCGTCAATACGAACTGTTCTGTTTTGACAGATTCTGCCTTTTATTTCGCATTGCCTCTTTCGCTATGTTGGATGAATTTCTTTGATCCACTAATGTCCAGTAGCATTATGCAATGTCCAGAAGTGTTAAGAATGATTGTGTCACCTCTGAATATGTCAATTTATATTGTGCACTAACCCTCTAATGAGTTGTTTCGAGTTTGGTGTGGAGGAAGTTTTCAAGGATCAAGAGAGGAGTATGATGCAACATGATCAAGGAGAGTGAAAGCTCTAAGCTTGGGGATGCACCCGGTGGTTCACCCCTGCATATATCAAGAAGACTCAAGCGTCTAAGCTTGGGGATGCCCAAGGCATCCCCTTCTTCATCAACAAATTATCAGGTTCCTCCCCTGAAACTACATTTTTATTCGGCCACATCTTATGTGCTTTTTCTTGGAGCGTCGGTTTGTTTTTGTTTTTGTTTTGTTTGAATAAAATGGATCCTAGCATTCACCTTATGGGAGAGATACACACTCCGGCTGTAGCATATGGACAAATATGTCCTTGGTTTCTACTCATAGTATTCATGGCGAAGTTTCTCCTTCGTTAAATTGTTATATGGTTGGAATTGGAAAATGATACATGTAGTAATTGCTATAAATGTCTTGGGTAATGTGATACTTGGCAATTGTTGTGCTCATGTTTAAGCTCTTGCATCATATGCTTTGCACCCATTAATGAAGAAATACATAGAGCATGCTAAAATTTGGTTTGCATATTTGGTTTCTCTAAGGTCTAGATAATTTCTAGTATTGAGTTTGAACAACAAGGAAGACGGTGTAGAGTCTTATAATGCTTTCAATATGTCTTTTATGTGAGTTTTGCTGCACCGGTTCATCCTTGTGTTTGTTTCTAACAAGCCTTGCTAGCCTAAACCTTGTATCGAGAGGGAATACTTCTCATGCATCCAAAATACTTGAGCCAACCACTATGCCATTTGTGTCCACCATACCTACCTACTACATGGTATTTTCCCGCCATTCCAAAGTAAATTGCTTGAGTGCTACCTTTAAAATTCCATCATTCACCTTTGCAATATATAGCTCATGAGACAAATAGCTTAAAAACTATTGTGGTATTGAATATGTAATTATGCACTTTATCTCTTATTAAGTTGCTTGTTGTGCGATAACCATGTTTATCGGGGAACGCCATCAACTCATTGTTGAATTTCATGTGAGTTGCTATGCATGTTCGTCTTGACTGAAGTAAGGGCGATCTACACTGAGTTGAATGGTTTGAGCATGCATATTGTGAGAGAAGAACATTGGGCCGCTAACTAAAGCCATGTTCCATGGTGGAAGTTTCAGTTTTGGACAAACATCCTCACATCTCTAATGAGAAAAGAATTAATTGTTGTTGAATGCTTAAAGCATTAAAAGAGGAGTCCATTATCTGTTGTCTATGTTGTCCCGGTATGGATGTCTAAGTTGAGAATAATCAAAGCGAGAAATCCAAATGCGAGCTTTCTCCTTAGACCTTTGTACAGGCGGCATAGAGGTACCCCTTTGTGATACTTGGTTAAAGCATATGTATTGCGGTGATAATCCAGGTAGTCCAAGCTAATTAGGACAAGGTGCGGGCACTATTAGTACACTATGCATGAGGCTTGCAACTTATAAGATATAATTTACATGATGCATATGCTTTATTACTACCGTTGACAAAATTGTTTCATGTTTTCAAAATCAAAGCTCTAGCACAAATATAGCAATCGATGCTTTTCCTCTATGAGGACCATTCTTTTACTTTCAATGTTGAGTCGGTTCACCTATTTCTCTCCACCTCAAGAAGCAAACACTTGTGTGAGCTGTGCATTGATTCTTACATACTTGCTTATTGCACTTATTATATTACTCTATGTTGACAATATCCATGAGATATATATGTTACAAGTTGAAAGCAACCGCTGAAACTTAATCTTCTTTTGTGTTGCTTCAATACCTTTACTTTGAATTATTGCTTTATGAGTTAACTCTTATGCAAGACTTATTGATGCTTGTCTTGAAGTGCTATTCATGAAAAGTCTTTGCTTTATGATTCACTTGTTTACTCATGTCATCACCATTGTTTTGATCGCTGCATTCTCTACATATGCTTTACAAATAGTATGATCAAGATTATGATGGCATGTCACTCCGAAATTATCTTTGTTATCGTTTTACACTGCTCGGGACGAGCGAGAACTAAGCTTGGGGATGCTGATACGTATCCAACGTATCGATAATTTCTTGTGTTCCATGCCACATTATTGATGTTATCTACATGTTTTATGCACACTTTATATCATATTCGTGCATTTTTTGGAACTAACCTATTAACAAGATGCCGAAGTGCCGATTCTTGTTTTACTGCTGTTTTTGGTTTCAGAAATCCTAGTAAAGAAATATTCTCGGAATTGGACGAAATAAAAGCCCGGAGGCCTATTTTCTCACGAAGCTTCCGGAAGACCGAAGACGAGACGAAGAGGGGCCACGGGGGAGCCAAACCCTAGGGCGGCGCGGCCCCACCTGGCCGCGCGGCCCGTGGTGTGGGCCCCCGTGCCGCCTCTTGACTTGCCCTTCCGCCTACAAATAGCCTCCGTGACGAAACCCCCGGTGCCGAGAGCCACGATACGGAAAACATTGCCGAGACGCCGTCGCCGCCGATCCCATCTCGGGGGATCCCGGAGATCGCCTCCGGCACCTCGCCGGAGAGGGGAATCATCTCCCGGAGGACTCTACACCGCCATGGTCGCCTCCGGAGTGATGAGTGAGTAGTCTACCCCTGGACTATGGGTCCATAGCAGTAGCTAGATGGTTGTCTTCTCCCCATTGTGCTATCATTGTCGGATCTTGTGAGCTGCCTATCATGATCAAGATCATCTATATGTAATTCTATATGTTGCGTTTGTTGGGATCCGATGAATAGAGAATACTTGTTATGTTGATTATCAAAGTTATGCTTATGTGTTGTTTATGATCTTGCATGCTCTCCGTTATTAGTAGAGGCTGGCCAATGAATCTTTGCTGCTCCAGGAGGGAGTGCTCATCACTCGATAGTGGTTCCGGGTTGCATCGACACACTAACCTGGGGTGATGTGGAGAAAGTTCTAAGTTGTGTTTAATGCTGACCTTGCTCAAGATAAAAACGCTGGTCTGCTCATCTAAGGATCTGGATTATTGATTATTCTGCTGCTTATTGTTCATACCTGCTTTGCCAGCTTCATCACGGAGGGTTGGATGGTAACACGAAGGTGGGCTTTTTAAGCCTTAGATGTGATTGAATTGGCGGTCTGCGCCATATTGTTAATACACCCAGTCGTCTGCTGTATAATGCCTTGTTCTCATATGCATTATCGCCTCTCTTTGTTTATCAATTTAATGCTGCCAGATTCACCAACGCTGTTTTTCGTCTTGTGATTTTGCTCCGTGGGCCCCGGTTTAATTCAGTTCTCTTGCAAATATAGTCCCCTGTTCTTTGTTCCTGTTTTCTGAGCAGTCATCTTCTACTGTTGAGTTCATCCCTTTGTTTGCTGTTGGTGAGATTGACACAACCTCTTTTCTTTCGTTGGGCAAAAGTGGTTGATTATTACTGGCTGGGGTTCCGTTCCAGCAAGATCTGGTGTGCCCTTTTCCAATCTATGCCATCGCTTCTGTTGTTCTTATTCATTTTAATTAGCCTTGGTTTCTTTCCCCTGGAAAGCTTTATGCAACATGTCTGTGCTCTCTGATTTGCGGCGTGAAATGCCACCGTCTTATCTCTCTCTGATTTTTCTCTCGGGGGGGGGGGGGGGGGGGGGGGGGGGGGGGGGGGGGG
>NC_061511.1:238100735-238131808 GCF_022539505.1 Lolium rigidum | reverse complement strand
AACTACATTTTTATTCGGCCACATCTTATGTGCTTTTTCTTGGAGCGTCGGTTTGTTTTTGTTTTTGTTTTGTTTGAATAAAATGGATCCTAGCATTCACTTTATGGGAGAGATACACACTCCGCTGTAGCATATGGACAAATATGTCCTTGGTTTCTACTCATAGTATTCATGGCGAAGTTTCTCCTTCGTTAAATTGTTATATGGTTGGAATTGGAAAATGATACATGTAGTAATTGCTATAAATGTCTTGGGTAATGTGATACTTGGCAATTGTTGTGCTCATGTTTAAGCTCTTGCATCATATGCTTTGCACCCATTAATGAAGAAATACATAGAGCATGCTAAAATTTGGTTTGCATATTTGGTTTCTCTAAGGTCTAGATAATTTCTAGTATTGAGTTTGAACAACAAGGAAGACGGTGTAGAGTCTTATAATGCTTTCAATATGTCTTTTATGTGAGTTTTGCTGTACCGGTTCATCCTTGTGTTTGTTTCTAACAAGCCTTGCTAGCCTAAACCTTGTATCGAGAGGGAATACTTCTCATGCATCCAAAATACTTGAGCCAACCACTATGCCATTTGTGTCCACCATACCTACCTACTACATGGTATTTTCCAGCCATTCCAAAGTAAATTGCTTGAGTGCTACCTTTAAAATTCCATCATTCACCTTTGCAATATATAGCTCATGGGACAAATAGCTTAAAAACTATTGTGGTATTGAATATGTAATTATGCACTTTATCTCTTATTAAGTTGCTTGTTGTGCGATAACCATGTTTTGCGGGAACGCCATCAACTCATTGTTGAATTTCATGTGAGTTGCTATGCATGTTCGTCTTGTACGAAGTAAGGGCGATCTACACTTGAGTTGAATGGTTTGAGCATGCATATTGTGAGAGAAGAACATTGGGCCGCTAACTAAAGCCATGTTCCATGGTGGAAGTTTCAGTTTTGGACAAACATCCTCAAATCTCTAATGAGAAAAGAATTAATTGTTGTTGAATGCTTAAAGCATTAAAAGAGGAGTCCATTATACTGTTGTCTATGTTGTCCCGGTATGGATGTCTAAGTTGAGAATAATCAAAAGCGAGAAATCCAAATGCGAGCTTTCTCCTTAGACCTTTGTACGAGGCGGCATAGAGGTACCCCTTTGTGATACTTGGTTAAAGCATATGTATTGCGGTGATAATCCGGGTAGTCCAAGCTAATTAGGACAAGGTGCGGGCACTATTAGTACACTATGCATGAGGCTTGCAACTTATAAGATATAATTTACATGATGCATATGCTTTATTACTACCGTTGACAAAATTGTTTCATGTTTTCAAAATCAAAGCTCTAGCACAAATATAGCAATCGATGCTTTTCCTCTATGAGGACCATTCTTTTACTTTCAATGTTGAGTCGGTTCACCTATTTCTCTCCACCTCAAGAAGCAAACACTTGTGTGAGCTGTGCATTGATTCTTACATACTTGCTTATTGCACTTATTATATTACTCTATGTTGACAATATCCATGAGATATACATGTTACAAGTTGAAAGCAACCGCTGAAACTTAATCTTCTTTTGTGTTGCTTCAATACCTTTACTTTGAATTATTGCTTTATGAGTTAACTCTTATGCAAGACTTATTGATGCTTGTCTTGAAGTGCTATTCATGAAAAGTCTTTGCTTTATGATTCACTTGTTTACTCATGTCATCACCATTGTTTTGATCGCTGCATTCTCTACATATGCTTTACAAATAGTATGATCAAGATTATGATGGCATGTCACTCCAGAAATTATCTTTGTTATCGTTTTACACGCTCGGGACGAGCGAGAACTAAGCTTGGGGATGCTGATACGTCTCCAACGTATCGATAATTTCTTGTGTTCCATGCCACATTATTGATGTTATCTACATGTTTTATGCACACTTTATATCATATTCGTGCATTTTACGGAACTAACCTATTAACAAGATGCCGAAGTGCCGATTCTTTGTTTTCTGCTGTTTTTGGTTTCGAAATCCTAGTAAAGAAATATTCTCGGAATTGGACGAAATAAAAGCCCGGAGGCCTATTTTCTCACGAAGCTTCCGGAAGGCCGAAGGACGAGACGAAGAGGGGCCACGGGGGAGCCAAACCCTAGGGCGGCGCGGCCCCCCTTGGCCGCGCGGCCACTGTGGTGTGGGCCCCCGTGCCGCCTCTCGACTTGCCCTTCCGCCTACAAATAGCCTCCGTGACGAAACCCCCGGTACGAGAGCCACGATACGGAAAACATTGCGAGACGCCGTCGCCGCCGATCCCATCTCGGGGGATCACGGAGATCGCCTCCGGCACCTGCCGGAGAGGGGAATCATCTCCGGAGGACTCTACACCGCCATGGTCGCCTCCGGAGTGATGAGTGAGTAGTCTACCCACTGGACTATGGGTCCATAGCGGTAGCTAGATGGTTGTCTTCTCCCCATTGTGCTATCATTGTCGGATCTTGTGAGCTGCCTATCATGATCAAGATCATCTATATGTAATTCTATATGTTGCGTTTGTTGGGATCCGATGAATAGAGAATACTTGTTATGTTGATTATCAAAGTTATGCTTATGTGTTGTTTATGATCTTGCATGCTCTCCGTTATTAGTAGATGCTGCGGCCAAGTAGATGCTTTTAACTCCAAGAGGGAGTACTTATGCTCGATAGTGGGTTCATGCATTGACACACGGACGATGATGAGAAAGTTCTAAGGTTGTGTTGTCTTGTTGCCACTAGGGATAAAACATTGATGCTATGTCTAAGGATGTAGTTGTTGATTACATTACGCACCATACTTAATGCAATTGTCTGTTGCTTTGCAACTTAATGCTGGAGGGGTTCGGATGATAACATCGAAGGTGGACTTTTTAGGCATAGATGCGGTTGGATGGCGGTCTATGTACTTTGTCGTAATGCCCAATTAAATCTCACTATACTCATCATGATATGTATGTGCATTGTCATGCTCTCTTTATTTGTCAATTGCCCAAGCTGTAATTTGTTCACCCAACATCTTGTTCGTCTTATGGGAGAGACACCTCTAGTGAGCTGTGGACCCCGGTCCAATTCTCTTTCTTGAAATACAATCTACTGCAATACTTGTTCTACTTGTTTTCTCTGCAAACAATCATCTTCCACACAATACGGTTAATCCTTTGTTACGGCAAGCCGGTGAGATTGACAACCTCACTTTGTTTCGTTGGGGCAAAGTAGTTTGGTTGTGTTGTGCGGGTTCCACGTTGGCGCCGGAATCTACGGTGTTGCGCCGCACTACATCCCGCCGCCATCAACCTTCAACGTGCTTCTTGGCTCCTCCTGGTTCGATAAACCTTGGTTTCTTTCTGAGGGAAAACTTGCTGCTGTGCTCATCATACCTTCCTCTTGGGGTTGCCCAACGAACGTGTGAAATACACGCCATCACCACCCCTCTCTCTCTCTATCGGTGGATGCATTATTGTCACCCCTCTAACAATTATCAACTATCTTTCGCTTTCCTTTTTCTTTTAGGGGATATAGTTTTGGCATATAGTTTTAGTAATTTGAAACGGCTCAAAAGTGGTATAATTTTGGTATAAACATGAGGCATACATATTTGCGGATTTCGGTGAATGCATTATTGTCACCCCTCTAACAATTATCAACTATCTTTCGCTTTCCTTTTTCTTTTAGGGGATATAGTTTTGGCATATAGTTTCGGTAATTTGAAACGGCCCAAAAGTGGTATAATTTCGGTATAAACATGAGGCATACATATTTGCGGATTTTGGTGAATGCATTATTGTCGCCCCTCTAACAATTATCAACTATCTTTCGCTTTCCTTTTTCTTTTAGGGGATATAGTTTTGGCATATAGTTTCGGTAATTTGAAACGGCACAAAAGTGGTATAATTTCGGTATAAACATGAGGCATACATATTTGCGGATTTCGGTGAATGCATTATTGTCACCCCTCTAACAATTATCAACTATCTTTCGCTTTCCTTTTTCTTTTAGGGGATATAGTTTTGGCATATAGTTTCGGTAATTTGAAACGGCCCAAAAGTGGTATAATTTCGGTATAAACATGAGGCATACATATTTGCGGATTTCGGTGAATGCATTATTGTCACCCCTCTAACAATTATCAACTATCTTTCGCTTTCCTTTTCTTTTAGGGGATATAGTTTTGGCATATAGTTTTGGTAATTTGAAACGGCCCAAAAGTGGTATAATTTTGGTATAAACATGAGGCATACATATTTGTGGATTTCAGTGAATAGATTATTGGGAGCTCTAGATTATTTGTCACCCCTTTAACAATTATTGGGAGCATTCCAATATAGTTGGTAATTTCGGTGAATGCACACACTAACTATGAAAACAACTACAAATACATGTAATTGAATAATGAATTTGTAACAAGGTATCCCTTGTAACAACTTCTAGCGCCTGGTGAGCAATGATAAGAATCCGATCGCAATTATACAACAGAAAAACAACCAGCCATCAGATTAGCTTGCTTCTTCAACTCGATTAGCTGCCTTAACTGCTTGTTCATTTTCTTCAGTTCTCCCTTCACTTCCACCAGTCCTGCATTGGGAGCATTAGGCATAATCGGAACGGCTCCTCTCTCCGCCGCATTCTCTACAGCAAGTCCCCCCTCCCAAATTGCGCTCCCCAATAGCGCCAATTGATTCCTGCAATTGAAGCCTCTGAACGTACACATCGATCCACTCGAAATACCTGCATTTCTTCAGGATCTGAAAACAACAACGGGAACCCTAAATCCCAAATTCGAGGGAATAGCAAGAAAATCGAGAGAAAACAGAGAAATTGGAGCGAGATCTAACCTTATCCCCCTCTCTATATGGCAAGCTCTCGCATGCAAGGAACTCACGTCCACGGTTGCCGTTCTCGTCCGTCTTACGGATCGACCGCTCGGAGGCTCTGGCGTGGGCAGTCAGGGCATCTTGTCAAAGGCACGGGTCCATACTGCGGCCATGAAGAACGGGAGGTCGAAGAGAAACTAGACATCACCCGCCTGCCGGAGAAGGGCTGCCGCTGGCGGAGAAGAAGAACAATGGGGCGCGGGGAAAGAAAGGGGAAGCAATGGCACGGGCACTGGCGCGGGGCTGGCTCGGGCTCCCATGTTGCAACGGTCACCTGGGTAAGCTGTGGGTCCAGCGCACTAACGTGGACAAGTTGTGGGTCCCACGATGATCTGGATAAGTGAAGACGTGTCCACTGCGGGGCACCAACAACGGCCCCACTTGCCAGCACCAACCAACGTCAACTAAACGGGAATCCTCCGTCCGAGCTCCTTCTACGGGTTTCAGACAAGGTCTTGGGGAAAACTGAGGAAAAACTAAGGGGCTGAGAAAAATTAAGCACAACTAAGGAGCCAGGGGCACGAAAATAGAAATCCCAATTTCTTAATGTCCCTGTGTGCCCAAGCTGGCCCAGTGTTACCTCTTCTGTCCGTATAAACACAGTTATGTGAAACGAGGGTTAGATAGGAGTATTTCATTTCATCGACAAACTTGGAGCTACACAGTACAACTAGCCAGCTAGGGTTGCAGGCGACGCCCGCATCCTGTCTCGCAAATGTAGAATCAGAGCAAACAGAGTTACAAATTAAAGCTGGGTTAGTAAAGACATATGCCATGTATCCCATCCTGCTTTTAAGTTTCATGGAGCTTGTTTTCTTTCCATGGTGCTGGCGGAGAAAGTCATGAAAGTCAAGCTCCGTCAGTCTCAACACATTGGCTGTGTTCGGATGCAGAGAATTGAGCTTGAAATTGAATTGGACCGATTCCATTTCCAAGATGGAAATGAATTGGCTTGCAATTTGAATTCTACCGTTTAGGTGCTTAGAATTTGATGTTAGAATCAATGAGTGTTGCCCAATTCCAAATGTTGTTTGGATGTACAATCTGTGAAATTTGCATACTAAGATAAGCTAGAGCAAGACATGACATCTCAAAATATTTCTTTGTCAACAATATCCTTTTTTCATTTCCTTCTCTTTTCTCTTCGGTAATGTAAGCAACCATTTCTAGTTGAGATATGATAAATAGCTACAACCGCATACATCAAAACTACATGAATGATTCAAAGCACACTCATGTCTACGTGACAATCAACTACACATATGTAAGAAATTCACATGTACCCTAGGCAACATCAAACCATGGGTCAAAAATAGCAATTTTATACCTCCAATTGGCCTCAGCTGCTAGTACTTCTCCAAGAAATCTGCAATTAAAAGAAACCAATATTAGCCCGAAATTACAAATGTATGGCTGCTGCAAAGCAAGGAATCAATGGAGCTAAAGCATGGTCATGGAGGGAGCCACCCTGAACAGGTGCTATATATTCACCCTCCGGCCGCCGCCGTTTCCTCTACAGCCGCCGTCAGCGCCGACCTGTCGCCGGCTCTCTCCCATGGCCAATACTAGGGTTAGGAATGGGAGAGTAGAGGGCCGGCCAAGGAATAGGGGTCGAACGCGAGGAGCGGCCATGGGATAGGGGCAGGAGAGGGATGCGAGTCAAGGGATAAGAGGAGTCGGGAGGAAGCAGGAGGAGTCGCTCGTCCTCTCCTCTCTGTTTCTGTTTCGCTCGGGACGAACGGATGTGTGCGGGACTGCGGGGTCGGGGTGGGGCGGACGGTTTCCACGCGATTCCGAGGTCCAACCCTTGGAAAGACTCGCGGGCAGTTTGCACATAGTGAAGCGGTACCTCGGAATCTCATCGCGTTTCCGGACTCCAATTCTCAGGCCACTCCAAACGGTGAAAAATGACCTCTAATTTCGGATTGCTTGATTCCTAGGCCAATTCTTTACATCCAAACACAACATAATGGAAATCGGGGAGGAGTCCCTTTACATAAAAAAAAATGCTTGCTACACATGAATTTCACAAGATATCACGAGACAGTTGCCACCTAATTTCTTCAGCGGCAAATTAATACGACACGTTGTAAAAGAGACCTTATAAGTCACATATAACATGCCTTCTGCACCAATTTAATCGCAAAGGAGACAAATAAACTTAAATTATGATGCAATACGTACATAGGTACAATCTGAAGTAAGGAAAACTGAAAAGAAGCGCCCAAAATAGTAAGAGGTGCTACACATGTTGATTGTAGCATATACCTCAAACTACATCACTAGATCGTTGAAGACTTATCTGTTGCCTCAGTGTAAGATCATTGAGCCGTTTAATGTTCATTATTGTTCTTGGTCCATATGATTTCTTTCCACCGGGAGATTTCCCAGCGCCCGCACTTGACAGAGAACTGAGTCTTCATCTTCAGGGCAATCCTACCTACACGGCCACTCAGCTGCGCAAACGATGATATTGATATCCTCTCGAGTGCCGGCAGTATGGCTCCAACACCGAATAGGAGATCGGTGAGATCCATCTCAGGATCCGTT
Organism: Lolium rigidum; assembly: GCF_022539505.1. Taxonomy (NCBI): domain Eukaryota; kingdom Viridiplantae; phylum Streptophyta; class Magnoliopsida; order Poales; family Poaceae; genus Lolium; species Lolium rigidum. The sequence goes on along the minus strand of NC_061511.1, from coordinate 238,124,367 downwards.
CCGACAAAGCCACTGATTCTTATCTTCCGAAGAGATCCCAGTTGCAGTTGTTCTTTGTGTGCTTTTCGTGGATCATATTCGCGGCCTTGGCATGGCTTTGCTGCTTCAGTACCGGCATCATCGTCCTAACAGTTCAAATAATTATGGAATTCAAATGATATGGATTAATATGAAAGACAAAGTGTGAATTTAATCCTACCTCCATATCACCCATACCAAGTTTAAAACATCAATTTCAGTTTATGATGATATACAGGAAACAAAGAGAATATTTAGAACCCCAATATATTGCTAGGTTACTTTTAACATTTTTAGTTAAGGTCAAGTCAAATATGTGCTTCACAGAACAAAGTCAAACAGATAAAATACACATTAGCCAGCACAACTGGTAGAATCAGCGTATCTACCAGGCCTAGGGCGGAGATTGTAGGGGAAGGAAGGGGCGGTGTGCGTGCGGAGGCGAGGGCGCCGGCGGCAGGGCGCCGTCGCGCGGCTTGGGAAGAGGCGGCGGCGCAAGGCTGGGCGGCGGCTAGGGTTTGGGACTCCGACTCCTGAGGGAGTCGGCAACAAAATATGTTTATTGCTTAATTGTTCTTGTCACTTACAACTCATATATATAAGAGAAATCTGCTAAACACTAATCTGCTAATTGGGCTAAGCCCCTAACTAAGCCTGGCCGGTGGGCCCCCTCCGGCGGTACACCAGCCCGGTCATAATATCTCTCCCCGCCTGCGCAAACAGCTCGTCCTCGAGCTGGTAGTCTAGATAATGCTGCTGGAACGCCTCACGTGGTTCCCAAGTCGCCTCCTCAGCTGGAAGGCCCTCCCACTGCACCAACAAGTGCCAAATATCACGACGTCGCTGGGCGCGCAGCACCTTGGCCGGGCTGGGAAGCAGACGACCCTCTGCCGTCGGCGGAAGTGGTGGAGTGGCGACCGGCGGCTCGCCGCGGTAGGGCTTCAGCAGCCCCACATGGAAGACGTCGTGAATGCGTGCCCCATCAGGCAACTGAAGGCGGTACGCCAAGGTCCCAATCCGCTCCAAGATGACGAAGGGCCCCGCATAGCGCGGACCAAGCTTGCGCTTTGCTCGTGGGTCAAGGGACTGGTGAGAGCGGTGTAACAGACGTAACCACACCCAGTCACCCACCGCGTACTCCACCTCGCGGTGACGACCGTCATAGTAGTGCTTGGCAACCTGCTGAGCCTGGACAAGACGCTGCCGCACCTCGGCTAGCATCTCGTCGCGGGTGCGGATGAGCTCGCCAGCTGCCTCCGTTCGCGCCGTCGCCGGGTCCACCGGCAGAATAGGCGGAGGTGGCCTGCCGTAGACCACCTCGAATGGCGTGGCGCACAGGGCGGAGTGGTAGGAGGTGTTGTAGCAGTACTCCGCCCATGCAAGCCAATCCACCCAAGCGCGAGGGCGATCACCTGTAACACAGCGCAAATACATGGCGATCACCTTATTGACCACCTCGGACTGGCCGTCCGTCTGGGGGTGGAACGCCGTGCTGAATCGGAGTTGGACCCCCGCCATGCGGAAGAGATCCCGCCACACATGCCCCGTGAACACCGGATCCCGGTCACACACGATGGATGAGGAAAACCCGTGTAGGCGGACGATTCCGGCGAAGAAGGCGCGGGCCACCGACGAGGCCGTGTAGGGATGGCCAAGCGCGATGAAGTGGGCGTACTTGGAGAAGCGGTCAACCACCGTGAGGATGACAGACTTGCCTCCCACCTTAGGAAGGCCCTCGATGAAGTCCATGGAGATGTCAGCCCACACCTGCGATGGTACGTCAAGCGGCTGCAAAACGCCGGCTGGACGCAAAGTCTCCGTCTTGTTGCGCTGGCACGTCTCACACGAACGAACCCAATCCTGGACCATGGCCCGATCACCAGGGACGTAGAAGTCAGCGCGGAGGCGGTGGAGTGTCTTTTGGACACCCTCATGACCCGCGGAATGCGCCAAGAGCAGCACCTGGTGGCGAAGGTCATCGTGGTCGGGCACGAACACGCGGCGCCCATGAAGGATAAGACCGTCGACGAAGCGCCAGGGGTCGTCCAGCTCGCCCGCGTCGAGCTGCTGGCGCAGAAGCTGGGCGTCCGGCACGGTCGCGGTCGCCTGGCGGACGCGGTCGAAGAGGGCGAAGGAGGGCCCCGAGCGGATGCATAGCAGGCGCCCTTCCGAGGCGCCCTCGGCAGTGTCTGGATCAGCGTCGCGGCGGGACAAGGCGTCGGCCACCGTGTTGAGGCGCCCAGGACGGTACTCCACCGTGAAGTCGAAGCCGAACAGCTTGCTGATCCACTGGTGCTGTGGCACCGTCGACAGCCGCTGGTCCAAGAGGAACTTAAGACTGTAGTGGTCCGTACGTACGCGGAACGAGGGCCCCCATAGGTAGGGTCGCCAGTGGCGGACGGCCTGTACCAAGCCAATGAGTTCCTGCTCGTACGCCGCAAGCTTGAGGTGGCGTGCAGCAAACGGTCAGCTGAAGTAGGCGAGCGGCCTGTCGCCCTGGTGAAGGACGGCGCCGAACCCCGCCCCGGAGGCGTCGCAGTCGACGATGAACGACCTGTCAAAGTCCGACATCTGGAGGACGGGACCCGTCGTGAGGGCCCCCTTGAGGGCCTCAAAGGCAGCGGTAGCCTCGTCGTCCCAAGCGAAGGCATCGCGCCGCAGCAAGCGCGTGAGTGGCGAGGCGATGAGGCCAAACTCCCGGATGAACTTCCGGTAGTATCCGGCAAGGCCCAGGAACCCGCGTAGGGCGCGTGGGGAGTGCGGCATCGGCCAATTGGCGACGGCCGCCACCTTGTCCGCATCCATCGCCACCCCGTCGGCGGAGATGACGTGACCGAGGTAGGCCACAAAGGTCGTCGCAAACGAGCACTTCGAGCGCTTAAGGTGAAGTCGGTGCGCTCGAAGCTCGTTGAAGACGATGGCGATATGCTGCAGGTGCTCCGCCCATGATGCACTGTAGATCAAAATATCATCGAAAAAACCAGCACAAAACTGCGTAAGTATGAGCGGAGTACGTCGTTCATCAGGGCCTGGAAAGTCGCGGGCGCGTTGGTGAGGCCGAAGGGCATCACCACGAACTCGAAGTGGCTATGATGCGTCCGGAACGCCGTCTTGGCGATGTCCTCCGGGTGCATGCGCACCTGATGATATCCTGATCGGAGGTCGAGCTTGGTGAAGAACCGCGCCCGTGGAGCTCGTCAAACAGCTCGTCAACCACCGGGATCGGGAACTTGTCCTTGAGCGTGAGGGCATTGAGGGCGCGGTAGTCGATGCAGAAGCGCCACGTGCCATCCGACTTGCGCACCAAGAGCACCGGCGCGGAGAACGGGGATGTGGAGATCCTGATGATGCCCGCAGCCAGCACGAGCGCGCACTGGTGCTCCATCTCGTCCTTCTGCAGCTGTGGATAGCGGTATGGGCGCACCGCCACTGGCGCCGACCCTGGGAGCAGGTGGGTACGGTGGTCACACGAGCGTGGGGGCGGCAGGGCCTGCGGCTCCTCGAAGATGTCGTCGTGCTGCTGCAGGAGGTGCGTCAGGAGGGGGTGCTCGGCGTCGTCGGCCCCGGAGACGAGCTGAAGCTGCGGTGCAGGGGCGGCGCCCCCGAGACCCTCCCAGCGGATGTGACGACCCTGGCGCCAGAAGGTCATCGTCAGGGTGCCAAAGTCCCAAAGGATGGGACCGAGCGTCCGCAGAAAGTCGACGCCAAGGATGAAGTCAAAGCAGCCCAAGTCGATGCCGGCGCACGTGATGACGAAGTGCTCGTCGCCAATGGTGAGGGGTACGTGCTGGACCACCCCATGGCAGTGAAGACGGTCACCGTTGGCCACGGTCACGCGGAGGTGATCCCCGCCTGTCGGCTGTAGCGCAAGGCGGCGCATAGTGGCGACGGGGAGAAAGTTGTGCGTGGAGCCCGTGTCGAGCAGCGCCTCCAGGGTCTCGCCATGGATCATGACCGGTAGCAGCATCGTCCGCTCGTGACGGATGCCGGCGAGTGCGTGTAGAGAGACGATGAAGGCCGTGGCGGCTTCGTCGGTCGGCTCAGCCGGCTCGCACGTGGTGGAAACCGTCCCGGTCGTCGGGTCGCCCTCCTCCACGTCGACTGTCCCCAGGTAGAAGAGACGCGGGCACACGTGGCCGGGCGTGTAGGGGTCGTCGCAGTTGAAGCAGAGCCCAAGGCGGCGGCGTTCGAGCTGCTCTGCCAGGGTGAGGCGGCGAAACGTGCGAGTAGCCGCGGGGGCGGGGGCGGGGCCGGTCGGTCCAGGTGGCGCGGGGCGGGTGGCAGCCGCGGCCGTAGGAGGAGGCCGAGCGGCACGGGCGCCGCGAGAACCGCCTGGGCACGACGCTCATAAGCGCGCGCGTAGTGCATCGCCGTCTGGAGGTCCTGCGGGGCCTGGAGCTCCACGTCCACGCGGATGTGGTCAGGAAGTCCGCCAATGAAGAGCTCGGCGCGCTGTTGTCCCGTCACCCCGGGCGCATGGCAAGCGAGGGCCTGGAAGCGGTCGGCGAAGTCCTGCACCGTGGTGGTGAAGGCCAAACGCCCGAGTTCCACCAAGCGGCTGCCGCGGATCGGGGGCACGAAGCGGAGAAGGCAGAGCTCGCGAAAACGGTCCCATGGGGGCATGCCACCCTCGTCCTGCTCCAGGGAGTAGTACCACGTCTGGGCGGCGCCGCGGAGGTGGTACGAGGCGAGCCACGTCCGGTCCAAAGCAAGAGTGCGCTGTCCTCGGAAGAACTGCTCGCACTGGTTGAGCCAGTTGAGGGGGTCCTCGACGCCGTCATACGTGGCAAATTCCAGCTTGGCGTAGCGTGGGGGAGCGAGGCCGGCGGCGCCCTGGATGGGGTACTCCGCGCGACCAGCGGAGGGCTCCGCGAAGCGCGAGTACGTCGGTTCCGGGAAGGACGGTCGCGGAGGGTCCCCGGCGGCCGTGTAGACGGGAGGAGGCGCCGGTGCGGCCGAGTAGACGGGCGGGGAATCCGTCGCAGTCACCCACGTCGGGAGCCGGGAGGGCGACGGCGGAAACTGCACCCGCTGGATGGGGACGCCCTGGGGCAGCGAGGCGGGACCGGTGCTGGGACCCGGCTGCCACGGCGCCCACGGCGGCGGAGGCGGTGAGGCCGAGGGCGGCACAGGCACGCCCTGGGCGGATGGAGCCGCCGGCGCGGCCGGGTAGGCGGTGAGGGGCGGCGGCAGGGATGGCGAGGTCATCCCCTGCGTGCCGATCAAGTACATGCGGATGCCCTGTACCGCGGTGGCGAGGTCGCGGATGGCCGTCGAGAGCTCCTGCTGCGAGAGGAGGGGAGCGGCGTCGGCGGCCTCCGCCATGGACGTCGCGTCTCCCGTGGAGGGCGGCGGCAAACGCGGCGGCAAGTGCGCGGCGGCGGTGGAGGCCAGCGGCATCTCAGAGGTGGCGGCGATGGTGGCGGCGTGTTGGCCCGAAGACATGATCGTAACCGAGGAAGCTGATACCAAATTGGTAGAATCAGCGTATCTACCAGGCCTAGGGCGGAGATTGTAGGGGAAGGAAGGGGCGGTGTGCGTGCGGAGGCGAGGGCGCGGGCGGCAGGGCGCCGTCGCGCGGCTTGGGAAGAGGCGGCGGCGCAAGGCTGGGCGACGGCTAGGGTTTGGGACTCCGACTCCTGAGGGAGTCGGCAACAAAATATGTTTATTGCTTAATTGTTCTTGTCGCTTACAACTCATATATATAAGAGAAATATGCTAAACCCTAACCTGCTAATTGGGCTAAGCCCCTAACTAAGCCTGGCCGGCCTGGCTGGTGGGCCCCCTCCGGCGGTAGACCAGCCCGGTTATAACAACAACTTACTTTAAGAAGATAATTAGCTAATCAAAGTTATTATTGATAATAAACAATGGTTTATCCTGTAGCACCTTTTGGGTTCAGAATTGGAATTAAAAGAAAAGGATGCTGCATCAGTGTCAAGAATTAAGATAGATTATCTTGGTCAAATTTGCGTACAATAAAAATCCTTAAGCATTGAAAAATCAGAGACACTACAGGAATGGACGCATACAGCGCCCTGCCAGCTGCCCTCGGCGTAGCCACGTCTGGCCCTCGGTGTAGACTACGCCGACGGCAGCCCTCGGCGTATGGCGTCGGTGTTTAGGTCCCTCGGCATAGACAATATTGCTACGCCGACGGCAAAACCGTCGGCACACAAATTTTACAAATTTGAATTTTCTTTTTTCCAAAAAAAAGTTCAAAAAAATAAAAAATGTATATGCCGACGGGCAAAGCCCTAGGCATAGAGTTTTAAATTTTTTAAATTTTTAATTTTTTTACACCATTTTTTTTCTTTTTTTCCTTTTTTTACTTGTTTATCTTTCACCCATACACTTTTAACTCTAAGTACACTTAATCTTAGGTCAAATTACAATCATGGCTAAACTTCCCAGTCGGTCACCCATCCTCACACTACTCCAATCTCAGCACGCTTAACTTCTTGGTTCCATTCGGATGAGCTTCCCTTAAAGAATTGACTCCTTGCTGATAATAATAGCCTATCAACCCTATTAACCCTTGGACCGTGATGTCACAACTCATTATTTTTGAATTCCAAACAATTACTTAAGTAAACAATAATGAATATATAAGTAAAAGTGATTAATAATATTGACTTCAAATAACAATAAAATGATTTTATTTTTTTGGTCTTTTTTCTATTTAATATGAAACAATTAATATCATTAAATCGGAAAATCGAAATTCCACAAATAATATGTCTAAATCGATCAGAAAAATGAGAGGAATCTAAATATAACATCCATATCATCATTTGAACCTAAAAATTAGAGGAATCCAAATATGACACCCAATTTGCCATGTGGCCAAAACGGACCCCTCGGGAGATGCGAAATGGCCGTATCGGCGGGTAGGTGCACCGTTCACCAACACGCTAAACGGACAAAAATTAGCACATAAAGTGATGTGTTATAGACCTAAAAACTTTTTTTGCGGAATTTATTGAGCGATGGAAAGTGTACCCCTAGTTCAAATTCGGTCAGTTTCCAGCGGATTCGGCGGGACACCGCAGGAAGCCGTAGGGATTCCCAGATAGCTAGTGCGTACATATGGCATGTGATATATGGTGCGGAGGTGGTGTCCTACCACTACGCGGAGGTCTCGCGTAATACTAAAATGCGTCACATGTAGCTGCTTCAAAAAAAAAAAACCCGTTTTGGCACCCCGAAAATGAAAAAACCATCACCCATAGGTCGGATTGGAAATCCGCTCTCAGGGCCTTGCTTCCCATCCCAGGGACCACGCACGTGCCAAATATGGCCTCGTTCCGACAAACTATGTGGTGCCACGGGCCGTTTCCTACGCATTTGCCCTAAAAGCCATAGAACTCCGGACGTGATAGATCGGTTTGTGAAGGGTTTTCCAAAATAATTGCCGTATCCTAATTCCGACTTTTGGAGTGGTTACTAGGACACATAAAATGACGCCATGCGGCTCCACGGGATTTTCTGACTTCGTTTAAATTGCCATTTGGCCAAAACGGGCTCCCACGGAGATGCGGTATGGCCGTACCGGGCGCGCTGGTGCCCCCGTTTACTATCGCGCTAAACTGAAAAAAATTCGCACATAAAGTGATATGTCATAGACCTAAAAACATTTTTCCCGGAATTTATTGAGCGACGGAAAGTGTATCCCTAGTTCAAATCATGTCACTTTCTAGCGGATTCGGCGGGACACCGTAGGAAGCCGCAGGGATTCCCAGATAGCTAGCGCGTACATATGGAATGTGATATATGGTGCGGAGGCGGTGTCCTACCACTACGCGGAGGTCTCGCGTAATACTAAAATGCGTCCCATGTAGCTGCTTCACAAAAAAAACCCGTTTTGCCACCCCGAAAATGAAAAAACCATCACCCATGGGTCGGATTGGAAATCCGCTCCCGGGGCCTTGCTTCCCATCCCAGGGACCACGCACGTGCCAAATATGGCCTCGTTCCGACAAACTATGTGGTGTCACGGGCCGTTTCCTACTTATTTGCCCTACAAACCATAGAACTCCGGACCTGATAGCCCTGTTTGTGAAGGGTTTTCCAAAATAATTGCTGTATCCTAATTCTGACTTTTGGAGTGGTTAGTAGGACACATAAAATGACGCCATGCGGCTCCGCGAGATTTTATGACTTCGTTTAAATTGCCATTTGGCCAAAATGGGCCCCCACGGAGATGCGGTATGGCCGTACCGGGCGCGATGGTGCCCCCGTTTACCATCGCGCTAAACGGAAAAAAATTCGCATATAAAGTGATATGTCATAGACCGAAAAACATTTTTCCCGAAATTTATTGAGCGACGGGAAGTGTATCCCTAGTTCAAATCATGTCACTTTCCAGCGGATTCGGTGGGACACCGCAGGAAGCCGCATGAATTCCCAGATAGCTAGCGCGTACATATGGCATGTGATATATGGTGCGGAGGCGGTGTCCTACCACTACGCGGAGGTCTCGCGTAATACTAAAATGCGTCCCATGTAGCTGCTTCACAAAAAAACCCGTTTTGGCACCCCGAAAATGAAAAAACCATCACCCATTGGTCGGATTGGAAATCCGCTCCCGGGGCCTTGCTTCCCATCCCAGGGACCACACACGTGCCAAATATGGCCTCGTTCCGACAAACTATGTGGTGTCACGGGCCGTTTCCTACTCATTTGCCCTAAAAGTCATAGAACTCTGGACGTGATAGCCCTGTTTGTGAAGGGTTTTCCAAAATAATTGGTGTATCTCAATTCCGTCTTTTGGAGTGGTTACTAAGACACATAAAATGATGCCATGCGGCTCCGCGAGATTTTTTGACTTCGTTTAAATTGCCATCTGGCTAAAACGGAACCTGAGGACATATAAGAAAGTGATTGAATTGTTTCTATATTTACATGGTATTGTACATGATTCAAATATGCATGATTTTGACATAAAGGGATAGATGATGTTTTTATGAACATTTTGATACCTCATACGTATTTTTCTGACATCATATGAATTAGTTATGATTTTTACAAAATTAGAAAAATTTGAAAAATGGCTACACCGAGGGTGGCCGTCGGCGTAGCCCTGTCTACGCCTAGGGCCAAAGATATGCCGAGGGCTGCCCTCGGCGTAGACCTCGCTATGCCGACGGCCGCGCTACGTCGAGGGTCGGATGAGGAGGCTGGCCAGGTCAGGCCATACGCCGAGGGCCCCGACTTTTGGCCGTCGGCGTATAAAAGGCCCTCGGCGTATCGCGCCATTCCTGTAGTGAGATGTATTCCATTTTCTGTAGCTATATAAATGATTTTTACATGGCTCGCATTGCGACACTGCATGCAACTGCCTACTTACCGGAAACGCAAGACCTTGTCAATCCTGCCTTGTAAGCTGGTGTAGTGTTGATAGGTCAATGTGCAGCAAAGTTAGGTTTGGGCATCGCCTGAGGAAAGAAAAGACACTTGGACCAATTGGGCAGCAGAGAAATCGGAGAATTGTGATGGTCGTCAAGGAGAGTGTCCTGATGTTGGAAAGACATGGTATGTGTTCCATGAAGTCCTGCACACATGCAAAAAAAGAAAATCTCTTAAACACATGTGCACGTGCAATGCTCGTTAGTTAGCTTAAAATTTCAGAACAGACACTCAAATGTATTTGTACCTCTCTTGCCAATATGGATGGCTTGAATCCATCTGGTATGTCAACAAAAACATCTAGCCGGTCAGCTCCGGAGCATGTTTCAAGGAACTGCACGACATCAGGCAAAGAGAAGTCGATTCTGGATATGCTGGGCCAGTAGACAAGGAGGCCAGACAAGCGGCGGACACATCCAATGTCGGTTAGAAAGTTGAGCTGCTTAGGATACACGACTCACAAAAAGTACAAGAAATCAACTAGGTGGACGTATTTTTATCGGTGGACGGAGTGCTTGGATTCACGTGTAGGGAACCCTTGCATGTCTTTCATACACTACACCATGCTTCAAGCATGCTTGGAAGTTGGAGCACATGAATTTCACAGGATTTCTATGCGAGACAATGCATTTGCCCACTAATTTCTGCAGCAAATTTAGGCCGCACGTTCTAAAGAAGGCCACATATAAAAACATAGGTTTTGCGCCAAACGAACCATGAAGGAGATCATGCAAATTTTTAATTTTGATGAACTGTATACATACGTGTAGTAGAAAGATTCTAAATTAAGCAAAACTGAACAACGCCCAACTAGTCAGAGGAGCTACAGTTCTGCTCGATTGGCCAATACCTCGAACGATATTAGATAGTGGGAGGCTTTGCATCTGTTTGCCTCGAACTAGATTAGATCGTTGAAGGCAAAACAACTTGGCTTATTTTCAAAGTCCATAATTGTTCTTCGTCCATGTGATATCTCCCCACTGGGAAACCTCCCAGCGCCCTCCCGTGAGAGGGAACCAGGACTTTATCTTCAGGGTGATCCTGTCCATACGATCACTCAATTGCACAAACGATGATATTGATATCCTCTCGAGCGCCGGCCGTGCGGCTCCAACTCCAAATAGAAGATTGAAGAGTTCCATCTCAGGATCCGTTCCGACAAAGCCGCTAATTCTTATCTCCCGAAGAGAGCCCAGTTGCATTTGGTCTTTGGGTGGTTTCCAGGGATCACATTCCAGGCCTTGGGGTGGCTTTGCAGCTTCAGTTTTGTCATCATCATCCTGACGTACAGTTCAATTGAGAGAGTAATGCAAACGATAAAGATTGAAAACTAATTAAAAGAAGCAATTTTAAAAACAAAGTGTGAAAGTAATTGTGGTGTTATCCTACTTACAGATCACCATATCAAATTTACTCTTGCAGATAATTAGCTAATCGACTATTCACAAAGGAAAAGATGCGGTGCACTCCAAGTTAAAAAACTTAACTCTAGCTAAATTTCCTACACACTAGAAATTCAAGCCATATTCGACCATGATGTACAAACTACTGCCTATCCGGTAGCCCCAATTGGGTTCAAAATTGGATTAACAAAATGGAAGCGCCTAACCCTCGATTGATCAAAAAATAGTATAGCACCCACTCGATCAACCAAATTGGCTTTCTTTGGATCGTATTCACGTGGCCCCTCCTTCCCTCCTTAATTGCCCCGCACCTTTTTTAACTAGGATCTTTTGCAAAGGGGATGAAAAAAAAAAGGCAATTGCACATATAAATGGGATTCCACATCCATATGCAAATTGTACGTCTACGACTAAAAATATGCATAGATTTTTCAGGTGAACAAGTACAACATGCATATAAATGTGAAGATGCATTCAAATTACACACATATATGTAATTGCGTAATTGCTCATCTCATCTATATAAAGTTTCATGTAAAAAACGTTAGTAGTTCTAATTCACGTAAAAAATGACATCAGTTTTAGTTGCAGATATATGTCTACTTCACCCTAAAAAAAAAGAGAAAGATACATGTCTACATGCACATCTATATGCAATTGCAAGTAAAAATATACCATGAGTTCTCTATTACACACATGCGATTGCGCATCTATATGCAATTGCACGAATAGAAAAAAACTAAAAAATGCTACATAAAATCTCCAAAATATTTGAAACCAAAAGGAAGAAAAAGGACAACTATAAATAGAAGCAAACCTCCCCTAAAAATTACTATCTGTTACTCCAGCAGCCCAACACAAAAAGTAAAAAAACGTTCATGCTACAACGCACATAGGACCACAGAGAAATAGGGCGACCCAACAAGAATATGAAAAACAAAATTTACCGAGACTTGATGTAATTTTCTTGGCTAACCTATATGTAGCTAAGCGTTAACAAAATGCTGCATCAATGGATCTACAAAAATGATGCATCAGTTGACATGAACTAAGATAGCTTATCATGATCAAATTTATGAATAAAATTCCTTATGCATTGAAAGAAAACAGAGATATACCCGCTTTTTTTATGTATCTATGTAAATGATTTTAAACGTCTCACAACGTGCAGGTGCCTACTTACCGGAAACACAAGATTATGTCGATCCTGCCTTGTAAACTGGTGTACTGTTGATAGATCAATGTGCAGCAGAGTTAGGTTTGGACATCGCCTAAGGAAAGAAAAGACACTTGGACCAATTGGGCAGCTGTGCAACCGGAGAATTGTGATGATCGTCAAGGAGAGTGTCCTGATGTTGGGAAGACATGGTATGCGTTCCACGAAGTCCTGCACACATGTAGCAAACAATTAACTCCTCTTAAGAGTATGTGCATGCAGGTGCAGTTTTATCTAATTTGCGAGCTGCAAAGCTAGCTAGTTAGCTTAAAAGTTCAGAACAAAAACTGAAATGTATTTGTACCTCTCTTGCCAACATGGATGGCTTGAATCCATCTGGTATGTCAACAAAAACATCTAACCGGTCAGCTCCAGAGCATGTCTCAAGGAAATGCACGAGATCAAGCAAGGAGAATTCAATTCTCGATATGCTGGGCCAGTAGACAAGGAGTCCAGACAAGCGGCGGACGCATCGAACGTCGGTTAGAAAGTTGAGCTGCTTGGGGAACCTGCCGGACCAGCTGATCACCTCCAGCCTCGGCGCCGAGATGTTAACCAGAGTGTCAGTGGTGAGCGCCGCCAAACTCCTAAAGCAGTGGACCACGGTCAGCAACCGGAGCTTGGCTGCAACCACCTGCAGCAGCGTAAGTTGGAAGACGTCGTTGACCTTGAGCTCCTCGAGCATGTCCATGTGAAGGATGAGCGGCCACAGCCCCTGCTCCCCGGTCATGTTGTATACACTGCGGAGGTGCAACTTCGTTAACTGAGGGAAGCATGATGACAAGAACTCGCCGAACCCATGCATCTGCAGTTTCAAATTCGAGAGGCTCAGCTCAGTCAACCGGCTGAATGCAGCAGGTTCTGGGTGCTCCGGGAAGATGAGCAAGGGTTTGTGATAGAAGTTGGCGCTCAAGGTCAGGGCCATGGCCTTGGCCTGCAAGCTGCTTGGCAGAACCAGCTGTTCGATGGAATACCGGTCCAGCTCAACGCAGATAGATCCGACGACGCGCGGCATGGCGTCGCGGAGCCAAGCGGCTGTGGCGGGGCCGAGGTTGGACCCGCAACCGATGCCCACGTTGAGCGACGGGATGTCGGGCGCTTCGCCGTACTGCGCGAGCACCGCGCGGGCGACGTCGAGGAACCTTTCTTGGTGCAGCTCGTCGGAGATTTTGAGGTCAGGGGTGTGCGTCCAGGCGCGCCGCCACCGCCTGGAGAGCGCGGACGAGCGTACGGCCTCCAAGGCCGGCACGAAGGAGAGGATGTGCCCGAGAAGGTCGTTGCCAAGACCGCTGATCCGGTCGACGCCGACGCCGACGCGAAATTGCGGGTTTACGGCAACGGCGCATCTCTTGCTGGATCGGCTTCGTTCCGCCATGGAGAACTCCGCGGTGTTTGGTATTTCTCTGCAACGTATCTTCGCGTGACTTTTTAAGTGCTTACAGGCGATCGGAAAGGAGCGACGCCGCCGGCGAGACCTGCCCCGGAGCGAGGACGACGAGATGGGAAGATTGCGGCTGCTGCGCGCGGAGTGAAACGGCGAGATCGGCGGAGAAGTGCGCGGCGTTAGGGGTTAGGGCTTTCGTTCGCCGGGATTGGGGAACGACCAGCGGTTCGACATTGGATATTCTTTTGTCAGAAATATATTCGGCGTATATTATTAGGCCTCTACTCCAGGGCCATGCCTCTTGGGCCGGACGAGAAACACACATTTTCGGTCCAGCCCAGACATGGCACACAAATAAACGGGCCGTGCTCGACGGCCCGCCATAGGACGTGACCTATCACCGAAACAAGGAAAACCTATTTCCCGCTAATTAGCAGGACGTATTAAGCCCCGCCCGCACGCGTGGAGATAAATGGCCCGGCCCAAGTACCTGGTGCCCGACAGGTTTTTCCTTTTTCGGCCTGCATTTTGGTTTTCGGTTCACTTTATTTGGGTTTTAAATGGTTTTTCTCCGTTCGGTGTGGCTACTTCGTTTTTCTGTCGGTTTTCTGCTTTTTGAACTTTTATGAATTTGATTTTTTCTAAAATTTGTATTTCTTTTTCAAATTTGACCATTTGTTTGTTCTCGTTTTTGGTTTTTTGTTTTTTTGTTTTTCTGCTTTTTTGTTTTTCCGTTTTGAACATGTTTTTTCAAATTTGAGCAAATTTTAAATTTATGAAAATTTTAAGTTGCAGCAACTTTAGAATTTGAACGAATTTTAAAATGGAGAAAATTTCAAAAAAAATTGGTTTTCAAATTTGCTCAGATTTAATTTTTACGTGGTTTCAAAATTTGCTCAGATTTAAATTTTGCTCGGTTTCGAAAAAATTAAGTTCGGAAAAAGTGAATCCATCCATCTTGACATGGGGATTTGATCCCTGGTGGAGGGGAGGAGCTGACACCTCTATGATACAACTCATTTGTTAAACCAACTAGTGGAATGCCCGTGCTTCGCCACGGTTCCCTACCTTATATCTAGTGTTACACACGTTACATGTGTAAATAATGCACACAAATATTCAAGTATGTAGAAAAATCACCCATGCAGTAAATATTACAAATATTTGAGTTATAAAATGCAAGGACCAACCCATTATTCCTCATTTTAAAAGCCAACGTCTAAGGAATTCTTGCATAACATTAGTAATATTATCATCAACTTCATATACATTGTATTTTAGTACAAGTATCAAAAACTTCTTCATTAACTCGTAGCCATTCTGCACACGCAGTCTATCATGTTAACATGAAGTTTTTCCATAAAAATCTAAAAATGTGCACATATAATACTCATGGTGCGTGTAAACTGGATGAACAACTTTTACCATTCCACGAAGGCATAAAACTAAAAACTATGTAACCAAAAAAACTAAATTACTTAGTCACTCTATCAAAAGCTTGTGTGATTCGGAACCTAATCCTAGCTCACGATGTAACAATAAATCAACATATTTATGATAACTTAATCTTTACTGCTCCATCAATCATGACATTTAAGACATGCATTTTCACACGGTTTTTGTTGCACAACTTTAACTACTAATGTATACAAATTTATATGACTTTAGAATGCTCAAAACTTTTATTATATTATAAATATAAATCATAGTTAAAATTATAAGTTTTTTTACCAGAAAAATTTAAAAAAGAACAAAATTGAGCCAATTGTCAGGGCCACATACTTTCTAAAGATGGATTAAGGCTTTGCGATCGTTGCCATGTTCCTGTCAGTTGGCATCCACATCGATCTTCCCTAGAAACTCCGCTCAACACGTAGATAAAAGCAAATGGGAAGATAATAGGACCTGAATCATGCACTCTAACCTCGCTAGCTAGTGCCTGATTCCTCCACCCCTTACCTTGCCGTGAAATCTGGACCTAGCAAGATCCATATCTTAGCTGCTAGCTGTTTAGGTTATTGTGCACCCGCATTCTATAGGCGGACAATCGGCAGCAGCTGCTGCCTCATGCCTATGTAGCGAGTTACAACCAAACAGAGACACAAAAAATAGTCATCGCTAATACTTCATTATGATACAATAACATTTTAGCACTAATACTTTATTATAGAACACCAAACAGCCAGCTTTCATCCGAAGAAACCAATAGGAGGACAAAGAAGACGATCTTCAAGATCAAAATTAGAGTAACAAATGAACATGGAAGTTGCTTTTTTCAAAATCCACATCAAAGTAGCAGATAAATACGAAAGTTTCTTCTTCAAAATCAATATTACAGTAGCAACAGATGAAGATAAAAGTTGCTTCTTCAAGATCAACGTCACATTAGCGGATAATTTATGTGGAAGCACCTTTTTAATGTTAGATTACCGCCTTGGAGTATTCATCAAGAATAGAAGGTTTCGGGTTTGGTAGAGTGCTCTGCATTTGTGCTCATGTAAAAATGTTGTCGGTCAGACCTAAACATTTGTTAAGAGATATCGGTGAATCAAAAGACCATAATTATTGCATAAAGTATTAATACAACTAACTCTAGGGATCATCGTCACCTGTAGAGACTATGCTTGAAATGAGGCAGCGAGAAACATGCACATCGAGTCTTAGCAGATAAACTATCCGAACGAGTCAAGACTAACTACATGCCCGTAAGGAAACACTCAAATTTTAATAGTATCCAGAATAATTGTATTGCATAAGCGAGCAAGAAAATTTTGCTCGACTTATCTACGCAGTTTTGGTGTCTTTGCACGTTGGTGCATAT
Organism: Lolium rigidum; assembly: GCF_022539505.1. Taxonomy (NCBI): domain Eukaryota; kingdom Viridiplantae; phylum Streptophyta; class Magnoliopsida; order Poales; family Poaceae; genus Lolium; species Lolium rigidum. The sequence continues at coordinate 238,108,117 of NC_061511.1, read as the reverse complement.
AGAGTCAAATTTCCTTTTCCAGCAGTTAATAGAACTAATTAAGCACTACACCATAGTGGTACACACAGTGCACAAGTGTTGATGAATCTCTATTGCACTATATGTAGACATGTAGATGCATATGCTTACAATTGAGCTTGTTGAAAAAAAATTACGCACAAGATGAATCACCAAGACACGGACCAGATTGCATGTGGATGCTCCTTATCGCAAATCAGCAGAGGAGCAAAAGCCTCGTCCCGGGTATCATTGCAGCCGTCCGGGAAGAGCAGCGACAGAGTCGATCACCATCATTGTCGTTGCGGCGGTGGTGCCGCATCTGGAGGATGCCCATACTTCTGCTGGAAGACGACGGATTCTGCTCCGAGGTGGATGCCGATAGCCGCAGCTTGGGGTATTCTTGTTCGATTTCCTGCGGTCCGTCCCACCAAAAAACTTAGCAAAAAATCCTCAAGATGGTACTCATGGAAGAGTAGATCGGGACGGGAAATCTTACGGATCGGAGGAGGAAGCCTCGTCATGGTCGTCGTCGTTGAGGCGCCAGTGTCGGCGTCTGACCTATGGAAACCGGCGAGGGTAGTGGCGAGCTTAGAGGCTATGAACTGCGAAATCCTAGATTGACGTTTCCGTTATAATAGGGAGGATCAGGCACCTTAGAATCGGGAGGATTAGGCACCTGCAGGGCGAGGTGGTGCATGAATGCGGGCACTGGTAGTAGATACAGTAGTTGAGAAAAGAATTTGTGAGGCGTGTGATGGGCCGAGGTTGTTCAGGCAGTTTTTGAGACGATGATCGGGATGATGCGCTCGGTTAATAGGTTGCGTTGACTGAACAATGGATAGGTGCAGTGGCATTTGGAAGCCACTTTTTATTTATTCCTTCAGAAAGAGATAAGAATTGGTTTGGTGAATCGGAAACAATTTTATTTTATAGAAAAATTAAAGTAAAAATTGCAATTTCTTTTCTTATTGAACATACATATCAATATGCACGGGTAATCCCTCTTCTCTCATAGGTGGTCCGCTGCATAGATAGCGCCAACGCCGCCTCACCGCAAAGCCGGCAATCGTCATGAGCGTCGGTGAGTACACTGCCGGTTACCTGCACAGGAGATGCCGTTGTAGGAGCAGCCATGCCACGAACCTAGCGATATTGACCAGCATCGACACCGAACCCAGCATCACCGCACCGCTCTGGCGTTCCAATAGTCGTCATCGCTGCCACGCCAGACACCACACCACTCTGGGGTTAACCATCACGTGCAGAGGCTTGACTGCGGCACAGATCGGGGCGTGGAGGCGGTGGGAAACCCTAGGAGGAGAAGGTTGGGCCTCACCGACGCGGGTGGTGGAGAGAGACGGAGGCGGGGAGCCAACACGAGTCGGTAGGTTGCGGCGGCCGGAGCTCCATGGGATGTGTCCGCCAACGCATGCGACCAAGAGGGAGCGTGGGGTCGAGAGGCTGCTCCGGCAGCGACGGCGGCACGGTTCAAAGGACCAGCCTGGTCCTGTGCCACGAATCGAGCGAGATGGATGCTGCGGTTTCGGATGGAAATTGGGGATGGCTCGTACCTGCTTTGGTCGAGCCCCTTTTTTCTCCCGCTGGGACGAGCGACGGGCACATGAAAAGGGTGAAACGCATTCTATCATAAAATGGAACCTGTAGCTAGATATGGATTTTGTTAGTTGCTGAGAATATCAAGGGGATGGTTACGTTCTAGCTCATGTAGATGAGAACAAACGCATTTTTTTCTCACTTGGCTGCATGCATGGATAATTGTGGTTGTTAGATGGATCTTTTTTCCTTCAGGACGTGGGAGGGCAGTTTTATCTTTAAATGAAAATGTGACACCGGACATTCACCAGTTTGTTTTTAATAGTAAAGAAATGATCTTTATAATATCTAGTTTATTGGGCAAGTGAACTAATGGGCCAGCCCATCTGTGGTCGGCTTCAAGTGATGCACGTTTTGTCACACTAATGGGCGATAAGTAGGCGTGTCCCCGAAACAAGGCCCTCGTGCCAATAAGGAACAGCCGGCTTTAGTTTTGCAATTTTTTTATTTTTCCTGAATTATTAGACTTCTTTTTGAATTTTTGAACTAATTGGGCACGAATGGCCCATCAACCTCCCACAACCATGTCATGTTGTCGAACGCCTATTGTCGCAGGTACGCCCTTGTGTCGAAACGACAATGTCCACTTACAATTTGGTTGTCGCGTGTGCCAGGCCGGCCTGCGGCCAACTATATTTTGCTTACCGAAAAAAGTCTCTTTTAAAACTTGTCACTGCACCCACTATTATTTTTCCTAAAATACTAGTGGCTTGCCAAAACCACCATACCTCTGTTAAGAAAAGAGCACACCACTAATACGAGCGACCAATAATTGGGACCTTGCAATAGTTACTAATGGCATGATATATATGGACACACTATTATTAAGTATTAACGTGACAATATATGACATGCCAATGTATGCCAGGCCACCAACCCGACTGGCAGCCCATGCAAAAGTAAAACCCTTACATATGCGAAATTGCACCTTTTTCCGTGGATTATCCTTCTTTCTCTTGTCAAGTGCATGACGTCCCCAATTCTTCCTATCCCTTCGTTGCTAGCTCCCATCATATCTCATCTCTCTCTCTCCTCCGGTGTGACTCCACTACGCACCCGTCTCCTTATCACGACCCCTCCCTATTGACGCTCTCACCTCCCTCCACTCGGTAACCACGTCCACCAACACACACTAGTAGGGAAAGGCTCATCTGTGGCGCACCTATATTCATATTCTGTGGCGCATGGACGGTGCGTCATAGAATCTTCGCCATTAAAATAAGGATTCTATGGTGCACGTGCTCATGCGCCACAGAATTAAGACATTATGTGGTGCACCTATTGACAAGGGATTAACTTGTCAGTGCCTACGGATTGTAGACTTAGGTTTCGTAAGAAGTAGATGTCAAGTAGATCTTAAAGGTTTCAGCCGACAAAGGTGTTTCGACTAAAGTTACGGTGGTTCTGTTGACAATTGATTCGATCATTTTCTCTTCCCTCGGCTCCCCTTTATATAGGAGGTGGAGCCGAGGCTTTTCGTGCCGTGTAAGTTACAAACTACGAGAGGCGTATTGGGCCTTTTATATATTGCTACATTACTCCTAATACAACTCTACTTTCCCTATCCGAAGTTCTCTGGGCTTCTGGGCCTCCAAAGTTTCGGGTCGTGGGCCTCACGTCTTCTCCAGATAACCCGTGTGCTTTATTCGGCATGCCTATTCAGCATACCTATGTCAGTAGCCCCCGAGATTTTGCTTAAATCGCAGAGTCGAGTAAAATCTCCATCGTAAAACTGAGTCACATGTTTATAGAACTTTCGAATCGCAATGGATATTTTGCTCAATGTCTATTTTGTACAGGGATAATGGAAAATGAGGCTGGTTCATCTGACGGATCAGGTACCAGTTAGCTGCTCTTGTGGCAAATCCGCATAAATCTACTTCAAGCTCAAGTCTCTGGACTGGAACTCGGGATACTGGCGTAATTAGACATGCGCCGCTTAAGGACTTATCGCGAACCGAATCCCAGCTGTGTTTTATCGAGTACCTGACGCGTTCGTTTGGATTTTTCTTCGAATCTGCTGATACGGATAAAGTGAGAGAGCGTATTCGGGTGCGCTACGATGCCACACAGGACAGATCCTGGGGCCTTACCTTCGTAATATCTTTCGAGTTACGACATTTAGAGTTTTTACCGCGCGGACGTGCTCTGAGAATATTTTGTCGAGTGCCTTTGTCGGCTGCTGGAATTCTTTATTTATTTGAGTTGACTCGTGCAATAATATCTTGATCTTCCGATGGGAGTACATGACGAGTTATATGTAACTCGAGGATGTACCAAAGAAGTTCTTCGTCTGCAATTATATATTGACTTGTTACTTTCTGTTCTTTTTTCTTCTTCATATTTCATCGGGTGCGCGACCAGCGCTCCCGATGGGAGTAACCCCAGATGCTACAGCTGAGTGTTTTCACTTGGTTGTAGGCTCAACCTTTGTTATTTTGATCAACTATGTATTTTTTCCTTCACCACGTCATCTTATCAGAAGCATGCACAATACTTCTGATAAGAGTATCCCCCGAGCATATGAATAGGTGCTTGCATCTGGGCATAGGCTCCTGAATTTTCTTTTTAACAGTATATTTCTTCAGATCTCAAAGTTATCTTTCCATTATATTTTGCTCCATTACTCGAAGTTTTTTTGAAAATGACGTCGTTGCTGACGATAGCCACGTATGGCCACCTTGGGAAGCCACGACTCCTGGCAAACCACTGTTCCGTGGGTCCAAAGCTCTGCACTTCCAACACGTCGCGCGAGTGGGGCACACACGTCCTTCGGAATTCCCGGCACGCTGATACGTCTCCAACGTATCTATAATTTCTGATGTTCCATGCTTATATTATACCAGTTGCTACATGTTTTATATACACTTTATATCATTTTTATGCATTTTCTGGGACTAACCTATTAACAAGATGCCGAAGCGCTAGTTCCTGTTTTCTGCTGTTTTTGGTTTCAGAAATTCTACACAGGAAATATTCTCGGAATTGGACCCCACGAAGACAGAAGTCAATATTTTGCCGAGACGGACCCAGAGAGCCAGAGAGGGGCCAGAGGGGGGCCAAGGGGCCCCCACCCCATAGGGCGGCGCGGCTGGGCCCATGATACGTCCAAAACGTATCTACTTTCCCGAACACTTTTGCTATTGTTTGGCCTCTAATTTGTGTATTTTGGATGCAACTAACACGGACTAACGTTGTTTTCGCGAACCGCTCTCGGTGTCTCGTTTTTGTGCAGAAATCCAACTTTCGGGAAAAACCTCGGAATTTATGCGAAGGCCCTATTTTCCCGAGAAACTAACGGAGCCGAAGGGCAATTGAAGTGGAGGCCCGAGGGCCCCACACCATAGGGCGGCGCGGCCCGGGGGGCCCGCGCGGCCCCGTGGTGTGGCCCCTCGGCCGGCCTCCGACGCCCTCCTTCGGACTACTTATTCGCCTCGACCTAAAAACGCCGGGAGAGAAGTCGAAGTCGCCGAAACCCTCCGAACGCCGCCACATCGCGAAACTCCGTCGCGGGAGCCGAAGTCTCCGTTACGGCACTCCGCCGGGACGGGGAATTGGAGGAGATCATCACCGCCATCACCGCCAACGCCTCTCCATCAACCAGACAATGTTTCCCCCATCCATGTGTGAGTAATTCCCCCGCTGTAGGCCGAAGGGGATGGTAGGGATTGGATGAGATTGGTCATGTAATAGCATAAGATTGTTAGGGCATAGTGCCTAGTGTCCGTAGATGGTACTTTTATGATATTGTTGCAACTTGTTATGCTTAATGCTTGTCACTAGGGCCCGAGTGCCATGATCTCAGATCTGAACATGTTATTGTTTCATCAAGATATTCGTTGTTTATGATCTTACCCGCAAGTTGTATACACATGTCGTCTGTCCGGAACCAATGGCCCCGAAGTGACAGAAATCGGGACAACCGGAGGGGATGGTAGTGATGTGAGGATCACATGTGTTCACGGAGTGTTAATGCTTTGCTCCGGTACTCTATTAAAAGGAGTACCTTAATATCCAGTAGTTTCCCTTGAGGCCCGGCTGCCACCGGCTGGTAGGACAAAAGATGTTGTGCAAGTTTCTCATTGCGAGCACGTACGACTATAATTGGAACACATGCCTATTGATTGACACTACAAGAAAAGTTGCCATGGCCGACGAAGTTGAAGTCGCGCCGTGGTTGCTGGTGTACCATGGCCGACGATTTTGGTCCCTCCGTGGTGCATGTCAAAACTTTTTTTTTCTCGTTTTTGAGGCCACCTAGCCCGACGAAAGCGGCCAAAACGTCGCGTATGGTGGCCCGGGACGTGGTGCATCGCGAATTCTCGGGTTCGCCGGCCGAGTCAACGCAAATCCGCACCGCCGAGGGATGTAGGGCCCGGATGGCGGCCTCTGCGGCATTGTTTTTTCTCGATCGCGCCATCTCGTTCAACGTTCTCCGATCGAGCCGTTTACGATGCAGGATCATGGGTCCCGCATGTCATCCTCTATGAACCAAAATTCTTTCTATTCTTGGATTTTTTTTGACCCCATGATTTCTGGCTACTTCCTTTTTCTTTTGATCCCTTGCCGCCTTGGAAACGTTGAGACCGCTCGCTGCTAAATGGGACCCGCATGTCATCCTCTATGTGCAATCAACTTTCTTTTCTTGGAGTTTTTTTTGGCACCTCAAATTTGGTCACTTGCCTTTTTCTTTCGATCCCCTGCCGCCTCTCAAACGGTGATACCGCTGCTGGCTAAATGGGACCCGCATGTCATCCTCTATGTACTATAAAACTTTCTTTTCTTGGATTTTTTTTGGCACCTCAAATTTGGTCACTTGCCTTTTTCTTTCGATCCCCCGCCGCCTCTCAAACGGTGATACCGCCGCTTGCTAAATGGGACCCGCATGTCATCCTCTATGCACTATAAAACTTTCTTTTCTTGAATTATTTTTGGCACCTCATATTTGGTCACTTGCCTTTTTCTTTCGATCCCCTGCCGCCTCTCAAACGGTGATACCGCTGCTTCTAAATGGGACCCGCATGTCATCCTCTATGTACTATAAAACTTTCTTTTCTTGGAGTTTTTTTTGGCACCTCAAATTTGGTCACTTGCCTTTTTCTTTCGATCCCTAGCTGACATAGGCATCCCAAATGGGCCTGCCTAATATAGTACCCGGGGTTTATTGAAGGCCCACTACCCGAAGAATAAGAAGACTCGAGAGCCCAAGATGTATTTAAGGAAAAGATAGAGTTGTAATAGGAAGTGTTATTTGTAATCTGGCGGGATGAGTTAGAAACCATCCCGGACTCTGTAATCCTTGTATAGCACGGATCCCTCGGCTCCACCTATATAAAGGGGGGGTCGAGGGACGAGAAGATCATCGAATCATTGTCTGCAAACCCTAGTTTTCATATTCGTCGAGTACTTTTCGGCTGAAACCTTCGAGATCTACTTGCCCTCTACTTCTAACTAAACCCTAGCCTACAATCCATAGGCATTGACAAGTTAATCCCTTGTCACCTGCCGCCTCTCAAACGGTGATACCGCTGCTGCTAAATGGGACCCGCATGTCATCCTCTATGTACTATAAAACTTTCTTTTCTTGAATTATTTTTGGCACCTCATATTTGGTCACTTGCCTTTTTCTTTTGATCCCCTGCCGCCTCTCAAACGGTGATACCGCTGCCTGCTAAATGGGACCCGCATGTCATCCTCTATGCACTATAAAACTTTCTTTTCTTGAATTATTTTTGGCTCCTCATATTTGGTCACTTGCCTTTTTCTTT
>NC_061511.1:238070509-238100635 GCF_022539505.1 Lolium rigidum | reverse complement strand
CGATGAAGAAGGGGATGCCTTGGGCATCCCCAAGCTTAGACACTTGAGTCTTCTTAGAATATGCAGGGGTGAACCACCGGGGCATCCCCAAGCTTAGAGCTTTCACTCTCCTTGATCATATTGTATCATACTCCTCTCTTGATCCTTGAAAACTTCCTCCACACCAAACTCGAAACAACTCATTAGAGGGTTAGTGCACAATAAAAATTAACATGTTCAGAGGTGACACAATTATTCTTAACACTTCTGGACATTGCATAAAGCTACTGGACATTAATGGATCAAAGAAATTCATCCAACATAGCAAAAGAGGCAATGCGAAATAAAAGGCGAGAATCTGTCAAAACAGAACAGTCCGTAAAGATGGATTTTATTGAGGCACCGGACTTGCTCAAATGAAAATGCCCAAATTGAATGAAAGTTGCGTACATATCTGAGGATCACTCACGTAAATTGGCATAATTTTCTGAGTTACCTACGGAGAATTAGGCCCAAATTCGTGACAAAGAAAGAAATCTGTTTACTCGCGAGTAATCCAAATCTAGTATGAACCTTGCTATCAAAGACTTTACTTGGCACAACAAAACGTAAAACTAAGATAAGGAGAGGTTGCTACAGTAGTAAACAACTTCCAAGACTCAAATTCAAAACAAAAATACTGTAGTAAAAACAATGGGTTGTCTCCCATAAGCGCTTTTCTTTAACGCCTTTCAGCTAGGCGCAGAAAGTGTAAATCAAGTATTATCAAGAGATGAAGCATCAACATCATAATTTGCTCTAATAATAGAATCAAAAGGTAACTTCATTCTTTTTCTAGGGACGTGTTCCATACCTTTCTTGAGAGGAAATTGATATTTGATATTACCTTCCTTCATATCAATAGTAGCACCAACGGTTCGAAGAAAAGGTCTTCCCAATATAATGGGGCAAGATGCATTGCATTCAATATCCAAGACAACAAAATCAACGGGGACAAGGTTATTGTTAACCATAATATGAACATTATCAACTCTCCCCAAAGGTTTCTTTTTAGCATTATCAGCAAGATTAACATCCAAATAACAATTTTTCAATGGTGGCAAGTCAAGCATATCATAGACTTTCTTAGGCATAACGAAAATACTTGCACCAAGATCACATAAAGCATTACAATCAAAATCATTGACCCTCATTTTAATGATGGGCTCCCAACCATCTTCTAACTTCCTAGGAATAGAGGTTTCAAGTTTTAGTTTCTCTTCTCTAGCTTTTATGAGAGCATTTGTAATATGTTTTGTAAAGGCCAAATTTATAGCACTAGCATTAGGACTCTTAGCAAGTTTTTGTAAGAACTTAATAACTTCAGAGATGTGACAATCATCAAAATCTAAATCATTATGAGCTACAGCAATGGGATCATCATCCCCAATGTTGGAAAAAATTTCAGCAGTTTTATCACAGGCAGTTTCAGCAGTTTCCCGCAGTTTTGCACGCTTTGCACTAGGAGTAGAGACATTGCCAACACCAATTATTTTATCATTAATAGTAGGAGGTGCAGCAACATGTGGAGCATTAGCATTACTAGTGGTGGTAATAGTCCAAACTTTAGCTACATTACTCTCTTTAGCTAGTTTTTCATTTTCTTCTCTATCCCACCTAGCACGCAATTCAGCCATCAATCTTATATTCTCATTAATTCTAACTTGGATGGCATTTGCTGTAGTAACAATTTTATTTTCAATATCCCTATTAGGCATAACTTTCGATTTCAAAAGATCAACATCGGAGGCAAGTCTATCAACTCTAGAAGCAAGAATATCAATTTTATCAAGCTTTTCCTCAACAGATTTGTTAAAAGCAGGTTTGTGTACTAATAAATTCTTTAAGCATAGCTTCAATACCAGGGGTACACTCCTATTATTGTTGTAAGAATTCCCATAAGAATTACTATAACCATTACCATTAGCGAAGGATATGGCCTATAGTTATTACTAGAATTGTTCAGATAAGCATTGTTGTTGAAATTATTGTTTTTAATGAAATTCACATCAACATTTTCTTCTTGAGCAACCAATGAAGCTAAAGGAACATTATTTGGATCAACATTAGATCTACCATTCACAAGCATAGACATAATCACATCAATCTTATCACTCAAGGAGGAGGTTTCTTCGACAGAATTTACCTTCTTACCTTGTGGAGCTCTTTCCGTGTGCCATTCAGAGTAATTTATCATCATATTATCGAGGAGCTTTGTAGCCGCCCCCAAAATGATGGACATAAAGGTACCTCCAGCAGCTGAATCCAATAAATTCCGCGAAGAAAAATTTAGTCCTGCATAGAAGGTTTGGATGATCATCCAAGTAGTCAGTCCATGGGTTGGGCAATTTTTAACCAAAGATTTCATTCTTTCCCAAGATTGAGCAACATGTTCATTATCCAATTGTTTAAAATTCATTATGCTACTTCTCAAAGATATAATTTTAGCAGGGGGATAATATCTACCAATAAAAGCATCCTTGCATTTAGTCCATGAATCAATACTATTCTTAGGCGAGAGATAGCAACCAATCTTTAGCTCTTCCTCTTAATGAGAAAGGAAACAATTTTAATTTAATAATATCACCATCTACATCCTTATACTTTTGCATTTCACATAGTTCAACAAAATTATTAAGATGGGCAGCAGCATCATCGGAACTAACACCGAGAAAATTGCTCTCGCATAACAAGATTCGATAAAGCGAGGTTTAATTTCAAAGAATTATGCTCTGTAGTAGCGAGGTGGAGCAATAGGTGTGCATAAGAAATCATTATTGTTTGTGGTTGTGAAGTCACACAACTTAGTATTTTCAGGGGTAGCCATTTTAGCAGTAGTAAATAAAGCAAACTAGATAAAGTAAATGCAAGTAACTAATTTTTTTGTGTTTTTGATATAGAGAGCAAGACAGTAAATAAAGTAAAGCTAGCAACTAATTTTTTTGTGTTTTGATATAATGCAGCAAACAAGAAAGTAAATTAAATAAAGCAAGACAAAAACAAAGTAAAGAGATTGGATTGTGGAGACTCCCCTTGCAGCGTGTCTTGATCTCCCCGGCAACGGCGCCAGAAAATAGCTTGATGTCTACGGGTGCTTCTATTCTTGTAGGCAAGTGTTGGGCCTCCAAGAGCGAGAGGTTTGTAGAACAGCAGCAAGTTTCCCTTAAGTGGATCACCCAAGGTTTATCGAACTCGGGGAGGAAGAGGTCAAAGATATCCCTCTCATGCAACCCTGCAACCACAAAGCAAGAAGTCTCTTGTGTCCCCAACACACCTAATAGGTGCACTAGTTCGGCGAAGAGATAGTGAAATACAAGTGGTATGAATAAGCAGTAGTAACGCAGTAAAACAGTAAACAAGCAGCGATAGCAGTATTTAGGAACAAGGCCTAGGGATTAGACTTTCACTAGTGGTCACTCTCAACTTTGATCACATAACAGAATAGATAAATGCATACTCTACACTCTCTTGTTGGATGATGAACACCACTAACTCGCGTAGGATTACACGAACCCTCAATGCCGGAGTTAACAAGCTCCACAAGTATTCAATGTTCATGTTTAAATAACCTTAGAGTGCATGACAGATCAACACAACTAAACCAAGTACTAACATAGCATGCACACTCGTCACCTTCACACTATGTAGGAGGAATAGATCACATCAATACCATCATAGCAATAGTTAACTTCATAATCTACAAGAGATCATAATCATAGCCTACGCCAAGTACTAACACGGATGCACACACTCGTCACCATTACACCATGCAGGAGGAATAAAACTACTTTAATAACATCACTAGAGTAGCACACGGATAAATTGTGATACAAAATACATTGCAATCATAAAGAGATATAAATAAGCACTTCACTATGCCATTCATAACGGTGAATAAGTATTCTGTGAAATATAGCCTAAGAGACCCACACGGTGCACACACTTGTCACCTTTACACACGTGGGACAAGGAGTCTCCGGAGATCACATAAGTAAAACCCACTTGACTAGCATAATGACATCTAGATTACAAGCATCATCATATGAATCTCAATCATGTAAGGTAGCTCATGAGATTATTGTATTGAAGCACATAGGAGAGAGATTAACCACATAGCTACCGGTACAGCCCCGAGCCTCGATGGAGAACTACTCCCTCCTCATGGGAGACAGCGAGCGTTGATGGAGATGGCGGTGGTGTTGATGGAGGAGCCTTCAGGGGCACTTCCCCGTCCCGGCGGCGTGCCGGAACAGAGACTCCTGTCCCCCAGATCTTGGCTTCGCGATGGCGGCGGCTCTGGAAGGTTTCTCGTACCGTGGCTTTTTCGTATCGAGGTTTTAGGTCGAGGAGGCTTAAATAGGCGAAGAGGCCGCGTCAGAAGGTCGAAGGGGCGCCGACACTATAGGGGGGCGCGGGCCCCCCCTTGGCCGCGCCGGCCTAGGGTTTGGTGGGCCTGTGCCCCCTCTCTGGCGGTTCTCGGGTGTTCTGGATGCTTCCGGGCAAAATAGGAACCCAGGCGTTGATTTCGTCCAATTCGAGAATATTTCGTTACTAGGATTTCGAAACCAAAAACAGCGAGAACAAGCAATCGGCCCTTCGGCATCTCGTCAATAGGTTAGTTCCGGAAAACACATAAATATGACATAAAGTGTGCATAAAACATGTAGATATCATCAATAATGTGGCATGGAACATAAGAAATTATCGATACGTCGGAGACGTATCAACAGGTTCAGAGGATTCTACAACATTTTTATGTTTCTTCTTCTTTTTCTTAGAAGGAGCACTAGGTTCAATGCGTTGAGAATCTTGTTCAATTCTTTTGGGATGCCCTTCAGGATATAGATGATCCTGGGTAGAGACACCACCTCTAGTTGTTACTTCATAAGCATGTTTCTTTTTAGAATTATTTTGTAATAAGTCATTTTGCACTTTAGTGAGTTGATCAATTTGAGTTTGAACCATTTGAAAATGTTTAACAAGCATCTTAACATCATTGGAGGTTCTCTCCACAATATCATGCAAATTGCTAATAGCTTGAGAATTTTCCATTAGATGATTCTCTACTCTCATATTAAAATTTTCTTGCTTAACAATATAATTATCAAACTCATCTAAGCATTGCGCAGGAGGTTTTGAATACGGAATATCTTCCCTAGTAAAGCGCTGAAGGGAGTTTACCTTAATCATGGATGAAGGGGGAATTATCTCACATATATCTTCTATGGGAGGTAGATTCTTCACATCTTCAGATTTAATACCTTTCTCCTTGAGAGACTTCTTGGCTTCCCTCATATCTTCATCATTTAATTTAATTAAACCCCTCTTCTTCAATATTGGCGTTGGAGTTGGTTCAGGCGTAGTCCAATCATCATGATTCCGGCCTATTTTAGCCAATAATTCTTCAGCTTCGTCTGGAGTTCTTTTCCTGAAAACACAACCGAGCACAACTATCCGGGTATGCCCTAAACTCAATGGTTAGTCCACTATAAAATATATCAAGTAAATCATTCTTTTCTAAATCATGTCCAGGTCGAGCTCGATAAGAGAACAAAATCTTGCCCAAGCCTCGGGCAATTTCTCTTCATCTCCCTGGTCAAATCTATAAAATTTTCTGTAAAGCAACATGTTGAGCACTAGCAGGAAAGTATTTTCGAAAGAAAACATCACACAAATCAGTTGGACTTTTAATAGAACCAGGAGGCAAATTATTATACCAAGTTTTAGCATCATCCTTTAATGAGAAAGAAAAAAATTTAGCGACAAAATAGGTACGCATCTTGATATCATCAGAAAACAAGCTACTCATAGAAGAAAGTTCAATCATGTGTTCTACGGCACTTTCTTTTTCAGTACCACAAAAGGGTGCTTTCTCTACAATAGCTATATGAGATAGATCAAGAGAAAAATCATAATCTTTATCCTTAATGCATATAGGAGATGTGGCAAATTTATGATCAGGAGATAACTTATGTCTAACAGTATATTGTTTGAGAAACTTTTTAATTTTGCTTGCATCAGCGGTAGCATTGCATCTATTAATAAAATCATCATTAAGCTCCACATAATCTTCATCAGGATCATCACTAGAATAATCAAGTTCAGGTGAATTAACAGGTGTAGTAGCATCGGGAGTTTCAGTATTTTCAATTTGTCTAGACCTAGCAATTGTAGCATCTAGAAAGGATCCCAATGAACCACTATCATCAAGCACAGCAGAGACATTATCAATATCATAAGAGTTTTCAGATTCAGCAGAAGTACCAGCAAGTGAACCTTGTGGCGGTGAAACAAGTTTATCAATCACAGATGGTGAATCAAGAGCAGCAGAGGTACTCAGAGTTGTACCTTTTCTTGTAGTGGATGGTAATATGGCGACTTTAGGATCGCGAATTTTACCCATGATGGAGAATTGGCAGCGAACAATATCAATCCAAGTGAACTTGCAAATAAAGCTATGCTCCCCGGCAACGGCGCCAGAAAACGATGTTGATGACCCACAAGTATAGGGGATCGCAGCAGTCTTCGCGGGTAGTAAAACCCAATTTATTGATTCGACACAAGGGGAGACAAAGAATACTTGAAAGCCTTAACAACGGAGTTGTCAATTCAGCTGCACCTGGAAACAGACTTGCTCGCAAGAGTTTATCAGTAGTAACAGTTTTATAGCAGTAGCGGTAGTGAAATAACAGCAGCAGAGTAACAAAGACAGCAGTAGTGATTATAGTAAACAGCAGGATTAAAATACTGTAGGCACGGGGATGGATAACGGGCATTGCATGGATGAGAGAAACTCATGTAACAATCAAGCAGGGCATTTGCAGATAATAATAAAACGGTGTCTAAGTACAAAGCAATCAATAGGCATGTGTTCCAATTATAGTCGTACGTGCTCGCAATGAGAAACTTGCACAACATCTTTTGTCCTACCAGCCGGTGGCAGCCGGGCCTCAAGGGAATCTATCGGATATTAAGGTACTCCTTTTAATAGAGCACCGGAGCAAAGCATTAACACTCCGTGAACACATGTGATCCTCACATCACTACCATCCCCTCCGGTTGTCCCGATTTCGTCACTTCGGGGCCATTGGTTCCGGACAGCGACATGTGTATACAACTTGCGGGTAAGACCATAAACAATGAATATCATGATGAAATAATAACATGTTCAGATCTGAGATCATGGCACTCGGGCCCTAGTGACAAGCATTAAGCATAACAAGTTGCAACAATATCATCAAAGTACCAATTACGGATACTAGACACTATGCCCTAACAATCTTACACTATTACATGACCAATCTCATCCAATCCCTACCATCCCCTTCGGCCTACAGCGGGGGAATTACTCACACATGGATGGGGGAAACATGGCTGGTCGATGGAGAGGCGTCGGTGGTGATGATGGCGATGATCTCCTCCAATTCCCCGTCCCGGCGGAGTGCCAGAACGGAGACTTCTGGCTCCCGAGACGGAGTTTCGCGATGTGGCGGCGTTCTGGAGGGTTTCTGGTGACTTCGACTTCTCCCTGTGCGTTTTTAGGTCGAGGGCGATAAGTAGTCCGAAGGAGGGTGTCAGAGGCCGGCCGAGGGGGGCACACGCTAGGGCCGCGCGCCCCCCTCCTGGGCCGCGCCGCCCTAGGGTGTGGGGCCCTCGGGCCTCCACCTGACTTGTCCTTCTGGCTCCGTAAGTATTCTGGGAAAATAGGGCCTTCTGTATAAATTCCGAGGTTTTTCCTGAAAGTTGGATTTCTGCACAAAAACGAGACACCAGAACAGTTCTGCTGAAAACAGCGTTAGTCCGTGTTAGTTGCATCCAAAATACACAAATTAGAGGCAAAACAACAACAAAAGTGTTCGGAAAAGTAGATACGTTTTGGACGTATCAGGGCCTCGCAGCAGCGGAAAGATTCACCGTCTCCCACCTTTGGAGAGTGATGAAAGATCTCGTCTGCGATTGCTTGGCGCCGCACCAAGACACCAGGTAAGAAGGTGACCCCCAGCTGCGTCCAGATCCCGTCGAGGTAGCAGTCAGCTTCTTCTTCCCCTCGCCTCCATGGTCGGCCGGAGGAGGAAACCACTGCAAAATCATACGAGAAAACATAAAGCAGCAAGAAAGCATCTTATTTGCAGAGATCCCTAGAGCGAGTGGGCTCGCCGCCTCCGGCCGCCGGAGCTCAACGAGGAAGAACCACCCATCCAAGATACACCAGATCTGATCCCAGAGATCTTGTGCCCTACTCCATACTACCGGCAGATCGCCAGAAACCCTAAAACCAAACCTACCTACTACACCGGCGCCTTCCCTTTGCCATCTCCGGCCGGCAGCGCCGCCGGAGAGGACTCGGGGTTGGCCCGGTTAGCTTGAGGTGTCTCTCAAAGTACTGTAGACTCACGCGAGGGAGGAGGGGGGGAAATGAGCAGTTGATCTGGGGAGTCAGGGTTGATATCTGATCGACTGGGCAGTAGGGCACGCCCACCCCTGGCCTGATGGAGCTCGTTGACGCCTCTTTGCCGCCGCCGACGCCGTCCGACGACCCTCGCCGCGTCCACTGCGAGCATAGCATTTGCCGTCTTCGTTCCCCTTCCTTTTGTGTGCAACCAACACGAGAGATGAAGCCTTCATCACGAAGGTTCCAACTTCCTAGCCCCAACTCGTGCCGGCCGCCTCGCGCTTTCAGACGATGTAAATATTGTTGTGACCTAGTCGTAACGTGACAGCGTAGCTACTCTCGCCTTTGCGTGCAGCTTATGCCATCGGTTTAGCCACTTTTTTCACCATACTGATTTAGTTGGGTTAAAACAACACGCCCCAGCTACATCTGTTACCTGTCAAGTTGATCTAAAACAAATTTTCATCTAAGGGCATCTCCAGCAGCGCGACGCATTTCGGACGTCCAAACGGACGCGTCGTGTCCGTTTGCGTCGGGCCAAATGGTCGAAATCGTCCGGGCGTCCGTTTGCGTCGGAGGTGGCTCCAGCGGCACGATGCATAAATTTTTTTTTTATTCATGAAGCCATAATTTACATGAAAAAAAAAACATAAAAAAGCCAGAAAGGCGTGCTAAAAGTACGTGCTGTCTACTGATCGTCGTCGCTGACGAGGTCAATCAACTGCGGCGGCGGCCATGAAAGCTCGTACGCCGGCGGTGGAGGAGGTACCGCCGCATGGGCAGGAGGTTGTGGCCAGGGATCCCACGCTGGAGCAGCAGGCGGAGCGCGGACGTTGGAACGCGTCGGCGTGGCGGGAGGAGTCACCGGCCTCCCCTGCGCGAGCGCTGACTCGCGGAGCTGGATTGCGAGCCCGTCCCACATAGCAAGCTCGTTGAGCTCGTCCTGCTCGCTGTTGGCCAGTGCCATGACAATGGCCTCCTCCTCGGAAATGTCCGGCGGCTGGGTCTCCGGATCCCACGCTGGCCCGCCGTCGTCGTGGTCGTACTGTGCCATGGTCACGTCCTCGTGCTCGTCCTCGTCGCCGTCCTCGTCCGCGTCCTCCTGGTTGTTCTCTTATTCTTCGGCGGCGATCTCGCGCTCGAAGTAGTCTATGTCGGCGAGGTAGGCAGCGCGGCGGCGCACGTCGAACTCCCACGTCCCGAATGAAATCTAGTTGTAGGAGTTCAGCGCGTACGCCGGATCCTCCCGCAGATCCGGCGACAAGATCGCTCGGCGGCGGCGCACCTCGTCCCACCGCTCTCGGCCCTCGCGCGGCACGGGGGGACCGGCACACGCCGCGAGTTCAGGTACCAGCCCCCTCCCGGCAAGTTCGCGTCCGGCCATGGTACCGGCCGGTTTTCCTCCCATAGCTGCCGCGCGAGGTCAACGCGGACGTACCGGCCGACCTGTGCCTTCTTGCCGGAACGCGAGCCGCTAGCCTCGTGGTCGTTCTTGGTATTGCGGAACGGCCAGCATTTCTTCCCCATGGCGTCGGTGTGGTGGATGTTGTCGGATTTGGCAATGGTTTGGTCGGGGAAATGGGCGCCGGCAGCGTCCCTATAAGAGGCTCCGACGCCATCTCGCCTTTAATGGCCTGCCAGTGCAACGCCTACTAGCTGCGCACGCTCGCGGAAGCCGAGGCACGCCATTAACGCGGCCCTGCAAAGGCTGCAGCGCGCCGCCCGAAAGTAATGCCGCGGAAGACGAAGCAGTTGTGCCGCTGCCAGGCGGGCCCGTGCGAGGACCGAGCGGACACTATGCGCGTCCGCGCAGCGTCCGCAGAGACGCAAACCTGGCGCATATTCCAGGTTTGCGTCTCCGCGGACGGCCCGGTCACTTTGCGTCGCCCCGCTGGAGGTGGTGCCAGACGCATTTCCGGTCACGACGGACACAAACGGTCACTCAGCGTCCGTTTGCGTCGCGCCGCTGGAGATGCCCTAATTAGATCATGTTTGGTCCTAGAGTTTTTACGGGTAGCAACAGGGCCGGTCCTGAGATTTCGGAGGCCCAGGCGATACTAAAATTTTGGGCCCCTCTTGCTACTTTTTTTCCGTATGTATGAGATGATGAAAAATAAATACTTTTAAGTATACTATACTTCAATATTTATATAAAACAATGTTTACATGATATCTTAAAACTTTCTCCGCCAATTCCTAGAAGCAAAGTCAGTGACGATGAAATCAATATCAAACTCGTCCATTAACTTCTTATCGATATATAGAATTGCCAAACCAGTTAACCCCGCTCCTACAAATAATAACAACAACTACTAATCAAAATTCAGAATCCGAATTATAGGCGAGCATATAGTAGAATTCCAAGAGCGGGCGTTCTTACCATCTATATTAATCTAATATGTAGATTGGATGATTGTCTTATTGACGACAGCCGGACTGGGACTGCCAACTGCGATTGCCACTGGCCGGCGGACTAGCAGGTAGCACAGTAGTCCGCAGGAGGGCAGCAGTCAGCAGATCATCTCGCGGTCGGTCGGTCGCGATCGGCGAGAGCGATCGAGGACACGAACCAAGCGGCCTGGGCGATAGCCACGAACCACGAGAGGGCAGGCAGGGAATCGAGGCGTCAGGCTCGGGTAAATTAGCGATGTTTCACATATCGATAGATGAAACGGATTTCAGACGCCGACTCAAGTCGTGGCCGGCCAGCCAGATTGAAAACCAATAGGGAAGAAAAGGTACAACTGTAGATCAAGCCCATCTTATATCGTAAAACTACTTTTTTTTTTACAATATATAGTAGTAAGCCTATACAGAAAATATGGACCCCCAATTTTTCTGGGCCCGGGGCAGCCGCCCCGCCAGATCCTCCCCAGGGCCGGCCCTGGGTAGCAATGGAATAATCCTCGAAGGGGTTGGATGAATCCCATACCTTTACCCAATCTCTTTCAATCCGTATGAAACCCCAATCCCCAATCCACCATAAAAATGACAACCCAAAAATATGAGAATCATCCATCAGGCAGCTGACCTGTTATGTGTGGTGCCATGCACTCTTGTTGCGTTTGATCCTGAGATACTCCTTCGCCTTTTGGACTTTGATGCCCCGCCCCCTCCCCTGAAGTCTTCTCCATCAGGAGGCAAACAATCTCCTGCCAAGCAAGTTTTTTTTTTTGAGATCAATCATGGCTGCTTTATTTAAACTGAAACATCAGTACCCAATAGTTCTACAATAATTGCTGGAGGATCACCCATCCAGGACGCACACAATTTATTCTTGCAGCCTTCCTTTGCTAAACGATTTGCAACTTCATTCGCTGAACGTCGCACGAACTGGACCTTGTAGTCATCAAACTCCCGTAGTCGAGACTTGATGTCTTCTACCATAGGTCCATGCAATGATCTGTCGATCCCATCGCTGTTGAGCTTGGTGACCACGCCCTTGCAGTCCGTTTCCACCACAATCTTCTGCACACCCGCCTCCTTTGCCATCTCCAGCGCCATCCTACATGCACCCAGCTCCGTGCCCTCAGGGTCCGGTGCCGAAGGGAAAAAACGACTCGCTCCCGAAAGGAACGCTCCGTGGTGATCACGCATAATCACTCCCCCACCTCCTGGACCATCACCCGGGGTGAAAGCTCCGTCGCAATTCGCCTTGACCCAGCCCTCGGCAGGAAGACTCCAGCGTTCTACCACCCTTGCCTTCACACCGCCAGCTGGCTCCTTGATAGCTTGCCATTCCTCCCAAAGTGCCCAGATACGATTGACAGTGGATTCCGGATTCTCAATCATCGGCAGCTCCCTTGCGTCATTCCGAGCTAGCCACATGTGATATAGGCTCAGCATGGCTATACCCAGCTCCTTCTCTGGTAACATATTCATCCAATCCAAAAACCACCCCTGAAAGCCCCTCACAGACCGTATGTCGCTCGGCGGCGAGCATAGCTCTAGCTTTGTCCGTTCGCGGAGCAGGCTCCAGATATGCGCCGAGTGAGGGCAGTCCCAAAATCGGTGCATGATGGTTTCCGTGCGGTTGCATGCAATGCACTTGACCCCGTCCTTGATTCTCCGACGCTGCAGTTCGTCCCCAACCGCCAGGCCATTTTTAGCTACTCTCCAGCAATGGACCTTCACTTTACTCGGCACGTTTGCTGACCAGAGCGCCAGCCAACCTTGGTGTTCATCCACACCCGATGATGAGCCAGCACTGCCAGTCGAAGCCGTTTTGATTTGTTGCTTGAAGCAAGTTGCATGCATTAGGAGTGGATCACATGTTAGTTTGCTGTAACGGTTTTCGTCCGGTTTTTCCTTAATTGATTGGACACTCTCCTTTTCTTAATTAATAATTGGGACAAGCCTATTCCCGTTTCGATCCTCAATACACTAAATTAGTGTATTATATTTAGGATCAAAAAAATACACTAAGATTAAGATTCCCGGTAAAGTAGGAACAAAATTGGAGATTAAATAAGTCCAACATACTAGAGCCAACATGCTTCGAAGTGACAATCCCCACAAATAGCCTAGTACTACCAACCAAGGACTTAAATAATTTTCGCTTCCGAGCCTGCCGGAGGGTATCGAACTGACATATTTTGAGCCTTCAGTACTACCAAAAAATAAAGACATATTTTGAAATATGATATGCACGTTCAAAGTTCCTCTCTGAAATATTAATGTGTCCATGTCAAAATGACTTAGTAGTACTGATGCAACCAGAGTGAGTCAATCTTGATTCTTACACATTCCCATAATTCATTATGTTGACAGGGATATCTTTTTTTCGAGGGTACGCCAAATTGGCGTACCAAATCTTTATAGAAGGAAGCATAATTCATTTACAAGACACCAAGCAACATTGCGAACAATGTGCCGGCCCACCCCACACAAACACGTAGAGACCCTACTCTCGCGGCATCAGTTGTCTCCCTCCTACTCTAGCAAGTTTCGACATGTTGAACTCCTCGGCGATCCTCCTAAGCAGTTCCGTCGTGTTGCATTGCTCAGCCGTGTTTTCGAAAACCCTAGCGTTCTGTTGCTTCCACGAACGCCTGGCCGTGAGCAACACCAAGGTGTCAAAGCTCTTTCTGTCCTTCTTGCACACCAGACTTCGCGCCGTGTCCCACTATGGCTCCAAATGGCTATCTCTCCCCGGCTCCACAACAGTTAAGCACCCAAACCACGCTTGGCGAGCATAAGGGCATTGCATGATGATATGATCGACGGTGTCCTCCTCTTGTAAGCAAACCCCACAAGGATCGACATTCTTCTGGAGCCCATGTCGCTGTCGCCGATCCGAGTTCCAGAGGCGATACCTCAAAGCTAGCCATGCAAAGATCTTTCCTTTAGGTGGGGCAAAGGATTTCCAGATCGCCTCATACATGTTGAACTCCATCGTTCCCTGGCAAAGCAGACAGTAGGTATCCTTGGCGGAGTATGCTCCCGAAGCTAATCCGGTCCAGGAGAAGGAGTCCGGGACTTGGTTGTTCCTGGGCACCGCCTCGATCTCCTCCCATAACCTAACACATTGCGCATAGCCCTCAATCGATAGGTCCATGTCGATGTCAGACAGCCAATCATTCTCCATCAGCGCCTCTGCGATGAGTCTGTTGTTCTTCCTTCTCGTGGAAACTGTCGAGAACACCAAAGGGGCATGTTGACAGGGATATCAAAGAGCAATTTTCATCTTATACCGAACAAACGGCAATATAATGGCACTAATCGCTTTCGAACAAACGCAAGCTGCCTATTATTTCTTCTTCCGGCACATGAGCAGATGCGATCAGACAATAACAAGCAACACTTGAGATGCGTAAGCGCATGCTAAATGTCAACGCTCGATGTGAATCTGAAGAGGCTTTGAACGGGACCTGCAGGGTTGGATTATATTATCTCTCGACCGACGTCCAATTGAGGAGAACAAATGCACTGCACTGACCCCATTGCTCACAAAGTCAGAAGCTACGTGTCCACATTCTGATATTAGAATGTGATGTTTCAAAAATAAGATAAAATGCAAGTTCTTTTTGATGTAACTAAAAATAAAATGCAACCATGTCTACGCATTGCATCATGCACATGTACACCCGAAACTTGTTTGGATTTTGCTCTTGCTATATACATTACTCTATGTACATCACATGCGTGTGAGATTGTAATTACTCTATGGCTGCTAAGTTCTGTTCTAACAGCTTCCAACTTGTGACAAAATTAAACCTATCTAATCACCATGACACACGTACACATCACACGGGCGGGGAAAAGCCAAAACGATCCTATCATCCTACCAAAGATTGAAAACACACCGAGCTTCGGTACGGCCGCATGGAGAGCGTCCACGGACCGGTACGGCGTGACGCGTACGTGTTGCCATTGCGTGCAACGGCCGGCCGGGTGATCGGTCGGGTAGCTAGCCGCCGTGCACGATGCCGGCACCGGGAGCTCTCTTCGCGACGGCGGAGGCGCCAAACCCGCCACCGCCCACGCGCGGAGGGAGGCCCGCGCCGACGCCGCCGGCAGCTTTCCTCGTGACGGCGGAGGCGCCGAACCCGCCGCCGCCACCGACCCGCGGCGGGAGGCCCGCAAGAACGCCGCCGGCCACCGCGGCGCTGCGGGTCCTCCGCACGGCCGCCGGCGGGAGCCCCACGCTGCCAGCGTCGGCTCCGAACTCTAAAGGCGCGTCCTCGTCGATCCGCGCGACCGCCACGCTGCGGCTCCTGGCCTGCACGGTCGCCGCGGGCACGCCCCGCTCCCGCTCATGCTGCCGCTGCGACATGGCGCGCACGAGCTCGTTGACGTCGTCGTCGCCGCCCCGCCGCGTCGACCGCGAGCTGAACGTGGCCGCCTGCTGCATGCGCGCGCCGCCGTACCCGGCGCGGCCCCCGGCGCCGCCGTACTGCGTGGGCATGGCGCCCGCGCACGCCGACATCTTGCGCACGTACGAGTCGCACGCCCGCGACAGCGCCCGCACCGGCGCGCCCAGCCACCGCCCCAGCTTGCTCTTCCCGCCGCCGCCCACTCCCTGCTCCTCCTGCTTCATCCTGATCGGTCCGATCCGACGCGTTTCCGTGCGATCAGTGTGTGTGCGCTCGCGCGCGGGTCAATGGAGACAAGCTAGGGAATTTTGGCCGATGGGTGAGTAGATGATGATTGTCTTATAGAAAAGGGGCCGGAGAGCGAGATGAGCTTGATCGCTTCGTGGAAGGTATAGTCACCGAGCTGGTCTGAAACTTTGAACCAGTCCAGTAGTGGCACCCACCGATCATTGTTTTTGGCGAGTAAGGCGCTCACACGCCCATAGTCAAATCAAATTGGAGATACTAGAAATGTTCAGAGAGACTATGCATACACTAATACAAAAATGTGGTGAGTACGAATAGTTGTATAGCTAGATTTCGTCAAAGTCGCGCGCTATTTGCTCGAGGTTTTAACACGGTATGGCAGATGAGCTGCGTCCATGTTATAGCTAGGGCTACTTGGTACTAGTTGGATTGGGCTCCATCTCACTACAGGAAACAGAGGTTTCGGTGACGGCTAAATAGGCTCGACAAAGGGTGCGGATTTTGCCAGGACCTTATGGCGCCTGGCCCTTATCTCACATCGTCTATTTCAGCAAATGCGTCAAGATTGGTGACTTGTTTTTCGCAAAAAAGACCCTGGATTTTATCAGATTCTTATTAGGACGTCCTTGCTGCTTATTAAGTTCTTCAGAGAAGCCAATGTGGATCCACTTTTCTGGTTCTAAAGTTCTTCACAAAATTGCAGTGTATCCATTTTTGCAATTATAAGTAACATTTTTCAACCACAGATCTCTTTATTTCAACCTCAGATCTCTATGAAGTTCTTCATAGATCTTGTAAAAAAACCATATTTGGCATGAATATCGAACACAAAGATCCATCAAAAACAAGAATTGGATCCATTTGCCTCATATATGATACTAACAACCGCGGATCCAGTAGATTCGACACAGATCCTAACAAGATCATACAAAGATCCTATACAGAGCAAAAGAGGAAAAAAGATCGAGGATCCTATGAAGATACGGCTACAGAGCAAAAGAGGAAGAAAAAGAAAATCAAAAGAGGAAAAAAGATCCTACGGGGATCCTATAGGATCCTATGAAGATCCGGCCGCCGGGATCTCGCCGGGGAAAGGCATCTGCGGAGGGTCGTTGGAGCGGGGCGGCGAGGCCATGCACCGGGGAGGCCGCCGGGATCTCGCCGGGGAAAGCCAGGATCTGCGGGATCTCGTTGGAGCGGGGCGGCGAGGCCATGCACCGGGGAGGCCGCCACGGGACGGCCGGAGAGGCGGCCACAGGGCGTCGAGGTGGCGTCTCCCGCGCCGGAGATCCCGTGTGAGGGCCGGCATCGAGGCGGCGCCGCTGCATGCGCGGGGGACGGCGACGAGGCGAAGGCCACTGCGGCGGCCGGACGGGGATTTTTTTGGTGTAGGTTAGGGTTTCCTCCGGATTTGGGATACTTATACCGAGATTTGCCAGAACCACGTAGTAATATGATAAAAGTGGAGGGTTCTTTTTGCAAAAATGGCGAGCCCGAATCTCCAACAGGTTTAGACAGAGCGGATTAGGTGCGGGCGCCATAAGGTCCGCTCCTTGTATTTACCGCTCGACAAAAGGCCAAATACACTCGGCAAACTCATATACTCAGTCGGCATAGGTCAACCACCTCGTTCAGACGTTGACATACACAAAACGCTCCGCAAATATCCATGTATCGAGCGTATATAGCGTGGCCCTCGGCGAAGGACACACTCGGTAAACACCACGACGAGGACACGCTCGACATACACGCTATATGCCGAGTGTGGTAATTTTGCCGAGGGTTCCGCTCGGCATAGGTGAGGCCATCGGCAACAATGCCGTTTCCTATCTCTGTAACAAATGAATATGAAAATGATGGCTAAATAAACACTCAAACGTTTACCATGTGTGCATAGGTTAATTTGTTTGTAATCCTCTTAGCAGTACTTTACTAGGTTTCTTCTTGTGTAGAGAACCTGAAAACGGCCGGCATTCAGATTTCTACCAACAATCAAACCGTGGGTGACCAATCGTGCATATCATATCTGTCTGTCTCATCTGGACAAGGAAAAACAGGAAAGCGTGTGAGAGCC
The DNA here is from genome assembly GCF_022539505.1 of Lolium rigidum. Taxonomy (NCBI): domain Eukaryota; kingdom Viridiplantae; phylum Streptophyta; class Magnoliopsida; order Poales; family Poaceae; genus Lolium; species Lolium rigidum. The sequence goes on along the minus strand of NC_061511.1, from coordinate 238,083,090 downwards.
TTGTCGTTTTTCCAACCCTTTTCTTGAGCACTTTAAGCGATAGCCAGATTGAGCAAATCTATATGCATACTCCTGAGACTGAGAGGACCTTGGTTCCACTACTACTTTACTGAACACTTGACGCTAGCTTTTACTTGCTTGCTTACCAAATGAGCTGCCAAATGACCATCCTTGCCTAGGATCCAATCATGCAAACAGGCATGATCTGATAATGAAGCGAGAGTTCTGCGTCCGTGTTGTAACTTGGATCGCTGTACTCATTCGTCCGAGATGATTGCTGATGTAGAGCACAGGGAGGAGAGGAAATGCAAATGATTCTTAGAAAGAAAATTAGACCACACAAAAGCTGATTATTTGAAAGAAATTGGACTACACAAAAGAACTCAGTGCGACCTTAATGTGTGTGTGTATCAGTATTGCTGTGGACATTAATGATAAATCTTTGTGCAGTCCAGTCAAACTGGAGGAAGAAATTTTCAGCGACTATATTATATATATATAGTAATATACAAATATGATGGGTACGAATAATCCTGTTCCTAGCTAGATTTCGTCAAAGTGAGCGCAATTTGCTCTAGTGGACACGTGAGCCGAGAAGGTGTTTCCATGATATTGTGGGATAGTGTTTGCACTTGGTACTTGGTAGTAGTGTTGGATCGGGGTTCAACCATGTAAAAATGAGTATAAACGCGAGAGCAGAATTAACACTCAAACGTTTCACATGCACATGTGCGGGTTAGTTAGTCCACTATATTCCTTTTACAGTAGAGGACTGGCAGCTGAGATGGAAAAAATGACACAACAATCTCGCCGTGGCTGCCTGACCGGGTTTGTTATGTCCTGACTCATCCGGGCAAGGAAAAACAGGGAAGCGTGGAAGCCTTATTTTTTTTCCAAGAGCAAACCTTTTCCAAGCACTTAGTTCGATATCTGGATTGAGCAATGCTGTTTGCATACTCCTGAGCAAACCTTAGAGCATGTCTAACGTGCCCCTTACTTTTCTGTCCCGTATAACGTTCGAATTTTGCCCCGTATAAAAAAAATGGTCGATCAGACACCGCTCCATCTAGCAGAACCCGTATTTGACCCCGTATATTTGTAAATTTAAAACCCCGGGAAACTTTCATTCATAGTTCGTCGATCATACATAGAAATCGACGTACCTACATACATACAAAATGCGCGATCGGATCGCGACTTCTAGTCGGAGAGGTCGAAGATGAACCCATCGGCCTCCGCCTGCGCCTCCCGCGCCTCCGCCTCCTTCACGGCGGCGATGGCCGCCGCCCTTTCTTCCTCCTCCGCCTTGTCCTTCTCGGCGGCGTCCTTGAGGGAGTCTTGAATCGCCTTCAAGAAGGCGGGGTCCTCCTCCTCGCCGGCGAGCGGGGCACCTCCGCCGGCCGGTGCTCCCGATGGTCGCCCTCCACGCCTCGCTCACCCGGCGTTGGCGCTCCCACTCGGCGAGCCACGCCGAGAGCTCCGGGCCGCTCATCGGCTTGAGCGGCGGGTCCTCGTGGTGCCGGCGGCCGCCCCGCGTGAAGTCGCGGAGCTTTGCCGGGACGAACTCCCCGCCGTCGTACTTGCACGCCGCGCGGCGGCTGCCGGCGGCGGATCTTTGCAAAAAGCCGCCAGGCATCCTCCACGTTATCAGGCGAGCGGGATCGCTTCGATCCGCTCGCCGGGGAGGCGGTACTACGGCGGCGGGGGTCCATGCTTGAGATTGGGTGGAATGCGGCGCGGGGTTGGGACGACTTGCTCGCCGGAGCAGGAGGAGGAGGCGGCGGCGCACGGCGGAGCTAGGGTTGCGAGTGAGGGGTTAACCCCTCACTCGCACCTGCGCCCACTATAAGTACGGGGCGACGAGGCCGATTTCCTGGGCCCCGTATTCCGCCGAAAAGGGCCGGCCCGAATACGGGGCCTGCTAGACGCCCAAAATCGCGCCGGCCCCGTATCCCGCCGGAATTTTACGGGGTGGGCGGGTTATACGGGGCCTGTTAGACATGCTCTTAGTTCTTACCCTCCCGCACTCCCCTCCCGAAACCCTCCCGCACCCCCCTCCCGAAACCCTAGGCTCATCCCGCCGCCGGGCAAAGGCCACGGGGCATGGCGGCGGGCGGCGGGCTTCCCTCTGGACACGGATGGGATGGCGGCTGGGTACTCCCCTCGACGGCGGTGGCGGTAGACCTCCTGCCTCTCGTGTGATGGCAGGGCGGCGGCGGTCGGAGGAAGGAGGGGCGACGGTGGCCAGAGAGCTGCGGCCTCCCCTGCCTCTCGTCGGTGGCACACCGGTGGTGGCTGGTGGTGGGACGTTTGCACCATCTCCTCCGCTTCTCGCCGATGCGGGGTGGTGACCTTGGGTTTCTCCCGCGGTTCGAGGACGCCCGGGGCAGTAGCCTCAGGTTCGACGGAGGAGGCGGCCTTCTTCGTCGTCGGAGGTGATCAGCCAGGCTGGTAGTCCTGTGTGGGGGATCATGGGATCTCACACAGGTTTCCGGCGATGGTGATCTAGTCCGGGGTGTCATGGCGGCCGGTGAAAACTGAGCCTCGACCTCGGTCTTGGCGGATGATGGCGGCGTCGGTCGACGTCGTTACCTTGTCGAAGGCGTCATCTTTGCCCATCTTGGCACTACACTCGGCGAGTTGGGGATGCGCGGTTGCCGGTGAAAACCGTGTTCCGACCTCGGTTGGCGGACGATGGTGACGTGTCGCACCGCTACCTTCTTGAAGGCATCGTCGACGCAGTCTGCGGTTTCTCACTCGTGCTGTTCCGGGGGAAACCCTAGGTCCGGTTTCCCGGATCGAACGATGGCGGCACGCCCTGCGTCGTTCTACCTCTTGGGGCATCGTTTTTGGAGCAGCTGCTGGATGTTGGTGGATTTCGGTGGAGTGGTGTTCATCTACCACATTGTTGGCGATGAGTCTCAGTGGCATGGTGCTGCAGGGTATCGACGACAGATGCGGGATGATGGATACGTGCAGGTGGGTGGAGCCGTCTGGCGTCATGGTGGCATCGACGGCAGGTCTTGCAAGGTTAATGCGATGATCTCTCTTGAAGATGGAGTCGAGGAAGACGGCGGGAGCAACTCCTGTGGCGTGTGCGTTGGCGTGCACTGAGAGTTTGCTTGACTGGATGTGTTACTCACCTGCTATTGGGCGGTTTGGGAAGACATTTAGTTTTGGATGATGTGAGTTGGTGTATTGTCACCCTCTTCATCCCACTGTAGGTATAGTAAGGTTGCTTCGAGTTTGATCTTTTGTATTGCTTCTTGTAAGGTTTCGTGAATAATCTAATAAAAAAAACCGTGTGCATCCTTTGGATGCAAAAGCTGGGGCGATATTTCCCCATTTCGAAAAAAAAGTTCTTATCTATACCTAATAATAAAGGGAGAAGCGTTTCCGTGGTTTGGTCCGTATGATCTAAGGTTTCTGCCAAAAAGTTTCGTCAACGCTTTTTTTTGGACCGTTTTGCCCTCCCACAAAAACCCATATTACTGCACCTACCCTGGTACCGGTTGATTTATTTTCCATCTCCCACCTTGGACGAACCACATAGCGTCCCGTCTCGCCTCGCCGCCATCCAGATTCCCTTGCGGTCTCCAACAACCCCTTCGATGCAGGAGGTCGGGAGTGGCTAGAGCAGGCGTCGGCGTGCAGAGCGAACGGAGGTGAGGAGCTCACGGTCGGAGCAGAACGGAGCCGCTGGGTCGAGGAGCTGGGAGAACATCGTCTCGCACACGAAGCGAGATGGAGGTCGCCCGAGGAGGAAGGCTGCAGCAGCTAAAGGACGTCGGGGCTAGCTACCAGAGAGCAAATTGTTGAAGGAGCGTGCGCAGGAGAGAGGGCGAGCTGGGAGCCTTGGCTCCATTCAACGCGAGGGGCGGCGGCATGGCCTCAACCTCAAGAGACGGAAGCAGCCTCGACGACGCCCAGCAGACGGGACCTCATGGCGGACAAAGGAACCGACGGCGGCGGCAGATGGGTTCTCTTAGCCGACGAAAACGCCCATGGCGGCGGCGGACAGGCCCGCCCGGCCAAAGACAATGGCGATACAAAACTGACCCTGGCTAACCGCACGGAACGGAGCTTACCACTTTGCCATTTTCCATCAGATCCCTGGGTATTTAAGAATTCGCATAAAACAAAACTGACCCTGGCTCACAAGCTGCACCAGCTCTCCAAGTAGAAGTAGCAACTAGCATGTACTGCATCCAGCATCGGTATACTATACTAAAAAGACTTCAGATTCTTTTTCCTTACAAACATGCGTACCAGACTGAAGCAACAATAGTTGACGTGATGATTCCTTTGATCTGTGTTGCACAATTTTACAAGTAGATTTTATTTTCCACGAAAGCCATACCGAATTATACTTAGTGATACGAGGGAAACACTGTGAAAGTGAAAGTAGATTTCTCCGAGCGAGCCATATTTCATTATACTTGGCGGTGTGAGGGCCATGTTGTACAACACTTTAGCACATGCCAAATATCCATGTCTGAAGCAAAATCAATGGTTAAGATTGCGCCGCGATGCCCAATCGCGCGTACCTGGCAAGTTGTCGAGCGCCTTGTGTGCGCGGAGGTGCGGCGGATTTGACGCCGCGTTCTGGGACGCGTAGGCGAAGCGGCGGCGGCGGGACGACCGGCGAGAGTGCAGCCGCGACGATGGTGTCGACTCTCAAAGAGATCAGTTGTCGAAACGGCCAGCAAATCCAGCGGCGGCAGAGGTGTGGGAGGCACGGGAGGGAAGGAGCGACGAGAAAAAAGACGTGAACCAACGGTTTATGGAAATAGTCGCCGACATGTGGGAGCCCGCCTCGCTTTTCGTTGTGTCTGGCGTGCCCGGAGCGTCCCCTGTGGGGCGGGGACGGGCTCGGGGCGCCGGACACCGTATCGGGGCGCGCCGGATAAAAAGCGGCTTTGAGGGACGCGGCTGCGAACATTTTTTTGTCCGGCGCGCCTCAAATCCCTTTGGGATACGCTTTGGGAGACGTGACTGGAGATGCTCTAAGAAACCTGAAGTTTAATAGGATAATTCTTAATAATGGCACTAAAGTAGTTATTTTTAAATTGATACATATTGAATACTTATTTGTTTCAGTATATATTTGGGAGTCAAGTATGAATGTATCCCTGTAAAAGCAGTGTAGAGAAGCGAGTCACATGATATAATTCATTTGAGTATTTATTTCTCCCGATGCAACATATAGACACTTTTGCGAATACTTGCTCCGTAGCGAAGCACGGGTTTTGTCCTAGTTACTATAATTTCACCAAATCATGCAACATGTAAGCAGAGGCGTGATTTTAACACTCAAAACGTTTAACACACCCGTGTAGCTAGGTATGGGTTATTTTGAATCCTTTTCAGTAGTAGTAGCCTATAAGATTTCTTGTAGTGTACACACCCTGAAACAGAGAAGCAAACTTCCACCGAAAATCAAACCGTTGCTGGCAATTGTGCATGTCGTGTCTCGTCGCAACTTGGAAAACAGAAAAGCGTGCGGGAGGCTTGCCGTTTTTCCGAAACATTTCCGAGCACTTTAGGCGATAGCTAGCAGGATCGAGCAATGTTGTGTGCACTCCTGAACTAACCTGAGCTTTTACTATTATGTTAACAAAAAATATTATATATGAGCATGATTGGACTAGCTGTTCGTGGAAATGGGTGAATTCGTGGAAATGGGTAGAAAAAGTGAGAGCTAGCACAGTCTAGGACCTCACTTGCAGATATGGGTAGAATTCGTGGAAATCTGATCTGGGATTCTGGACGTCGTTGGAGGTTGAAGATGGCAAGCACACAGGCTGACCAAGTTGTACAGATATGGCCCAGAAGGCCGGCATAGTCGTGTCTAACAGTCTAAGGCTGGTACCAATGCATCACTCCACTATAATCTCGCCACGTCAGCTTTTACCCCACTCTCACCCCACTCTCACCACACTCTCACCCCACGGTGCCAGTGCACGGGGTATAGTGTCAGCTCTCACTTCTCTCTCCTCCCTACCGCCTCCCTACTGCCTCCCTACCGCCCCCACTAGCACCGCTATCGCCTCCCTCTCGCCCCGCTCTCGCCTCCAACGCGGGCTATAGGCGGGCGGTACCGCTCCCTACTGCCGGGCGGTGGATCCACCGCCCGCCGCTAGCATCTCGCCCGCCTCTCGCCTCCCTCTTGCCCCGACGCGGGCGGTACCGCCCCGCCTCCAGCCCGCGTTAGCACCAGCCTAAGGCCGTATTTAGCTCAAGCACTTTCACTTTTTCAGCCGACGCCAAGTGCAAACTACTATAAAACAAAAAGCCAAGTGCAAGTGTGCAACCGCATTATTGGATCATTAAGCCAGAAGCTACCACTGTTAGAGGTGAAAACTATCTTCGCAGGATGATGCCGTTCAAAGTTGGACGTACTTGAACTAGTTAGTAATGATCCTTTTTAGTTTTTTAATGTATCTGGTTCAAAAACATAATTTCCATATGAATGAGGTGTACTGTTTTGGGGAGAGAGTGCATAAAAGTGAGTGATACATCTGTTCCTAAATGTAAGACATTAGGGGGTTTAATATAAACTCCCAAAACGTCACATACTTACTAACAGGGGGAGTACTATTTTCACTTGTAGTCTGACATTCACCTTTTAAGTTTTTGGGTCTACCAATACATGAAACCGAGGAGTTCGTATTCCAAAGAAGCCGAGGAAAGAATGGGAGGAATCGAATTTTCTCCTATGGCTGGTAGATTGTCTATGAGTCGAAGTTGTTTGAAAATGTTCGTACCTACATTTTTTTGTTCCTACTGGCAAAATTATTTTTTAAACACATTGATTTCGTTTCGGAGGTGGAAGTATCACCTGCTCCAGTGTCCGAATTTTGTCGACCAGAGATCACAGATGAATGTGTGTCACTCACTGATCTAAGAATTAAAACCATTAAAAACTTGGTCCTATGCCTACGGATCTTTGTTGGGGTCCGCAGGGTGGGGGGGGGGTGGATTGGCCCCCTATCAGTGTGAAGTTTTCGAGTGTTTACATTTTTTTCCAACTGGGACTTCACTCCCCTTTCCATTATTTATCATAACGGAAATACAATGTTCAGTCAAAAGCAACAGGAAAGAAAAGAGCAGATAAAGAAGACCCACAAGTTTAAACACAACGTGATACATGAGGTGATTATGAGGTAAGATGATACTTTTTTGCAACGTCATAGACACTGAAGGGTGACCCATCGTATGCCTTCCTTGACATGTGCAAGCATCGTCGTTTCCCTTGAATTCTTATGCTAGACTATTATATTTCTTACTTTTCCAATTAGCTAACTTGCTAGCCTACTACATGATCATTTTAAATCTTAATCACAAATCATCAATACATTACGACCTTGACATGAAAATCATGGACCATTATCATCATGTTGGAACAATCTATAGAAGTGCAGTGGACAATACTTATTTCACAAACCGGTGGATCTAACTCTTCACATTCTATGAAATGATGAGATCTTGGTAGATGAACGAACTTTACTTTGTACAAAAGGAGACACATATATGTTTTGCAATATTGGATATTCCAACAAAAAAGTACAAGTAGTATATGTTATCACCAGAATTTGATCGAGTCAGAGGTGGGTCGCGATCAAGATGGACTTAAAGAATATATATGTAGAAGAAATACGTGAATCGGCCTTACATGCAAAGTTTGGGCTAGTTTGCCCTTGTATCTGTTGTTAGAGGAATATGCGTGTTGTATTACCAGGGGGCCAAAGGCCACAATATATAGTACATGTACAGGTGGAAATATGCAGGAAGCCCCCTAACATATGGGGAAACTACAATATACAGATATATACATCTAACACCCCCCTCAAACTCATGGTGGATCCACAACACTGAGTTTGGAGAGTAAGAAATCATGCTCGCGCTCGAGTCCGTGCCTTCGTAAAGAAATCCGCCAACCGCAAATCTGAAGGCACATAATGAACCGCAACAACATCATCCCGCACCCGAGCACGTGTGTAAAAAGCATCAACACCAATATGCTTGGTCAGCTCATGCTTGACCGGATCACGTGCAATACCGATAGCACCTGTACTCGTCGGACAAAAGTGGAGTGGGTGTCGTAACGAGACCCCAAAATCTGCAAGCAACCACCGTAACCAAGTCACCTCAGCAATCAACAAAGCCATAGCCCGCAACTCAGTCTCAACACTCGAACGGGAAATCGCGACCTGTTTCTTCGTCTTCCAAGCAACAAGCGAACCACCAAGAAACACACAAGTAAGCGTAAAGTGAACGACGATCCGTAGGATCACTCGCCCACGTAGCATCCGAATAGCACTGGAGCTGGAGAGAGCTGGAACGGGGAAAGAAAAGGCGACGAGTGATCGTGCCACGAAGGTAACGTAGAACACGGAGGAGATGACTATAGTGAACAAGTGGTAGGAGCTGAGACAAACCGACTCGGAATATGAACAGGATAAGAAATATCGGGACGAGTGACAAGCAAGATAAACAAGACTCCCAACAAGATGGCGATAACGGGTGGGATCGGGAAGAGGATCACCATCGTAGGACGAAGCTTAACATTAAGCTCCATAGGAGTATCGACCGTGCGCTCATCCCCAAGAGCAGCACGAGCAAGAAGATCCCGAATGTACTTTTCCCGAGAGATAGAAAAGCCATCGAAGTGGAGGAAACCTCAATGCCAAGAAAATAGCGAAGAGGGCCAAGATCAGTCATAAGAAACTGATCACGAAGACGAGCCTTGACGAAGGCAATATACTCAGGATCATCACCAGTAATGATCATATCATCAACATAAAGAAGAAGAAGAGTACGTCCACGAGGAGAAGTGTGAACGAAAAGTGCCGGATCATGAAGACTAGGAGAGAAACCAGCAGCGAGTCACCACGGAGGCGAAGCGCTCAAACCAGGCACGAGGGGCCTGTTTGAGACCATAGAGAGAACATCGAAGACGACAAACCATCCCATCGGGAACGTAATACCCGGGAGGAGGTCTGCATGTAAACCTCCTCACTCAACTCACCATTAAGAAAAGCATTCCGAACATCAAGCTCGGGAGACGGACCAGCGGCGAACGAAGCAACAGCAAGAAGGGTATGCACAGTAGTCGTATGAGCCACAGGGGCAAAAGTCTCATCATAGTCACGGCCGTGATCCCGCTGAAAACCACGAGCCACAAGACGCGCTTTATAGCGCTCAAGAGATCCATCAGAGCGAGTCTTAATTTTATAGACCCACTTACACGTGATGGGACGAACACCGGAAGGGGGAGAAACAAGATCCCAAGTGCCGGTGCGCTCAAGCGCAGCGATCTCCTCAGCCATGGCAAGCTGCCATTCGGGATGACGCTCGGCATCCCGATAAGAAGTCGGCTCGGAAACGACAGAGAGACCGTACCGACTAGGAGAGTAACGAGCCGGAGCACGACGCCGACGCACAGGCCGTGAAGGGGGAAGCTCATCTGCAGAAGACAAGTCATCAGAAGAAGAGGAAGAAGGAACAGCATCGGAAGGAGCCGAAGCTGGAGAACGAGGAGTACTAGGTGGACTAGACGAACGAGAGGATGGCGCCGAGGGGGGTGCATCTGAAGTAGGAGGGAGGGGAGGAGGAACAGCAGGGGGTGCATCCGGAAAAAGAAGAAAAGAGATATCATCCACCGGGTAAGTACCCGAGGTGGGGCGAGGATAGAAGGGACGCGTCTCATCAAACGTGACGTCACGAGAGATGCGCATCCGACGACCAACGGGGTCCCAACAGCGATAGCCCTTATGCTCATCACTGTATCCGAGAAAAACACACTCAACAGACTGAGCGGTTAGTTTGGTGCGTTCACGAGGAGGCAGAAGGACATAGCAGACGCAACCAAATGAACGGAGAGTCGAGTAGTCTGGAGAAACACCAGAGAGACGCTCGAGAGGAATGCCACCCTGTAGAGCAGAGGAAGGCTGAATGTTAATGAGGTGGGCCGACGTAGCAACAAGCCTCAGCCCGTAAATGTGGCGGAAGAGAAGAAGCAATCATCATAGCACGGGTGGTCTCAAGAAGATGACGATGCTTACGCTCGGCGACGCCATTTTGAGCATGCGCGCCGGACAAGAAAATCGAGCGAGGGTGCCCTCCTCGGCAAGGACACCACGAAGGTGCCGGGAGATATACTCACCGACAGAATCACGCACGGAACACACGAATGGGTGAGGAATACCGAGTGCGGACCATGGCCGCAAAACGCCGATAAATAGAGAGCACCTCACCGCGAGAGTGCATGAAAAACACCCGTGTGTACCGTGAAAAATCATCAATGAATAAGATATAGTATCGATGGCCCCCTTTCGAAGCGAAGGGAGCCGGACCCCAAACATCCGAATGGACTAAATCGAACGGTCGCCGAGAGACGTACACACTAGTAGGATAAGGAAGCTGAATCTGTTTGCCTAACCTACAGCCCTGACAGTGTAACGACCCATCTCCAGAGACAGATCCCAGAAGGCCACGATGAACCAAAGACGACAGTCGAGAGTCACAAAGGTGACCAAGACGATGATGCCACTGCTGAAAAGAGCCGGTGACAGAGGCAACAACCGGAGGAGAACTGCGGATGGAGTGGCAGCGGAAGGAACACGAAGCCGGCCTAACTCCCAAAGCCCCGGAGACTTACGGCTACGAGGGCCAGCTCCAACCAGGGCTCCGTGTGCGACGATCCCGAACCGCACAAGACTCGGCGTCAAGAATGACGCGACAACCGGAATCGGTGAGCTGGCTAGCAGAGAAAAGGTTCATCCGAAGGCGAGGAACATGAGAAACATCGAGGACGAGAGAAAGAGGGAGTAGAAAGGGTGCCACTACTAGAAACGAGGAATAGAGGTACCATCAGCCGTGACAACACCGGACAGGAGAAATAAGAGACCGAAGAGCGGCATGTAATAGAAGACTCGGAGGTCATATGAAAAGAAGCTCCAGTAATCCGGATACCACGGGGACGTACCGATCGCGTAGAAACCGGTGGTCGCGCAGTGCCGAAGAGCCGACCACGTAACCGAGCAGCGCCCGGCGAGGAAGAGTCCGTAGTAGCGAGCGCACCACGAAGACCCCGAGAATGTCCCGATCGTAGAGTGCAACCGCAGAAGATCCCGAAGAGCCAGCCCCGCCGACGATCCTGGAACTGCTGACGTAAACTGGGATCCCGCGTCCAACAGGTGAAGGAAGTGTGGCCAACCTTGCCACAGTAGGTGCAATAAGGACGAGGGCGGAGAATCGAACCGCGAGGCTGCTGACGTAAACTGGAATCCCAAGCATCAAGCAGGCGGTGAAGCTGCGCTATCTCATGCGCAGAGAGAGGCGCGACTGGAGAGGTCGACGTACAATCGAGGGCCGACGAGGAGCTATCAGCCACACGCACAGAGGCCACCAAAGGGGGCGGCGGAGAGCAACACGCCGATGAAGACAGATTCGGCAAAGCGCGGTCATAACCACGTGAAGAGGCCGCGAAAGTCGGTGTAGAGCGGCAGGCCGACGCAGACGGAGTCGACGAAGCGCGGCCATAACCGCAGGAAGAGGCCGCAAAAGTCGATGTAGAGCGGCAGGCCGACGTAGACGAAAGTCGGCGGAGCGCGGCAGAGCCGCGTGAAGAGGCCGCAAAAGTCGATGTAGAACGGCAGGTCGAGGGAGACAAAGTCGGCGAAGCGCGGGCGAGCCGCATGAAGAGGCCGCAAAAGTCGGTATAGAGCGGTGAGCCGACGTAGACGGAGTCGGTGAAGCGCGGCGAGCCGCGGGAAGAGGCCGCAAGCGGCGACGAAGAATGACTAGCCGTCATACACGGAGACAGCGGACAAATACCAAGTACCGAAGGTGGGCCCAAAGAAGGGGCGGGATCAGCGGAAGACATAGCTCTTTTTTTTCTTTTTTTTTTTTGCTTTTTTTTTTTTTTTTGCTTTTTTTTTTTCTCAGCTGGAAGTCAACGCCACACGGAACGAGATCGATCTCAGCAGCACGCGCGGGCCGATTGGAGAGCAGGGAGCAGGGGCAGGGAAATCAGCAGCCAGAACTCAATCTCACGAGGCAGAAATCAGATCGATCTAGTTGGCACACACGCGGCCAGGGAGATTGCAGCAGGGAGACAGATCGATCCAGGGAGATTGCAGCAGGGAGACGGCCACGCGCGTGACGAGAGCAGGCAGCAGGGAAATCAGCAGCCAGAACTCAGCAGCACGTGCGGGCCGATGTTGGGCACGCGGAAGCGGAGGGCGTCGGAGCAGAACGACGGGCGGAGGGCGTCGGGCGTCAGGGAGCAGGGAGCACGCGCGGGGCCGGTAGCCAGGCGGGAGACGAGCAGATCGGGCGATCGATCGGAAGAGCTGACGGAGAAGATCGGGCGGCGCGGCCGGAACACGTAATAGACTAGAGGATCAATTATTTTGCTCTGATACCATGTTAGAGGAATATGCGTGTTGTATTACCAGGGGGCCAAAGGCCACAATATATAGTACATGTACAGGTGGAAATATGCAGGAAGCCCCCTAACATATGGGGAAACTACAATATACAGATATATACATCTAACATCTGTAACATATTAG
>NC_061511.1:237998536-238070409 GCF_022539505.1 Lolium rigidum | reverse complement strand
TACGTGTCGGTTAAGAGTTAGAGTTTTACCCGTGCACGGTTAGGTGCACGCCTAAATTAGAAAGTCCCTTGGACTATAAATATGTATCTAGGGTTTATGGAATAAACAACAACCAACGTTCAACACAAACAAATCTCGGCGCATCGCCAACTCCTTCGTCTCGAGGGTTTCTCCGGTAAGCACCATGCTCGCCTAGATCGCATCTTGCGATCTAGGCAAGCACAAGCCTGCCCACGTTGTTCATGCGTTGCTCGTGCCGAAGCCTTTTTGATGGCGAGCAACGTAGTTATCTTAGATGTGTTAGGGTTAGCATTGTTCTTCGAATTACATGCTTTCGTTATGCAACCCTTGCACATCTAGCCGCCCTTACACCTATCTTAGGTGTAGGGGCGGCACCCCGCTTGATCATAGTTTAGTAGATCTGATCCGTTACGGTTGCTCCTTGTTCATCAAGGATTAGTTTAATATCCGCATTAGTTAGGCCCTACAAAGGGTTGGAGGATCCAGCGGCGTGTAGGGTGACGTTTGCTAGCCCTAGAAAGGATGTTCCGGGATCAACCTCGTGTTGGTTTTTAGGCCCTATCTAGGATCGGCTTACTTGGTCACCGTACGCGAGCGCGAGGCCCAATCGTGAGTAGGATGATCCGATTATGCGGTGAAAACCCTAAATCGTCGTAGATCTCATTAGCTTTATCTTGATCAAGCAGGACCACCATATATTCGGACACCTCGTTCGAATCATGGGTGGATCGGCTCTTTGAGCCGATTCACGAGATAACCCGAGAGCCGATCGAGGCTCGTATTTAATGTTTACGTGTGTGCCATGCAGAAACTAAGCGAGGCATCATCCACACCTTCCCCGACCGTGTATAGGTCAGGTGGCACGCTCTTGCGATAGCATCGGACGTGCGACCGGGAGGATTTGCGGCCGTCGCCTCCGAGGGACCGGGGCCGCCGCAGCCCTAGTTGTTCCCAGCTCTACCGTGCTGCCCGTCTCCGCCCGCCGGGGGTTTCGACGTCAACACATTCTCGCACGCCCAGTGGGACAACCTTCGACATCCACCACATCGCCATCTACATCCGAGATGGCGGAAGGCACTCCGGGTCAAGTACGAGGATCTCGCTCGATGAACTCAAGAAGAAACATGACGAGATCAAGGCAACCCTCGAGGCCGAACTCATCGGCTCTTTTCACAGAACTCGCTCCCATGGCGTCAGGTGGAAGGGTTTCACACCTGAAGGCGCACTCGATGGAGTGGACCTCTCCGCCCCGTCAGAAGAACGCACCAGGTCGCTGCGGCAGGAAATCAACTACATGGTGGCTCATTCGCCGCACCGCCACTCGAGAGCCCGGTGAACACTTTGGAGCGTGTCGCGCTGCGCGTGGTCCAGAAATCATGAGCCACCGGTATTCTCCGACGGGACCAGCCTCCGGGGACTTTCAAAGGAGAGATGCCACTCCAGCCCCAGCCCGTTCGCATGGGCAGCACCGAACTCGCCGAACTCATCGGTATACGTCGTCTACAAGATTGGTAGTGATCCTAGTGACTACCAATTCCTACCCGAGGCACCCAAGGAGATCCCGCACGGATACGCGTGCGCGTACGTACTGAGACCGCAACACCCGGGCACTCTCGAACCAGGCCGCAACATCGTGGGCCTCTCGGAACGGCAGGAGGAACGTCGGGAGCCGATCCCGAGAAGCAAAAGTGGCTAGCTAAGTACGCCACTCCGACAAACCTCCACAGCCCAGCTCCTGCAGCTTGGCTTAGAACCGGAAAAGCAAGCATGGCTGGTTAAGTATGCCACCCCGGCGAATCTTCGTGGTTCGACGCCTTCAGCCATCACAACGGATCAGATTTGTGCGATCCTGAAAGATCGGCTCGGCATGATGCCGAAAAGGAAGACGTTCGGCTACACCAAGCCGTACCCCAACGACTACGAACCGATCCCGCTACCACCCAAATATCGGCTCCCGGACTTCACAAAGTTTAGTGGATCGGATGGTTCCAGCTCCATCGAGCATGTGAGCCGATATTTGGCACAGCCGGGCACGATCTCAAGCATCGGACGAGTTGCGTGTGAGGTTCTTCGCACAGTCCCTCACAGGATCGGCTTTCGGGTGGTACACATCGCTGCCACCGAACTCCATCCGGACTTGGAAGCAGCTTGGAAGAGCAGCTCCATCAGCGAGCATCACTCGGAGGCTTCCGATGTTGGTATTGCCGATCTAGCGCAAGTACGACGTAGCGCGGGGAGACAATGGCGAATACGTCCGGCGCTTCGAGACCATTAGGAACCGATGCTTTTCGGCTCATATAAGTGAAAAAGAAGCAGTCGAGTTGGCGGTGGTGGGTCTCTCATCATCGATTAAGGACGTGGCCTCCCAAACAGACTACCCTTCATTGGCGCACATGGTGCGTAAGCCGTCGCATATGAGCAGCGCCACCCGGATGTTTACCAGGACAAATTCAAGCGTGCGGTGACCCCGGTTGAGTGCGTACGAGGATGAAGGTGCTGCGGGAGATCGAGAGGTAGCAGGTGGCTGAATGGACTCGAGCGACAGGCCCCGTGACCCGCAAATGGGTGAAGCCACAAGGCCCTCCAAAAGGGTTCGACTTCGACGTGACCAAGACCGAGCAGATTTTTGATCTCTTACTCACGGAGAAGCATATAAAGGTACCCGAAGGCCACAAGATCCCCACGGTGCAAGAGCTGAACGGAAAGCCATACCGCAAGTGGCATAACACGTTCACCCACACCACCAACGACCGCAGGGTGTGGCGGCAGCAGATCCAAAGGGCGATAGAAAACGGACGGTTGATTTTCAACCAATACGCCATGAAGGTCGACACACACCCCTTCCCCGCCGTAAACGTGGTGGAGTATACTTACCATGGAGGGTGCCACCAGATTTCTCGTGCAATATCAACATGGTAGGACCTGGACACCACTCGGTAAGGACGGAGATGAGGGCAGCCGCTCTCATAGCAAAGATACAGAGGAAGCCGCTCCACGCGATCGGCTCCGCCAAGACGGCAAGTTCTACGTCACGCAGGGAGAGGTGAAAAACATAAGGTATCAACGACCTCTCTCTCGATCACCTCCTCAACAAGTATGTGAGTCAGTATGACCAACGCCGGCGATACAACGGCGATGATGAAGAAGATCAGCTGGCTAGGGACGACAGGAGACGTCGTCGGCATGATCGTGATGAGGAGGAGCACGAGCGCCGTGCCAAGGAAAAGTTGGGGGAGCGAGTCGACGAGGATAGGCACTGGGACTGTCCCTTTTTCAGACACTCGCTGGGATTCAGGAATGAGCCGATTGCCCACAATCGGCAATTGCCCGAATGCAACCGGAAGAAAAAGGAGGCAGCCAACGTGTCCGTATTCAAGCGCCTAGGGCCTCTCCCGCCACAAAGCAAACGAGCTGAGTCCCCTCGGCTGAAAGATCTCGAAGATTCGAAGATGAGGGAGAAGAAGAAGATAGGTACCACCGGCCAAGGTGGTGCCCCGATGGACTCAGCCGTTCCCGTAAACGCAGGGTTCAGCGATTGCGCGGCCCGGAGGAAGCCGAGAGGTTATACTTGCACACATTGAGGAAAGCAAGGCCTGATTCGGCTGCGAAGGTTCAGCGAACCCCGGATGAAGAGGGTCGTCCACGGAAAATGGAGTGGCGCCCCAAGCAAAGGAAAGCCGATGATGAAACATCGGCTGGCACAAACATGGTGCTCGTTCTTCCGACGAAGCTTAGTGCTCCACGATTATACGATGCACTCAAGGCGGGCGACAGCAAGCGCACCAACATGATAAAATCAGAGATTGGGCTGGTTTTATCTACCGGCCTGAACGAGTAGCAAAAGCAAACGTCGATGGACGAACGTGGCGAGGCTGATCCTTGTGATCGGCCCCAAAAAATTTATGAAGGGACCTCACAAAACCTTCACCGAGCAAGCAACGTGGAGGCCGATTCCAGCAATCGGCCAAAATTATCCTCACCACTCATTCTGCCCGGGTTCAACATGTAATCCAACGAGCCGATACCATCAATTCTCTTAACAGAATCGGCTCGGGGGGCACCCAGGTGGATAAAACACGAGGATATGCAGTGTAAGCGTCTCATCCTTTGGGGATGGGTATTGAAGTATGGGGGCCGAGGCATAAATCGGCCGTAAAAAATGCAAAAAATTCGAAAAATTTTGAGCACAGCCGATGCAGCAGACATCGACTTAAGGATATAAAAGCCGATGCATGGCCATCGACTCAAGAGGTATAACTGTCAGAGGGTCAATGGAGCACAAAGAGAGACTATGATGGGAGAACTCCTCAATGGAGTGGTTTAAGGGCTCGGATCCTCTCTTCAAGAAACAATGCCAAGAGCAGCCTGGACGTGCAGATCAGGTCAAGGATGGATTGCATTAGATCCACCGAAGGAAAGGAGCCGATCTAATCAACAAGGCGCAAGGGGTACACTGAAGAAGCTCGGGGGGCAGCTCACCCTGAAGGTTCTCTGCTCTGGGGAGCCGATTTTGTTAAAATCGGCTGGCTCTACGTTATGATGTGAGGTCAATGGCGGCACATTTGGCTGACTCATTACCTTGCTCGCCTTGACTGAGGCTCGGGGGCAGCTTGTCCTAAAAGACCAAATCACCACCGCTCGCGAATAGCTGTACCAAGTGCTATCATCATCGGCGGAGCTGTCTAACTTGGAAGGATGACCGAATTGGCTCTGTCTCGCGATCATTGAGAGAAGCTAGTACGTTGCCACCGGACATTGAGCATTGGTTGAGCTAACAAACGGCTAAATCAGCATGAAGGGCATCGGCAAAATCGAAGGAAGTTTTTTCATTAATAATAAGATTTCTTACAAAGAAGAGCCGATTGTTCGACAAAAGGAACAAGATTACCGCAGCCTAATCCTATGCTAGTAGATCCCTACTCTAAGGGCTATGGCTGTCTTCGCCGTCACGGAGGTAGCCGTTGTCATCGCCTGCCGTCGGCGAGTTCCTCGGTGTCGCTACCGTGACCTTCGGCCGGAGGCTTCTTCCTCGTCATCGTCATCATCCTCATCTGACCAAGCCCAGCCACGGATACGCTTTGGTGGCGGTTCGTCGGAGGTGGTGTCGTCCTCCTGTTCCTTCTTCATGTCGGAGGAGATATCTTCGTCTTCGTCATCCTCTTTTTCTTGGGTGACGGAGGTAAATTTACCCCGGAAGGGAGGGTCGTCGTCGTCGCTCTCCGCCTCCAGTGCTCCGTCGATCAGGAATCGGAGGTCATCCTCCCCGTCAGTCAGGGGCATGGCCCCATCTGACCAGACGAGTTCTTCGCCCTCTGGCACGAAATCGAAGTTCCACTCCCGCTTGTCCCAATGCTTGGGAGCGCGCCGGTTGTACGCCTCCATCTGTTTGGTTTCTGGAATCGGCTCGTTTGAGGAGGAGGATTGGAGGGAAACGGAAGAGGAGGAAGAGGACGACATAGCCATGAAAGGAGAGGATTTTTTTTGGCTGAAGGCTAGTTTGGAGCAGAGGGATGAAGTGGCGAACCATTCGGCATAGATAAATAAAGAGGGTGTAGTGGAGATTTAATGCCGTGACGGTTCTCGAGGACGTGATGCCGAAATTGTCAATTCGTGCAGAGAAGCCTAGGAGGCGAGGTGTAATGATGGAAGATTCTGCGGCAGCTCTGCTCTGCTACGACATGACCCGACGAAAGAAAAGCGTAATGATTTTGGAAATGTCATTTTCAAAACCAGGGGGCATGTGTTATCACCAGAATTTGACCGAGTCAGAGGTGGGCCGCGATCAAGATGGACTTAAAAAATATATATGTAGAAGAAATACATGAATCGGCCTTACATGCAAAGTTTGGGCTAGTTTGCCCTTGTATCTGTAACATATTAGATTACGTGTCGGTTAAGAGTTAGAGTTTTACCCGTGCACGGTTAGGTGCACGCCTAAATTAGAAAGTCCCTTGGACTATAAATATGTATCTAGGGTTTATGGAATAAACAACAACCAACGTTCAACACAAACAAATCTCGGCGCATCGCCAACTCCTTCGTCTCGAGGGTTTCTCCGGTAAGCACCATGCTGCCTAGATCGCATCTTGCGATCTAGGCAAGACAAGCCTGCCCACGTTGTTCATGCGTTGCTCGTGCTCGAAGCCTTTTTGATGGCGAGCAACGTAGTTATCTTAGATGTGTTAGGGTTAGCATTGTTCTTCGAATTACATGCTTTCGTTATGCAACCCTTGCACATCTAGCCGCCCTTACACCTATCTTAGGTGTAGGGGCGGCACCCCGCTTGATCATAGTTTAGTAGATCTGATCCGTTACGGTTGCTCCTTGTTCATCAAGGATTAGTTTAATATCCGCATTAGTTAGGCCCTACAAAGGGTTGGAGGATCCAGGCGGCGTGTAGGGTGACGTTTGCTAGCCCTAGAAAGGATGTTCCGGGGATCAACCTCGTGTTGGTTTTTAGGCCCTATCTAGGATCGGCTTACGGTCACCGTGCGCGAGCGCGAGGCCCAATCGTGAGTAGGATGATCCGATTATGCGGTGAAAACCCTAAATCGTCGTAGATCTCATTAGCTTTATCTTGATCAAGCAGGACCACCATATATTCGGACACCTCGTTCGAATCATGGGTGGATCGGCTCTTTGAGCCGATTCACAGGATAACCTGAGAGCCGATCGAGGCTCGTATTTAATGTTTACGTGTGTGCCATGCAGGAAACTAAGCGAGGCATCATCCACACCTTCCCCGACCGGTATAGGTCGGGTGGCACGCCCTTGCGATAGCATCGGACGTGCGACCAGGAGGCTTTGCGGGCCGTCGCTCTGAGGGACTGGGGCCAGCCGCAGCCCTAGTTGTTCCCGGCTCTACTGTGTTGCCCGTCTCTGCCCGCCAGGGGGTTTCTGACGTCAACAGTATATGACACTGGAGGTAAATATTGTGAATGCAACATGGACGGAGCCAGGCAGTAGGCTTGGAGGGGCAAAGTGGCTTAGACTAACAAATATAAGCATGAGTATTTGTGTGTTTATGAGGAAAACTAAATGGTGGGGTGGCTCAGCCCCGCTCACCCTTCCTCCGTGTCCAGAATGAAACCAATTTTTGCTAGTTGATGGTAAAGTTTAAGGTTATACATAATGTTCTAAAACTAAATATGCATCTCATAAGTGGAGCACTTTTAAACCTAAATTGGTACCACGACGTGTCCAATACATCGACAACTATAGCAATTGAGTCCAAAACAATGAATATGAAGTGCTCTACAAAAGCCTAGAATTTAGACAATATGAAAACATAAAATCAGGGGAACCAATGATATAGTGATAACTATTTATGGCAATTGTAACCTTAATCTACTAGGTCACCAATCATGCTATAGGTTTGGCGGCACAACGTGTCTCAAAAAAAATAGATGGCCTATTTACCAGCCGTCAATAGCAAGATAATAGCAGTGAATTGGCCGATCTCGATGTTTCGTGACTCTTGTCCTTCGTCCATGTTATTACCAGAATTCGTATCGTGCACCTTTGTGATATTCGAAGTTTCTTAAAACAGAAGAGTACGTATGTGCTCCTTCCGCTTAGAAATGTAAGATGTTTAGGTCTTTATAAAGTACACTAGGTACAAACTAAAATGAGTGAATCTACATACTAAAAATAGACTAGACACAAACTAAAGTACTAAGCGAACCAAAGAAAATTGTCCAACATCTTATATTTCTAAACGGACGGAGTAAATTGTAACCTAAGCTAACCAATCTTAATACCTGCACGATAAGATGAAGACATCAATTCATCCGAAAATATCAAGCTTACTACGGAGTAATGCTGAATATTCCATTATCGTACAGACGTGATCTCCACCGTCTCTTTTTGATCGGACCGCTCCAAAAGCACTACCCCAGCTAATTCCCCACTCAGAATCTACCACTCCCAGAGCTCCGCATCGATCCTTCTTTCCCCAATCTTCCAGCGCTCCAGCACCGCACCAATGTCGTGGCTCACGCGCTCCATCGCCGCCACGCTCTCCTCGCCGCGCGGCGAGCCCGATCCCGACGCCTACTCCGACTCCGAGGCCTCCTCCGCCGACAGGGCGGCCGCGGAGGGGTCCTCGCCGTCGCCGCGCGACCCCGAGGAGGAGGAGGAGCCCGAGCAGCCCAACACCCCGAGCCGCGGCGTCAAGGACGACATCTCCGAGCTCACCGAGACCCTCACGCGCCGCCTCTGGGGCGTGGCGTCCTTCCTCGCCCCGCCTCCGCCGCCACCGGAGCCCTCGTCCCAGCGCGAGGAGGACGGCGGGGGCGGGGATGCGGAAGAGGAGGCCGACCCGCAGTCGCCGCGCATCGCCGGGATCCGGAGCGACCTGGCGGAGATCGGGGGCAGGGTGAGGAGCGGCATCTCCATGCTGCAGAGCAACCTGGCCGTGGCCGAGATCTCCAAGATCGCGTCCTCGCTCCTGCCCTTCGGCCAGGAGGAGGCCGACGAAGGGGAGCCCGTCGTCGGCGCCACCGAGGAGGTGCTGGTCTTCGTCAGGCACATCTCGACGCGGCCTGAGACGTGGCTTGATTTCCCTCTCTTCGTCAGCGAGCGTTATGCAGATGGTAAGGTTCGGTGCCTTAGTGAAATGCAGTGTATGGACCTTGTGGTCTTAATTTGAGCGCAGTTGGTTGGAGAAGTTAAGTGACTACAGTGGATAAATGTCTTTGACAGTTTATGATTTCGTAGGCTGTGTGCCAGTCTTGCTTCAACAGAATGATGCTAGCGATAATTAAGAAACTAAATGTTGGGAATCCCCTGCAAAGATCTCGAGCATGCACATCTTTGAGTTTACAGTTTCCTCTCTCTACTTGTGTAGTTCCATCTAATTAGTGAACTAGATCAAAAGCCACCACTCTGGAATCTGGAATGTAACTGTAGTTCCTCTGAAAGCTGCCTACACTGGCTATCTGTTTATCTGTGCTAAACTATATTTTGCTAGCTTAGCTTGTACAGCAGGTAGATATTAAATTCTTTTTAAATTTTGATCCTGACATTATTTCCATCTAGCGACATGCATTTTCTCATATCATGCTTTTTCATTCCCGTGTTATTGATCTGATTAACCAAATGAAGCTAATGTCTCAAGCATTATCACTTGTTTGAAATGAATGGAGTGTCACACTCCCCTGGATCATATAGCTTTGGACAACACTGCTTTATTTTTTGTATCTATGCGGAGGTTGCAGATGATACTGTATCGTTATTGATAGGAAATAGTGAACATTTAATACTCCCTCCGTCCTATGAAACTTGTCTCAACTTTATTAAAATTTAGATGTATCTAGATGCTAAATAGTGTCTACGTACATCCAAATTTAGACAAAGTTGAGACAAGTTTTATGGGATGGAGGGAGTAGAATTTATGACAAGGAGCGGTGCATAGCTTCTTTAAAAAGCATAACTTGTAGGTACATGGGTAATTGGTTGCTCCATTTCAGCTCAACATGATCTTTAACTAACAGTTTGTTCTGGAATAAACCGCATATCTTCTGTATGCCTTTTTGTCTTTAAAAGTTTTCCTGGTACTTTGTGGAGCTGTACGTGTCTCTTTCAAATAAAATCATGGTAATATATGTAAATGTTCCCACTGGTTCCGTCATTTACCTTACATAGTTTCTCTTAATCATTAGATTTTGAACTATCGGATGCTCAGTACGTCCATGCATTATCCATGGAGCATCTCGTGCCAAGCCTATCAGAATTGAAGGTTCAGATTTGCTCAACTGATATGAGTGAAGCATGTTTCTGGAAGATCTATTTTGTGCTTCTGTACTCAAAGCTCAACAAACAAGATGCTGAACTTCTATCAACACCACAGGTAGGATCCTGGATCATCCACAGTATTTTTTGGACAGTATCTTTGGTCTATCATGGCTTTTGTGCTATGTAAGTTATAATGGATTAACTTAAGCAAGTAATGGGTAATATAGCAATTCCAGGCCATACCTAGCACCACAGGCTGGTTGTAGTCACGAGGTTTATTATCTCAAGAAATGTGTGGTCGGTCCCTTCGCATGTGACACATTATTTTATATGCCATATTTAGTACATATGAATAAGGAATCGGATCCTCATCCTGATACTAGTGATCACTGGTAAGGTTTCGCCCTTAAACAAAAGTTGATATTTACCTTTAGCAGTATCCGATTGCAACTAGAATGGATACAATTTACTTCAAATTATTTTGTTTGAAGTAATATGTTATCAAGACAAATAAATCCGGAGGAATGGGAAAATGCTTTAAGTTGTGACATCATAGGATTGAGAACCGGCTGCACGTTTAATACTGTTCTTCAAACTTGGCCAGCTGGTTATAATTTTCAATGCTAACACAGCCTAACTCTATTCTCATGTCTCACTTCTTGGGTATTATTTTAATCTAATTCCACCTTATTTGTTTTCCTTCTCCATGCAGATCCTAGAAGCAAGGGAGGAGTTGCTGCAAAGTTTACAGGCTAAGAATAAGCGAGGATCTGAAAGTACTGGGGAACCATCAGAGAATGCGAACGCATTCTCTCCCCCTACTAAGGAGAAGGTGATACAGCCTTCAAGCATTCAAGATAAAGAGGCCATATCGGAGGTTCGGTCCTTCGAAGAAGCCACTTCCGACATCACACCAGAAATCGTGGCTGAGAAGTTCCCAGTTTCAACCACTGAGGTGGAAATCGTTGACAAGTCAGTGATCGAAGAAGAGTTGTCTGTGAAAGACAAAAGCAAGACTTCATCAGTTGAGTCCAGACCTCGCGCCGACGAGGATGAAGTGGACGAATGGCCAGATGATGACACAGACGAGGAGCCTGAGGCCCCTGGGACAGCAAGCAACAGGCCGTCGCTGGGGCAGGAGGAGGATGTGTCATTCAGCGATCTGGAAGACGACGAGGATGATGACAATAAAAGGGTGGGCAAGTAGCTAAGCTACCGCAAGGGTCCAGTTCGTGCCTGGCACAATCATCCCAGCCTCCAACAGTTCCACAAGCACACGAGCGCATGCTGCCTTCACTCAAGGGACTACAGATATGCAGTGATGGATGGGTCATGGGTTGAAGTAATGAGTCCCAAAGCTGGCTGGCCCTGTGATGGCCTGAATTAGGACAGTAATGATAAGCCTCTGAAGCTCGTGTTAGTGTTGATGGTGAGCAGTACGCCTGTATCATTGCATTGGCCTGTTTCTGTACATAGAGCCCTCTGGGCGGGGCTGGCTGCTGTATAAACCAACCTGGCAACCAATCACTCTGTCGATCTGAGTTTTCGTGCTCGCTGTTCGTTTCTTGCAACAGGCGTGCATGCGCTGAATAATGCTCGCTGTGTAGCAAGACCTTTGGTTTGGGCTCCCCGTAATTAGATCTGAATACAAATCTTTGCTTGGGTATCATTGTCCAAGATATAGTAAACCTGAACTTACAAATTTTACTACAAATTTCTACTTGCATGCTACTCCCTCAAAGGGCGAGACGACGAGACGGGCTACTACAACTGCCTAAGGGCCTGTTCGGTTTGAGCGGATTTAACATGAATCGGAAGGGATTAATAGGGAATTGACCTCCGCCATTCCACGTTAATACCTACCAACTAGGGTGTAACCGAACGAGCCCTAACCTGGTGCGTCGCGGGAACGTGTGCGGGAGAACTCTGAAGAACATGAGAGAAGGGTTCTTATCTGCCAATCGAAGCTTGATTGATCGCCTACTCGACCGCGACGGAGAGCGTCTCTCTTCCCGTCAGGATTGGAGCCATGCCTTGGTGCGCACCTAGAAGCTGGCCTCTGCTTTGATGATGGCTTGCAAGTTTAGTAAAGAGCCCTTTATTCTTAGCCGTTGTGTTCCTCTCATGAACTTTTTAATGTCAAACATACCTACACTGCTCATAGTGGTTGTAACATAGCTAGTAACATCACACATCTCAATGCATTTTGGTGACATAGCATGCTAATAAATGAAAAAAGAGAGTGATGTAGTAACTAGCTATGTTACCATAACATCACACACCTCAAGGCAAGATGAGTCTACAACATAATAAATGATACAATGCATAACATCACATATAAGTTACTACCCACTATGAAGATAGTAATCTAGACTAGTAATATGACATATATGTTACTAGTCTAAGTTATTTCCCACTATGATCAGCCTGCTAGGTAACCATTTGGTGTGGAGACAATGGGCATTAACTTCTCAAAAAAAGGAAAACTAGGAAATTCATCATTCAAGGAAAGCTCTCATGGCACGACCTAGCCGGGACAGAAAAGCAAAGGAAATTCATCAGTTATTCAATAGTCTCGTTGCCTCTAACGTGACTGAGGAGAAACAAGCTCAGAGATATTTATCGTTTGATTAGTTAAAGCTGTCATAGGTTCTGACCTACCCGAGTAGGAAAGCTCGTAGCAAAAGAATTCTTAGCTTTTGAACGCACGGCGAACTAGTGACTTCATGTCACGACCTACCACCCAGTCTTTTATAAGGAGCGAGCCTTCGGCAAATGAATAGCTTCCTCGTCTTATTTCTATGCATTGGAATTATTCAATCATATTTCGTGCAGGAGTATTATATTTTGGTCTCTACATGGTACAATTTGGGTTTTATAGATTTAGGCATAAGAGGCACCAGGAAAGACTAATGGATTACCAAAATAACAACATGCACTCCCTGTCGCCGTTGGCTATCGTGTCTCTTCATGCTACTTTGTCATATCCATCATTTTCGATGCAGTTCTTCACTTGGTTGACATTTGTGCTTTGCTAGTCCTGTCTTGATGTTGACCGCGCTCTCCTTGCATATCAAGAACTGCGCTAGCAGGTTTACTGATCTTTGGTTAGGTTCGGGTCCTAGAACGTGATCAAATTGTAGCGCCTCCTGCTTAATGAAGTTCCTTTTTACTCGCAAAAAAGAGGATCTGATGCAATGGGAGTTGGAGGAGGTTAGTCAACGTAAGCTGATACAAGAAGAGAAGGGCTGGCCTGGCTGCTGATGGTAGAGAAGGGTCGACATGCGTAGATGACTTCCAAACGGTACCAGCAGGTGAAGGTTCTGCTATGCATCTTGATATTTAATCACATGTCAGCTCGACTCTGGTGCACCAAGCCCGGCTCTCAACAAGATATAGCACTCATTCCGTGCCACGAAAGTTAAAATGAATTTCATGAAATGGAAAAGGTACATCACTTTGTGACGATAATAGACGAGTGGAAGAGATTGGGGTTTAAGCCGCCATCCTTTATGGTTGTCAAGGTTTAAGAGCGAGATGCGAGGCGGTCTAGATAGCCGCCCACGTGCGTCGCGTGAACCAGAACCCCGCAGGGCGCCGGTTCGTAGTGCGTGAACATCCAGACGGGCGAAACAGAAGAACTCGGTTGACTCCGGCCAAATGAAAAGGAAACGCTCAAGACATGTCAATGATAGCATGTACCCATGCGAGCAATGATCGATGGTGGCGCGTCGCTGCCGTCATGCCGGTCATGGGAAGGTGTACCTTGTCCCCGCGCCCATGGCCATTTTCCGTCGCATCATTTGTTATTGGGTAAATAAAAATGGCTCGAAAACATGGACTCTACTTTGTTATGCTAGAAAATATGCACGGATTGCTATACTATTCCATGGTGAAGGTTTCCGTAGTTTTCGCCGTGGAAACATAATTTTGACTACCAATTTATGCACTATACTGGAACCCATTTATGAAACTCAAATGAAAATACCTCCGTAGCTAGATTCACGCATATGAATCTGAAGCATCTAATTAAACATGACAAGCATGTTGGTGTCAAATCTGAATCGTTCTATGGTTACAATTATAACTTCACAAGAACCGAAGGAATATGGAGTACTTCACTTTCTAGTACTGATCAGAGAGTAAAATCGCGTGTTCAACAAATAGGACATACAACACATGCGACAGGTGCACAGTTGGATGTTATTTTTCTCCTCAGCTCTGCTTTAGTGGATGCCGGAGACACTCAACATTGAAACCGAGAGCTCGGTCAGAGTATCCCTTCACGCCGGTTAGAAACATCAAATACAACATGTTCTTCATTTTTTTTACATGGTAATGGTTATTAGTTTCTGATACTAGATCGCCAATCGGAAGAAAAACAAGGAGAACGAACATGCCACATCAGGCAACAGTCCAAGAAATTTAAGTACAAAGATGTCATTTGATGTATATAGTATAATGTTTTTTCGCGAAAAAGAAGACAGCCTAGCTAGATCATGTAAATTTTTGGCCGAGTTTTTTTTTTGATAAAGAGAATATATTCATACCGCGAAGATACTAATTGCACCTAGCTTTTTGCAACAAAGCAATATTGTAATAACAGTATGGATGTGCACAACTAAAAAATAAGAAGAAGCTAAAAAAGAGAAGTTCCGTTGCAACTAGTCCTTGTAGGAGCAGCACAAGCACCATCGTCGCTCGATCATAGATCTTAGATTTTCATTCTGAAGAAAGTCCATACTCTCAAAACAATGTCTTCAAAAAGGTCATTGCGAGACATAGCCAATTAATGTCAGACCTTGGATTTTCACCCTAAAAAGTAAGACGTTGAACTTCACATGTGTTGTCGCCCCCACTTGATACCGCTACCACGAATCCTGAAACATAAAGTAAGTTCCTTATCGCCGCGAAGACTCGAACCGCTATTATTAATCCTCAGATCTCGACTTCCATGCCATTCCCCGCTTCTGCCTTCACCGTGGAATGAAATAATATGTTCTATGATGGTAACAGGTAGCAGAGCTTCCCGCATCTTGCCGGGACGATGAACACTCGAACTATGGACACAATGTCAAACTTGCTCACTACCGAGTGAAATTGGTTTTACTTAGCTCGCTTTTTTCTCAGCGAGACAGGTCGATAAACATTTTGTCTTATTTCTTATGGACTTTGTACTCTATTTTTTTGGGTAGTTGACCATCTTTTCTGTCGATATCAACATTAAAAAAACTAGGAAAACTATTATTAATATAAATATCCCATAGCTTGACCTAGTCGGGGTCCGATAAGCGCAAAATTCATCATTTATCTAATGTTCTAATTAGAAATTTTAGTACAAGATAACATATGATATATAGTATGATACTGTTTTCTCATATATAAAGGAGATATCCTAAATAAATAAAAGAACATATCCTAAATAAAACAAACTTATGACTGAATATCTTGCCGGGCAATGAACATGTGACATTTGGCAGCAGTTAAAATAATTTTCGCACACATGACATATCCTATATAGTATACTAATGTTTCACATATATAAGCAAACATCCTAAATAAAATAAGTTTATGACTGAATATCTTGCCGGGACGATGAATAGTCTAACTAACAAGCTAGACAGACATTGTCGATTTGAGTAGGAACATGCTCACAAGTCACAACTGAGCGAAATTGGTTTTATACTTAGCTCGTTTTTTTCCCAATATGAATGCACACTAACGGGTGCCTCTAATCTTTCATGAACCTTTTATATATGTTTAAACAGTGTGTTGGTTAGTTGATCATCTCGGCGTCGAGACCACACTCAGAAAATGGGAGGGCATGTCAATGTTGGCGGCGGCGATTGTGACGTACGGTGTCGTGTGCTGGGCCAATTGTTGGGCTGGGCCGAATACTACTCGTTTAACTTTTTTTTTTCATTATCTACCTATTGCTGGGCTACCGGACGTAATCTAAATCGGCTAATCGTGACCGTTGATGAAATCATACCTCTCCCCTTCCTAGCAGTGGTAAAAGGTACAATAAAAAAAGCCTAATTTTTTTATTTATTGAAAAAAATAAGATCCACGACCTACCCAATGCAAGTATCTACCCCGTAACTAAATAGTAATTCTTAGCTATTGAACACAGGGTGAACCAATGAAAGCATAGCGCTACCTTACTACCACCGTTGTCTTCTATAAGCAGAGAGCCTTTCCTAAGCCATGGATGAATAGCTTATTCCTCATCTTCCTTCTATGCATTGGATTTATTAAGCATATTTTGTGTGTATTATTTCTCCATCTCTATACACGCTTGGCACTTGCGTTTAATTGGTGTAGGCATGAGAGGCACCAGGAAAGACTGATGGATAACTAGAACTAGAACATGCGCTCAGAGTGTCATGTAGCCATCATGCATCCTCCTCCTACTTTGCAACATCTGCTTTTTTCCCCGCGGATCGCCCGTTGGTAGAACTTCGTGTTCATTGAAGTCTGTTTGTCATCTACACCAGGCTCTCGTGCAAGATGAAGAACTGGGCCTGCCGACTGGTTGTTACTTGGCTGAGATGAAATGAGCATCGGAGGAGGTTCAGATGACTTCCAAATGGTAGCAATGGGTGACGAATTAGCGATGCATCTTGTAATCCTGAAACGCATCATGTCAGCATAATGTGGTAAGGACATTGGAGCCTTTAGACTTTCGTGCTAGCTAGAGTGCGGTGCTGAAGATGATAGGCCCATCCATGCATGGTCACCTGGTAGCAGATGTCAAAGCGCTGTTGTGAGATCTTGATGACCACGAAGTGCACCACATTAGGCGTGTGGCAAGTGTAGTCCCCACAAATTGGCTGGGCCTCCCTTCCTGGGATTGCCTGAATCAGGACACTAATGATAAGCCTCTGATGCTCGTGTTACTGCTGATGGTGAGTAGTACGCCTGTATCATTGCATTGGCCTGTTTCTGTACGTAGAGCCCGCTGTGCGGGGCTGGCTGCTGTATAAACCAACCTGGCAACCAATCACTCTGTCGATCCGAGGTTATCGTTCAAGAGGCGCACGCATATACTGAATAATGCTCACAATTTGGCAAGCCTTTTCGTTTGGGATCCTCGTGATTAAGATCCCAAAAAAAATCTATACCTGGGTATCGTGATCCATGATGTAGTAATCCTGAACTTAGAAGTTGAGCAAATCTCTATTTGCAAGGTAACACAGAATCAGCAAATGGAGAAAAAATAATAATGCTATGCATTGTAGGTTGCTGAAACAAACATGAACACAAAAGCAAGTCGTCTATATATTTTCAGATAAAATGTTATGGGTATGCACCGAACGCAAAGCCCTGCGCGCCCAGGTGATCACGGCGTAACATCCATCCCGCGGCATTCAGAGCAAGAGAGGTGGTCTAGCTAGATCCCAGCGTCGCGTGAACCAGAACGCCGCACGCCGCCGTTTTGCAGTGCTCGAATTGCCAGCAATCGCGGCAGGGGAAGCTGACAGGAACCACGTTGCGCTCGCGCACGGCCCGACGCCGCACGCGAGCCCGAATGACGCCGGCCAAACGAAGACGGCACGCTTCAAACGTCAGGGACGCGCACGGACCGGCATGGCGTGCACCCGTGCTGTGCGCCGGCTAGCCCACGCTCCGAGGGCGAGACGGGCCAGTGCAACTGTGTAACCGGCCGTGTGGGAGTGATGATCGATGGTGGCGCGTCCCTGTCGTCGCCGGAACATGTGCCGAAGATCTCTGACGAACAGCAGAGGGGTTTTTATCCGGCAATCAAAGCGTGGTTGATTATTATGTCCTAATCATATACTGGGACTGTCAGGATTGGAGCCATCAGCCATGTGCCTTGACCATTTCTCCGTGCACCAAAACCTGGCTTCTACTTTGCTATCCTAGAAAATATGTGCGCACTACTAATTCTCCATGAAGGTCCTCGTCGAGGAACGATAATTTTGACTGACGATCTATACACTATACTCACAAACGCTCAAAACCATGAAATTACTTCCGCATATGAACCGAAGCATCTAATCAGACATGATAACCAAGTTGGTGGTCGATGTATTGCAACTGAGTTGGCCTATGTTCAGAATGATAACTTCCCAAGAACCGAGGAAATATGGGGTACTTCTGTATTTTCTAGTACTACTAATCAGTGAGCTTAATCGTGTGTGCAACAAATAAAACCTACAACACATGTTACAGCTGCACAGTTGATTGTAATTTTTCTCCCCGGCTCTGCTTTAGCGGATGCTGGAGACTGGCACTGCAGAAACTGAAAGTTGAGTCTGAGTATCCCTTTAGGCATGCCAAAGACATAAAATAAAACTTGCATGTTGCTTCATTTTTCACATTTTTTTTCATTTTTTGCATAGGATTTTTTTAAAATGGGGATATGACCCCGGCTTCCGCATTATGATGATGCACACGGCCATAGTTTTGCATAGGAACTGATTATTAGTTTCTGATACTAAGGGCGAGTGGAGGGCGTCTTCTTGGGCAGCATCCACTAAGTGGAATCTCCTCACTCTCCTCCTTCAGTTTTTCCGTCTTCATGTATTCCTTTCCCTCAAGAGCGAATGGACGCCATCGACAAGAGCGGAAACCACATAGTTAGGTGACATCATGCACAACGGAGTTCTTCGTTCCTGGTGGTGTTAACTGAGTGGCTCCTTTCGTAACTGAAGCTGGATTAACAAGTTCTTGGCCCCTCTTATTCTTTGTCTTCATTTCCTTGGAATGGGTCTCCCTTCTCTAGGGCTTCCTCTCCCAGGAGCACGAGCGGAGGATGCTTGTTAGGACAACTATCAATGTCTTGGACCTCCTTGTTCTCTTTTAATTGTCCTCGCTAGCTCCTTTAGGGCTTCCTTCCCCTAAGGGATCCTTGGTGGCACACTTCTATGGTGTTCGAGTAGGTTTGAACTGATGGTGAAAATGTTTTGGGTCACTTTGTAATCCCCTTTTGTGTGTCTTTGATCTCCTTTTGTGAATCCCCTTGTACGCTTTTCCATGTAAAAGCTAAACCTACTGATTCCTCTTTTTGGAAGGGGCTTATGAGTGTAAAAGATGAGTTTTTTCGGAGAGGTTCATTCGTCCTTGGTGATGGGCAGAATATACGGTTCTGGGAGGATTCATGGTTAGGATGCGAACCTCTTGCGGCCCGATATCTCTCTCTCTCTTCAATATTGCACAAAAAAAATAGGGTGTGTCTATGTCTAAGTTGACTGAGATTTTCTTAAGTCTCAGTCACCTCAGAAAAGTGCAACTGCAGTTTAAATAAAAGTGCAACTCGGTTTAGTTGCACATTTCTGTCAGAAAAGTGCAATTGCACTTTTTTAACAGAAAAGTGCAACTCAAGCACTTTTTTGTAATTGACTTAGACTTAAGAAAATCTCAGTTGACTGAGACATAGCAAAACCGAAAAAATATGACTGTTGCGGAGGTCTTAAATAATGTACCGCTGAATATTAGTTTCAGTAGGGTACTCTCTCAAGATAAATGGACATCTTGGGTTCAACTAGTTGAGCGTGTAATGGGGGTTCAACTATCTAACTAGCCGGATAGGTTCACTTCGCATCTAACGTCTTCTGCTCATTGAAATCCTTTATTTAGACCTCATGAATGATCATACTATATTTCTTAGGAAATATATATGGCGTTTGAAGGTACCACTTAAGATTAGAATATTTAGGTGGTTCTTAAATAAGAATGTTTTGCTCACAAAAGATAATTTGCCCAAAAGAAACTGTACACGATCTAAAAAATGTGTGTTCTGTGATTCTGAGAAAATGGTTGAACATTTATTCATTAGATGCCCCTTTGCTAAATTGATTTGGAGAGTGGTCCATTTTAAGTTTCATATATCTCCTCCGGCTAATATCAAAAATATGTTTGGAAATTGGCTAAATGGAATAGACAAGAAAACAAAGTCTCGAATTCACGTAGGAGTTTGTGCTTTGCTTTGGGCAATATGAAATTGTCGCAATGATGTGATTTTTAACAGAGCGGAAGGTGCTTTCTTTTTGCAGGTTATCCACAGAGCTACTTATTGGATCCACATGTGGTCTTATCCCCTTCCTGAGGATCAGCGGGACCTATGGAGTCTGGATGCACTCGGTTGATGGCGG
Organism: Lolium rigidum; assembly: GCF_022539505.1. NCBI lineage: Eukaryota > Viridiplantae > Streptophyta > Magnoliopsida > Poales > Poaceae > Lolium > Lolium rigidum. The sequence continues at coordinate 238,050,535 of NC_061511.1, read as the reverse complement.
TCGTACGGGCTATCCTCAGCCAGGGTGGTTGCCAGCGTACTAATAGGAATATGCATAGGAATTTCTTGTATTCTTTTTTCCGATCACTAGTGGAAAATAGGCTATCTGTGGCGCACATAAAATTTTGTGGCGCATATCTAGGTCGCCACAGTTGCCACGCGACTAGTATTCGAATTCTGTGGCGCATATGTACATGCGCCACAGAATTTTTGAAACTTCTGTGGCGCACTAGGAGTGAGAGGAGAAGTGGAGGAGGAGATTGGCGCCGGTGAAATTCATTTTTTTTGCCAAAACTTCTATGGCGCATGTCCACTTGGTGCGCCACAGATTCTTTTTTTCAATTTTTTTATTTTACAGGAAAAAAACTTTAACTGGCCGTAACTTTTTACTCCTTTTGAATTTGGCGATTCTAAAAATTGTCCAACCGGGCAAGCCCAGGTGAATTCGGATGTAGAATTTTCGTGGGAACATTTTGATATATTGTGCGTTTTTTTTCGAGTTCGTATGCAACCAGAAATTCAGTTTGATGATTTTTCCATGCAATTTTGCAAAAAAGTCAAAATTTATGTTTGTTAATTTTCAGTGGTGCTAGATGACATAATATATGGGCATCTCGAAGGATTTTATTTTTTGAAATTTCTATCTATTTCTTTCTTATTTTAAAGTGCTAAAAAAGGCGATCCACGGGGTGTGTGCGTAGTCGCGTGGGGAGAAAAAAGCCTTCAGAATTCTGTGGCGCATATGCCTAGTGCGCCACAGAAATATGAACTTCTGTGACGCATGTGGCAGATGCGCCACAGAATTTTGACTTTCTGTGGCGCATGTGGCAGATGCGCCACAGAATTTCCTTCACCCATGTGCAGTGCTGGACCCCGCGTGAGCCCCATGTAGATTCTGTGGCGCATCCGTCCACATGCGCCACAGAAAGTCAAAATTCTGTAGCGCACCACTCCTATATGCGCCACAGAAAGTCGAAATTTCTGTGGCGCATATTTTTGGTGCGCCACAAAAATAATTTTTGTGGAGCACATTTTTTACGTGTGCCACATATGTCATTTCTACCTATAATGGTTTTTCTACTAGTGGATGGCTAATTCATGTAGCAATGTTATGCGATCCGTGAACTTGTAATAACTATAAGCATTTGAGACTTTTTAATAAAAGGTTGTGTGCATCGCTCTGATGCAGGCTGGGGTGCTAATCCCCCATTTAAGAAAAAAGTAAATCCTCTTGTATTTCTCTTATCTATAATACCTATAAAGTTTATCTCCACTAAAATGCATCTAATGTTTGCAAGATGATTATACTTAGCCTCTCCTGAGGGACCTCTCCCGACCTCCCGAGTCGCCTCCTCCCGGCGGCTCTAGAGGATCCCTCCTTCCCCAACCCTTATAGCCCCACCTCTCCTCCCTCTCATAGCCGCCATTACTGCCGGTGCTGGCGGTGTCGTTGCCTAATCGACGGTACCTCGGAGGAGGGATCCTCACGAGGGGGAGAAGAAGTAGGGGCCATAGGGCGGAGTGCACACGGGACGGTGGTACGCGATTTACCCAGCTTCGGAACACCTGCACGATGATAGGGCCTACTGCTGCTTGACTGGAATTATCTGGGCGCTTTCGCGATGTTACAATGAGTTGTGGTTGTGCCTCTAGGGCTCCCAGGATCCGGCTTATAAAGGCGCACGGATCTAGGGTTTACACGGAGAGTCCTACCCGGACACAGGTTTCCTAACTACGGTACAATGTCTTGCCGTGTACGTCAAGGATCCGCCTCCCTCTATACGTCGTCCCGGATCCGGGTTCCTACTGGGCCTTCATGGATCCGGGTTCCTCCAAAGGTCAGTCGGATCCGGCTCCTGGGCCGGACATCTTCCGTCAGGATCAACAACAACTGGGCCGCCCGATGGGCCACATGCCTCATCACCATCTGTGGGCCACCCGGGCTTGCCGGATCTAGGCACTGTCGATGGTACACCCATGAAGTATACCCATAACAGTAGCCCCCAGAGTTCTCCGAGTTTCGCCTGCTATTTCCGCCTCGCTAGTCCATCGTGGTCTCCGACAATATCAGTAACGCGGAGAAACTTGAAGAACTCCAACTTCACATTTTCTTCTTTTCCCAACTTTTTAGTCGGAAAAAGCTCCCATTCTGCGGGACTTCATCCATCGACGATTCGAAATACGTTTCCGGGTTACCCCCGCTTGCGAATGAGAGCCAACTTATCTTCACGCAATTACCCGGAATCTTAAAAGACTCAAACGGTTCCGCCAATTCTGGCGCCATTTTCGCGCGATTTGCGCGGTAACTTATCCTTAGCCATTTTTACCGTTTAGGGTTTTGGACACGTGTCACGCATCCAACGGCGCGACGCTTGCGTTCCGACCACAGGATGCGGAGCACGAATCTCGTCCCCCCGGCCTATAAATATCCACCGTCAACCCTAACTTCTCATTCACCCCCCTTTCTCACCTCTCTACGCAGCGCCGCTTGCGAGCTTCTCCTCCGCCGTGCCGGAACTCACCGGAAAACTCGCCGGAGCATCACCGGAGCGATTTCACCACCGTGGTGTTCATCGTGTTCTTAACTCCGGCGAGCCACCGTACGAAAACCTCGTCGCCGGCGACTCCGACCACCGCGGAATCCATTGCGGTAAGTTCTCCGAGCTTCGATCCTTCGCCGTAGCTGGTAGGGATGATCTTTAGGACGAAGACGCGGATCCGACTAAATTTTACTTTTCCGCGATCTTTTCTGTCTTCAGATGTCTTCCGCGACTCCGCCTCCCACCACTGAGCCGATCATGGCAACGCCCATCTCCTCTGCTCCGCCTCCCTTCGTCCCAGTCCAGCTGGATCCCACTAAGGATTCTGGCAAAGACACCGAGGGCACCTCAGCTATCCCGGAGAAAACCTCCGAGGCGGAACAAGCGGAGAAGAAGGCGGAAGAGATCGTTGCCAAGAAATCCAAAGCCTGCCAGCGGGATTCGGAATCCAAAGGGAAATGGTGGCCCTGCACCACCACAGAGACTGAGCTGAAGAACTTGGAGGGGGAAGGCTTCCCGCAACCCGAAGCTGGAGGACAGTGCCGAATGTCTTAGCTCCAGCCCCCCAAGACAACGAGATGGTGCTGACGAAAGCACTAGTGGAGCGGGGCTTCTCATTTCCGCCTTCGGACTTCTTCCTAGAGATCCTGAAGGTTTATGGGCTCCAGCCCCATAACATCTCCCCGAATAGCGTGCTTGCGATCAGCAATCATGTCACCCTCCGCGAGGGCCATCTCCGGGTAACTCCCGAGCTCTCCCTGTTCCAATATTACTTTACTGTCAAGAAGGAGAGGATCCGGCAATCCACCGAACTAGCAACATGCGGATCCATCACCTTCATGATCCGCCCGGGCCGCGTCTACCCTCACACCGACCGCCACGAATCCGCACGGTATTGGTCTGGGGGCTTCTTCTACTTGAAGGACGTCTCCGACCCGGCGAGCACAAGAAAATTGCCGCCGTTCAAGAACTGCCCCGCCACCGAGCTTCCGGCATGGTCATACTGCCCCCACCTCTCCGAGTCGCCCCAGCTCACACGCGCCGTCAGGCGGATCTGCAAGCTAACGGAGGAGGGGCTGACAGGGAAGGACTTGACCCTTTCCTGGTTCACCAAGCGGATCCAGCCGCTCCAACACAGGGACCACCTGATGTTCCGAGTACACGGGCGCGACGACCCAATGCGCGCCACAAAAGACAATCTTTCCGCCGATGCCATCGACAAGAGGATCCGGGTCCTCATCAAGATTCCGCGTGAACTTCACGTTCACGTGTGCAACAAAGACATTCACATGAATGGTTCCGGAACCGCGGTACGTCGTCTTGACTTTAGTCCATTGTTTTTCTTCGCATTCAAAACTTTTTGTCTAAGTGTTTAACTCTATGCATTAGCTCGAGGCGCTTGAAGAAAGTGAACTCGGAACTCTCCTCCGGGTTCCTTCCACCGGCAACACGGATCCGGAAGCTGCATCAGAGGCGGAAGTCACGAGGCTCCGCGCCCTGCTAAGAGGAAGAAGCCTGCTCCTTCCAGCCCCGCCGCTAAGCGCGCCCGTGAAGTGCTTAGCACTGCGGCTACCCGGAAAGCGGAGGCGGAAAAGAAGCGCCTCAAACTGATTAACACCAGCAACAAGGGGCAGCCCGCCATCCAGCACTTCTTCAAGCCTTCCGGGTAAGTGTCTGTTTCCGAGATCCAAGTTCTGGTTTCACAAGCAAACCCTTACTTAGTTGTTATAATTTTTGTTTTTACTGAAGCTCCGGAAGCCAGCCCCCCAAGGCTCCAAGGGTCTTGAAGAAGAAGGTCAAGCCGTCTCCGGCTTCAATTCCTGTTACTCCTGAGGTGGAGGTTCCGCCCAAGGCTTCGTCCGCCTCCAAGCCGGATCCCAAGGATGTCATCAACCTTGATGACCTTCCGGAAGATCCCGCTGACCACGGTGATTCCGCTAAGGGTGCCTCCTCGTCTGCTCCTTCGCAAGATCAACTAGGCGCCACTTTCGCGGAGCCCACAAAGGAAGAATATGAGCAGAAGGTAAAGCTCATTCAAGCCTCCAACGCGATTCGGGTCGACCCTCGACCGACTCAGTCTCTACAAAAGCTTACCCTCGCACAGCGCCACGCGGAAGTTTCCGCCATGCTGAACAAAGTTTGGGGAAGCCAGACGAGGAGATGCGAGAGCTCGCCGACCTGGAGGACGGTCTGAAAGTGTTTTTTGCCAAGCACAAGGAAGTGCGGCAGGTAATACTAGCCCCCAAGCATTGGGTCAGACATTTCCGTGTAACATGTGCTAGCCGATGCTTTCTCAAGATGTACCTTAGGCGGAAATTTAAAATTTCATACCTCCAAGACTTTGAATTCCTCGCCACCCCCCAAGATTTTAAATATCCGGCTAACTCCTTTCTGCTTCTCAGACCACGCGGAAATTGCACGAAGATCTACGAGTTCATGTGCTGGAGCAGATCACGGAGATCGAAGGGCTGCGTCAGAACGCGGAAAACAGCCAAAAGGCTATCCAGCTTCTTGAGACCCGCCTTCATGGTACGAGATCCGGGTTTTGATTTCTTGTGCTGATATAACTGTTCAGGATGCGTAATATGTGCAACTTTCCGCCTACAGAAGAGACCGCCAAGCACTCCAAATTCGATGAGCTATCCGCCAAGGTTAAGGTGCTCGAAGCGGAGAACGAGTCCCTCAAGACCTTCATCAAAGAATCCTCCGACAAGGAGAATGAGGCGAGGAAGGAGCTCTCCGAGAAGCATGCCCGCAACCTGGCGGATCTGAATGATAAACTCAAGAAGAGCCAGAGTCGTGTGACTTCCTTGGTGTCCAAAAACAAAGTTCTGGAAACGGAGGCGGAGGCCATCGACAAACTTATCTTCCGTAAGCGTTTTTCCGTGTTGTTGCTCCGACTACCCTCATATGCTTTTCTGTCCGTAACGGAACTGGACTCCCTTCCTCCACAGCGAGCCTTGGCTTCGAGTGGTCACATGAGTCGAATCTGAAGAGGACGGAGGCATATGAAGAAGTGCGGACTTCCATTGGCGCGTTATTTGAAGCCTGTCGCGGAATCGCCAAGACTCTGTCTTTGAAGAAGGCTAAAACTTCCGTGATCGACACGATGACCCAGCTAATGGAACAAGTGCCGGACTTCATTAAGGATTGGCAGAAATCTTCCGCGCGCGGAGTCGCCTCCCTGGTCTTAGCCACCTGCAAGGCTCACTTCCCCGCACTCAACTTTGCGGATGTTGCGCGCGGAGCTCCAAAGGGTTCCGACATGGGCGCCATCCTCTCGGAAACCCAAGGATACGAGCAGTTGTTTGTCAGGCGAGTGAATCACTCGTTCTGGTATAGCAAACATGCCCTGCCCAAGGGATTTTCCGATGCAGAGGAGGAGGAAGGCGAGCCGGAGTATTACGGGGAGGGCTCCGGGTCAAGCATCGAGCGTTCCGAAGAAGGCTCTGGTGATGACTCCGAGGCCGGCTCCGGCGACAGCGACGGCGACGGCTCCGCCTACCAGGAATCTGAAGAAGAGTACTCCGAGTAGAGTTCCTGTTTGAACAGTGAAACAAAGTTGCATCATTTTGGCCCCAGAGTGGGTTTGTAATAAGACTTTAAATTCTTAAGTAGCTAGGGACGAAACAACTATGCATGGGGCGGAAACACTTATCCTGCTATCCTTTAATATTTATGTGCATGTTTCGTTTTGTGTCGGAAAGCAAGTGCTGACTTCGTTGTTTTCCGGCTTGCCCGCTTGACCTTCCGCGAGCCGGATGACCTTAGCCGGAAACACTCGCCAGCGGCGACGAAGACCAATGACAATCCGTCAATAACCGCGGAAACAAGCCCCCAAGCATAGGTGCCGGAAATCGCTACTAGGAATCCACGAGTTCGCAACAGATAACAATTTAATCAGAAAACTTAAGCTTACGTCCTAAAGGACGATTTTTGAAAATCACAACTTTTATACACGCCTAGGCGGAAATATCCAGCTCTGCGGTTTTAGTCGGAAAACATACATGATCTAAAAATGAACAAGTAAAGGAGGTAAAAGACTCAAAGAGTGAACCATAAGCTTTATTTCATTGATCATGTATAACTATTACAGAGTTTGTAACTCGGAAAAAATACGCTAAGTGTAGAAAGGACGTAGCTGTGCGATGTTCCGGGGGCGATCCGTCTCGTCGTAGATGTCATCCGGATCCTCACACTTGCGTTTCCGGTGCCAATTAGCAGGTGCTGTCCTTCGGCTCTCGGAAATCAACAAGGTAGTACGATCCGTTATGAAGCCCTTTGCTAACGACGAAGGGTCCTTCCCATGGAGACTGCAGCTTATGGTCTTTCACTGCCGAAGGCGGAGGACCGAGTCTCCCGTCATGAAAGAGCGATTCCGAACTCGACGACCGTGATAACGTCGGAGCTTCGCTGGTAGATGGCGGAGCGCCGGTCGGCTAAATTCCGAGCTTCCTCGATCAGGTCCACGGATAGCTGTCCGGCCTTGTCGACTTGTTTCTTCATTGAAGGCGGAAACTCGCGGCGAATCGTGGATGATGTCGGAGGGAAGCACGGCTTCGGATCCGTATACCAGGAAAAATGGGGTAAACCCCGTTGACTCGTTAGGGGTAGTTCGCAAACTCCACAAGACGAGCGTCCAACTCGTCGGCCCAAGCTCCAGCTGCTCGTCGCAGCGGTTCTTCAAGGCGTGGCTTAATTCCTGATAATATTAGGCCGTTAGCCCTTTCAACTTGACCATTGGATTGTGGGTGAGCCACAGATGCAAGGTCCAGTCGAATCCCTATTGTCTCACAATAATCCTTCAATTCTCCCTGTGCGAAGTTTGTGCCATTATCTGTGATTATGCTGTGTGGGATGCCGAATCTCATCACGAGGCTGCGAGACAAATTTTAGTGCCGTAGCACCGTCGGCTTTTCTCACCGGCTTTGCCTCGATCCATTTGCTCGAACTTGTCAACGGCGACCAAGAGGTATTCAAAACCGCCGGGAGATGATCTTTTTAACTTACCAACCATATCGAGCCCCCGGACCGCAAACGGCCGGGTGATAGGTATGGTCTTCAGCTCTTGGGCTGGAGCGTTTGGTTGAGTAGCATAGTACTCGACAACCTCGGCAGGTCTTGACTATCTTGTCAGCATCTTCTTTAGCTGTGAGCCAGTAAAAGCCTAGCCGAAAAGCTTTTGCAACGAGTGATCTGGGAGCGGCATGATGCCCGCAATCCCCTGCATGGATCTCTCTGAGGATTTCAATGCCATCTTGGTTAGAGACGCATTTGAGAAATACCCCTGTTGCGCTTCGGTTGTAAAGCTGTCCATCAACAATTGTGTAGGATCTTGCTCGTCTGATGATCTGTCGCGCGAGGACCTCGTCCTTTGGCAACTTCTGATCGATGAGGTAGTCCAGGAAAGGCTGCGTCCAAGCCGGAATGATAGCCATCACTTCTTTAGCCGGAGACACTGCCACCTCTGGGTTTTCCGGGTTAGCGCCCTTCACCGAGGGTATCCGGAGATGCTCCAGGAAAATTCCAGGCGGAATTGGCTTCCTGCCGGATCCGAGCTTGGATAGCATATCTGCCGCTGCGTTGTCGTCTCTCCGGACGTACTTGACTTCGTATCCTAGAAAGCACTTGGCGATCTTGTCAACTTCGTCTCTGTAAGCCGCCAAGACGGAATTTCTGGCGTTCCAGGTTCCGGCTACTTGCTGTGCCACCAGGTCTGAATCTCCGCAACATATAATGTGCTTGATCCCTATCTCCTTGGCGATGCGCAATCCGTGTAGTAGAGCCTCGTATTCCGCCATGTTGTTTGTAGCTTCGAAGTGGATCTGCAAAACGTACTGCAGTTCTTCTCCGGTAGGGGACTTCAAGGTGACTCTGGCTCCTGAGCCTTGATGCTGCTTGGATCCATCGAAGTGCATAACCCATGTCTCTGGTTCCGGCTCCAGATTTGCATCCGGAGCTTCTGTCCAATCTGCGACGAAATCTGCCAAGACCTGGGATTTGACCGCAGTCCTGGCTTTGTAGTTGATGTCGAAGGCGGATAATTCAATGCCCCATTTTGCTGTGCGTCCTGTTGCGTCAGCGTTGTTGAGAATCGTTGACAGTGGAGCCTTGCTCACGACTGTTACTGGATGCTCTTGGAAGTAGTGTCTCAGCTTCCTGCTTCCTAGGAATACTCCGTAGGCTAACTTCTGAAAGTGAGGGTAGCGCTGTTTGGACTCCGTAAGGACTTCGCTAATATAGTAGACCGGCCTTTGGACTCCATACTCGTGACCTTCTTCCTGTCGTTCCACCACGATGACGAGGCTGGTGACCCTGTTGGTAGCTGCCAGGTAAAGGAGCATAGGCTCTGACTCTCCTGGAGCTGCTAGGATAGGTGGGGAGGTGAGTATGTCCTTTAACCCGTGAAGGGCTGCATCTGCTGCCTCGTCCCAGACAAACTTGTCTGTTTTCTTCAATAGCTTGTACAGGGGAAGTGCCTTCTCGCCAAGACGGCTAACAAACCTGCTGATTGCTGCGACACAACCCGGTGAGCCGTTGCACATCTTTGAGACAAGTTGGCCTTTTTATGCACAAAATTGCCTTGATTTTTTCCGGGTTCACTTCAATGCCCCTGTTAGAGGCAATGAAGCCAAGGAGTTTCCCAGCTGGTACGCCAAAGACGCACTTCAGCGAATTCAACATCATCTTGTACCGACGGAGATTCTCAAAGGTTTCTGTGAGATCGCTGATCAAGTCGGATCCTTTCCGAGTCATGACCGCGATGTCGTCGACGTAGGCGTGTACGTTCCGGCCGATCTGGTCCTTCAAGCACCGCTGCATCGTACATTGGTAGGTGGCACCTGCGTTTTTCAAGCCAAAGGGCATAGTAACATAGCGAGAAGTGCCAAACGGGGTGATGAATGAGGTCGCCTTTTGGTCGGACTCCTTCATCCGGATCCGGTGATACCCGGAATACGCATCAAGAAAACACAGAAGTTCCGCCCCTGCCGTCGAATCAATGACTTGGTCAATGCGCGGCAGGGAAACGGATCTTTCAGGCAATGTTTGTTCAAGCCAGAGTAATCGATGCACATTCTTAGTATTTCAGTATTCTTTTTGGGTACAAGGACGGGATTTGCGACCCAATCAGTGTGGATTACTTCTATTACAAAACCTGCCTCTAGTAACTTTGCTAATTCCATTTCTATGGAGCGGCGCTTCTTGTCTCCAAAGCGTCGCATAGCTTGCTTCACCGGTTTAGCCCCCGGATTTATGTTGAGGTAGTGCTCGGTGAGTTCCCTTGGTACTCCGGACATGTCAGAAGGCTTCCATGCAAAGATATCCATGTTAGCGCGGAGGAACTCGACGAGCGCGTCTTCCTATTTGGGGTCCATGTTGGCTCCGACTGAGACCTGCTTGGAATCGTCGCCTTCCTTGAAGTTGACTTTCTTCGTCTCTATCGCGGCCCTGAAGGAGTTTTTGTGCTCGAAGATCTGCTTCTTGGTGGTCTGCATTTCAGTCGGATCCACCGCGGCTCTGTAGCCTTTCAGCTCTTCTCCAGATATCACGTGACTCGCGAAGGCGGCTTCGCCCAACTCGCACTCATGAGCCTTTTTGTAGTCTCCGGATACGGTAATCATACCCTTAGGACCCGGAATCTTGAGCTTGTTGTAGATGTAGCACGCTCTCGCATGGAACTTATGGTAGGTGGGCGTGCCGAAGATGACGTGGTAGGAGCTCTTGAAGGGCACAACTTCAAGCGTGATCTTCTCTTCGCGGAAATTGTGAACATCGCCGAAGGCCACGGGAAGTGTGATGCTGCCGAGGGAATTCTCCTTCTTACCCGGAACCACGCCATGAAACTCAGTGTTGTTGTGTTTGAGCTGTTCCTTGGTGAGGTTCATCCGCTCTAGAGTCTCCAGGTACATGATGTTCAAGCTGGCTCCGCCATCCATGAGGCACTTGGAGAAATCATACCCGTCTATGCGGGGACTTACAACCAAGGCGTAGCATTCTTTTGGCACAATGGCGGGGTGATCCTCCCTGTCAAACGTGCACGGGACTTCCGACCACCTGACATACTGCGGCACAGCCGGAACTGTGGCGTTCAGGATCCGGGTAGCTGACTTGGTAGCGCGGACTGTTGGGGTTCCGAGGAAGGTGTGGTAAGCCCCCACGCTCTTTTTCTCGAATGGGTTGGATTTACCTGCGGACCCTGCCTTGGGATCCGGCGAGTTATCATCCTCATCCATTGCCTCGGAACTGTCTTCCTCTTTGTCCTGGTTCTTGCCCTTGCCTCTCTTGCCGCGTGGGCGGTGCTTCCGGGCTCGCTTGTATCCTGCCTCCGGGTCGTTCTTTAGGTCGTTGACCCACTTGCAGTTGCGGTTGGTGTGAGTGGACTTCCCTGTAACCGGATCCAGGTGGGCCGAGCGGGGCATGTCTCCGTACCCCTCGTAGGTTTGCGGGGCGCGGGATCCGCCGAGCTGTGACCTCGGTGCTGTGTCTGTCGACCCCCGCCGGCTCCGCCTCCACGACCGCGTCCTCTTCCGCCTCCCGAACCTCCGCGTTGGAACGCCATGGCGACCATCTCGGATCCGCCACTCTTCTGGTCATCAGGGTTCTTGCGTTTATGGCTGCTGCTGTTGCCGTTATCACGGTTCTTCTTTTGTTGATGTAGGGGGATTGCTGTAGCTGCGAGATCACCGCCTGCATCATCATCGGCGGCTGTATGATCACTGGCGATGGAGATCATTTCATCCAAAGTCAGTTTATTTGCGTTAGCCAAACAAGTGAGCTTGTGCCTCAGCAATCCTCCTCTCTGCAATCCACCAATGAAAGCGTACATGGCAGTGGTGTGGTCGACGTTTTCGCACTCGTTCCTGCATGCCAACCATCGTGTGAGGAAGTTTCTTGAGGATTCTCCCTTCTTCTGGATACAAGCTTGCAAGTCGCTTGCCGTGGCAGGTCTTTTGTAGGTGCCTCCGAAGTGTTTCTCGAAAGCGGTCTTCGGGTCAAACCAGCAAAAGATGGAGTTCTTCTCGAGGTCGCCGAGCCGGATCCGGGCTGGACCTACAAGGTATAAGCTGGAGCATGCGGCGAGCGATATTAGGGGTTCCTCCGGCAAAGGTTACTGCATTATAGTAATCCTCAATCCAGGTATCCGGCCTTTCGGTGCCATCATAATGCTTCGAGGTTTCCGGGTAGCTTGAGGTTCATCCTTGGCTTTGGTTCCTCTCGAATCATCCTGCCAAAGCACTTCGGACCGATGTAGTCGGTTCCGTATTCGTTGAGGCGTTCCCGCGCGTCGCGCGAGCCGTGGCGAGGGACCGTGAACGAGAGCGAGATCTCCGGCTGCCGCCTCCGCCTCCACCTCCGCCGCCACCGCTAGGTGGTGGTGAGGGAGACCTGCGAGGGGTCGATCCGACTTCCTCGCTTCCGCCTTCGGATTCTCCTCGGCCTTCCCGGTGCCGGCTCCGGCTCCTGCGGCTGCCTTCGCCGTGGCGCTCGGCTTCCCGAGTCGTTCCGGCTCCGGTGAGGTTCCGGGTCGCGCTCCTCATCCCGACTCCTCCTAGGCTCGGGCTCACGATCGTTGTTCTGGTTCCGGCGAGGTTCCGGCGTGCGCTCCCTGTTTCTGTTTCTTGAAGGCAGCACGTTGTCGCGGATAACAATTCCACCATGCCCCTGGGGCCTGGTGTTTCCGGCTTTACTACGGCGGCGAGGGGGACGCGGGTAACCATTGGGCGAAGGAGAGGGGTTGCGGTACTTGTCCCGTCCAGAGTACATTGCATCCTTTCCCTTTCTTGGATCTGACGGTGGCGTCTTTGATGGTACGGGGATCGGATTTGGGTGTTCCCTGGCTTTCCTTCTGCGTTCCGAAGATCCGGTTCGCGATTCGTCATCTCGATGGCGATTGTCGTGGGCGTCCTTCGCGCGAGTGGAGACGCAATGCTCCGGGTTAGACTCCAACTTGCGCGAAGTGTACGCCTTGCTCTGCTGCTTCACCGCTCGAAGCGACGAGCGTGCGAACGTAGTCGATGTCGATCTCCTCGTTCTTTTTCTTCAAGATCTCAGCAGCCTTCGTCATATTGTCCTTTGGGGTTGCGAACGGCTGCTGCTCCGTTGGAGTTGCGAAGGTGATCCTGCGGGGAGCTATCAACTCACGCCGGGTCCTTTCGACCTCATGATGAGCTTCAACGATCTTTTCCTCCCAATGCTTTCGGAGTTCCTTGACCTTTGCCAGTCCTTCGTCCACCTGCTGCTCGCGCTGGATGAAGTCTTCCACAAAAACTGCGGCGTGCTTCCTTTCCTCCAGCATGGCGGCTGCGGTGTCCTTAAACTTTTTGGCTGTGGCCAGCAGCTCCAGTCTCTTAGCTTCTAATGCTTCTACGTCTTCGGGAGTGATGGGTTTGTTAAGAATATCCGAGCGATAAACCGCATCCATGCCTGCTTGTGCAACCATCCTTGCGGGGTCGCTCCCGCGACATTGGAGATCCCTGATGGGGAGGCTGGGGGTCGGATTGGGTGGTAGCCCCTTCTGATCCATGTTCTCCCAGCGCCGCTACAGTCGCAAGTACCTGCTTTGGCTGGGCGGAGTCAACTTCAGGCTGATCACCGTATCCATATTCCTTCACCTTGCGATCGAACTCTTCAGTGTCCATGGATTGGGTATCTCCGGAAATTGGGCTTAGGTTGCCCAAAATCGACTCTTCGACCGGAGCTCCACTTTCTCCGACAGCCTCTTGCTGATCCGGAGCAGCGTTGTTTTCCGGGGCCTCGACCTGCTCGGGACCGAGCTCCGGCTTCTTGAGGGGCGGTTCCGGCGGTATGGGCCAAGAAGTGCACGAAGTGACACCTTTGCTTCTCTAACACCTGGGAGACCCAGGCGGATCTGCATTGGTCTTCCACCTTTATTTCCTGCTCAGGGGTGGATTGGGTGGGTTTTGATTTTTTCAGATCTAAGGAGGAATCTTCGCTAGGAAGTTCCTGCGTCTCAGATCGGATCTTCGCGACTGCGTCCCGCTCAGCGGCGGTCGCGTCAGCGCTACTTACCAGCGGGTTTCCGTCGGAATCGACGGTTTCCCCGATGAAGATGTGTATGCCGCCAAGCTGGGACGATGGAGAGCTTGACGGGGGTCTGTTTTAGCCGGAATCCAGCACTCATCCGGAGGGACGATCGGCAGATTTCCGGCGTAAAGGACACGCCCCACGGCGATGGTGTCGTCGTAGCTTCCCATGGCGGAACCCTCCCGGTTCCGGCCTCCAGACGCCGCAGGCCCCACGGTGGGCGCCAAGCTGTCGTTGCCTAATCGACGGTACCTCGGAGGAGGGATCCTCACGAGGGGGAGAAGAAGTAGGGGCCATAGGGCGGAGTGCACACGGGACGGTGGTACGCGATTTACCTAGCTTCGGAACACCTGCACGATGACAGAGCCTAGTGCTGCTTGACTGGAATTATCTGGGCGCTTTCGCGATGTTACAATGAGTTGTGGTTGTGCCTCTAGGGCTCCCAGGATCCGGCTTATAAAGGCGCACGGATCTAGGGTTTACACGGAGAGTCCTACCCGGACACAGGTTTCCTAACTACGGTACAATGTCTTGCCGTGTACGTCAAGGATCCGCCTCCCTCTATACGTCGTCCCGGATCCGGGTTCCTACTGGGCCTTCATGGATCCGGGTTCCTCCAAAGGTCGGTCGGATCCGGCTCCCTGCTCCTGGGCCGGACATCCTCCGTCAGGATCAACAGCAACTGGGCCGCCCGATGGGCCACATGCCTCATCACCATCTGTGGGCCACCCGGGCTTGCCGGATCTAGGCACTGTCGATGGTACACCCATGAAGTATACCCACAACAGGCGGTGATGGCGGTACCTATCCATCTGGTGCGGCGGTGGGCAGGGTAAGCAGTTTTCTTGGCCGTTGTTCAGGGGAGTTGGTAGGCGGCGGTGGAGGGCCATGGGCGGTGCGGCTGGGTGTGGCAGGGGCCTGAGCGCATCCACCGGATTGGCGACAAGGAAGGGGTGGTGGTGCTCTGCGCCACCTCGATCCGATCTAGGGTCTCTGCCAGGTGAGTCTGGGTAAGTGTGGTCCTAGTGTTGGTCATTGCCACACCGTCGGGCCGTGCTGGACTGCCCTCTCCATGTCTTCTGATCTGGTTGGTAGTTGACCGACGGCGAGGGGGTTGCTAGTCTTGCGAATAATGGTGGTGGTCCTCGGATTCCTCTCGCGCCAAATGCAGATCGGTCGTAAGCTTCTTCCCACCGGGCTGGTTAGATTGCCGTGTTTCGGAAGGCCCTGCCGGCGAAATTTATTATGCGATCAATGCCTGAAGATTGCTGGATTGGGTGTTTTCGGTCGTGCACACCCATGTTTTTTTATCTGAACGTTTGATTTCAGATGGAGCGCTTCGAAGCTCTGTTGGATGTTAATAACATGGAGCTCGTTTTGGCGGAGAAGATCATGAAAGCCGAGATCGGTGGAAGAACAATGGTGTTCGGATCTTTTGGTGAGGTGGAATTGGCTTGGTGCTTCGTGACTTCAAACAACAACTTGTATGTGGGGGCGACTGCATAGGAGAAGTTCAAAGTTTTATCTTTCAGGGTGAAAATCCAAGATCTGGCCTTAATTGTTTGTGCCTGACAATGTTCTTGTTGAAGGCATTGTTTTGAGAGTGAAGACTTTCTTCAGGGTGAAAACCTAAGATCTATGATCGGGCGACGACAGCGTTTGTGCACTGTTTTCTTCTTGGAGGCGGCGCTTATGGAGAAGCTGATCTTCTGGTGTTGTCTTGGTGGTGCTAGTGTTGCTGTTTCAAGTTTTTTCTTTTTTGTAATTTTTCTTTTTTTTGGATGTGTGCGTCCTTTATGCCATTAGGGCATGATGTTTTGCAGAAGCTGGGTGTAATTTGTATCTTCTCTGCGATATTAATATATGTTTTTTATCGAAAAAATAAAAAGACAACCTAGATCATGTAAACTCATGGCTGGATTATCTTGCTGGGACGATGAACAGTCTAAACTAACAAGCTGAACACAGTGTCCATTTGAGTCGGAACATGCTCACAACTGAGTGAAATTGGTTCTACTTAGCTCGTTTTTTTCTTGGCGTTAACTGTTTTGACTTATTGATCATGAAGTTTGCACTCCAAACAGTTTGTTGGGTAATTGATCAATGATCAATGATCATCTTGGTGTTGAGTTCAAAGAAAAAGTCGTTAAAAGTTAGGAAAAACATTTTTATTTTGAAGCTCCCATTGCCTGACCCTCCCTTTATCGAAAAAATTGCCTAACCTAGTCGAGGACAGACAAGTTCAGAATATTCATCATTCATCTAATGTTTTCACTGGCTCTAACCTCTTAGAGGAGAAACAAGCTCAGGGAAATTTATCCTTGGTTCAATTGAAGCTTCCAATGAATCTAACCTACCCGAGTACCAAGTTGGTAACCAAGGAAATCTTAGTTATTCAACTAACAGTGAACGAGTGACTTCATGTCACTACCTACCACCCTAGTCTTATAAGTAGCCAGCCTTCTCTAAGCCACATATGCGCTTATTTCTAATCTTACTTTCTATGCATAGGAAATATTCCATCGTGTATTATTCGTTTGGTCTCTACACATTGGGGAATTGAGTTTGATATGTGTAGGCAGGAGAGGCACCAGGAAAGATTTGGCAACTAAACTGGCAATGTGTTCTCTCTTTTTTTCGTAGCCATCATTTGCCGTCCTTCTCCTACTTCGCCATATCTGCCATTTTCCCTGCATGCCATTCTTTCAATGGTACAGTCTTCATGTACACCATGCTCTAATGGCATACTGAGGAACTGGAGAGAAATTTCTGCCTTGGGTAGGATAGAATGGGGGGTCGGAAGAAAGATGGAAGCTCGAGACAGTCAGTAGCTGGCTCACTACATCATCTGAAAGTTCAGTCGGAGTATCCCTTCAGGCAGGCCAAAGACATCAAATAGAACAGTTTTTCACATGGAAGCTGGTCTTTAGTTTCTGATGCCGTATATCCCCAATTGTAAGAAAAATAAGGAGAATGAACATGCGACATCAGGCAGGAGTTAAAGAAATTTTAGTACAAACATGTCATTTAATATATAGTATATTAATGTTTCTCATATATAAGAAATCCTAAATAAAATAAAATTATGACTAAATATCTTGCAGGGCAATGAATAATAATTAACGAGATTTCACATTGTCGATTTGAGTAAGAACACACTCACAACTGAGCGAAATTGGTTCAACTTAGCTCGTTATTTTTCTCGGCGAGAATGCACATTAAGGGTTTTGTCTTATCTTTCCTGAACCTTGTAATGTTAAACAACGTTTTAGATAGTTGATCATCTCGGTGTAGAGACCAAGCTGATAAAATTCATCGTTTAGTAAATTTGTTCTCATTGGCTCCGATGACCTGCCAAAGTAGAAACAAGCGCATGGAAATTCAATGTTCGTTTAATTGAAGTTTTCATAGAATCTAAGCTACACAAGTACCAAGAAAATCTTAGGTCTTGAAATAACAGTAAACCAATTACTTGATGTCACTACATACCGCCCTAGTCATCTATAAATAGCCAGCCTCTTGCCCTCTTCTCCAAGCCACAAATGAGTAAGTATTATTATTCTTACTTCTCTGCGTTGGAATTGTTCGATCATATATATCATGTGCATTATTTGTTTTGTCTCGACACATTAGGATCTGTGTTTGATAGAAGTAGGCATAAGAGGCACCAGGAAAGAGTGATGGATAACCAGAATTACAATATGCATTATACTTGTTTAACATGGCAAGAAGTCAAGGGGCACTGTGAGGCAAGGGACTGATCCCTTTCTGGGTATGTCTCGAAGAGTGCTTTAAGCCGCGTGTCGTCCCGCTGGAGCAGGACGTAGGCGTATTTCCCGTCCGCGCGGACGCAAACGATCACGCAGCGTCCGTTTACATAGCCCCGTTGGAGATGCCCTCATCCAATCAAGCGAATGAGAACAGAGGCATATTGCCTGGAGGCGCTTCTAGCTGAGAATAAAAACAGCCAGATCCAAACAGTGGCCCGAAGGTGTTTATTTTTTTAACAAATAGATGACTAATGGAATAACTGCCTCCAAACAATTTATTTCCGAAGGCAGTCAAAATAAAAAACCAGCCTCAATATTTGGAACATCGGTCTAATAAAAGGCCAGCCACCAAAGAAAGAAACTTTAGAGGCGCCTCTAATTTCTGGCTGGCTTCGGAAAATAGTGAGTCGGCCCACAAAATGTGTCGTTGCTGGGGTTAAATTTGTAGATGTGTGTTAAGAACTTAAGATAGTAGGCGCCGGCAATTCCTATACACCGACCAGGTCGGTGGTTACCCCGCGCCGCACACCCCCGCGCGCGGGGTATGGGCCGGCCTGGTCGGCCCATTTCACGTTTATTTTCTGTTCTCTGTTTTCTGTTTCTTTTCTATTTCTATTTTTTTTGTTTCTTTTTTTTGTTTTTGTTTCTTTTCTGTTTATTTTATTTAAAAAAATTTAAAAAGTTTGAATCTTAATTTTGTTCAAATTTAAAAAATGTTCAAATCTGGAAATCGTTCAAATTCGAAAATTGTTCAAATTCGAAATATGTGCAAATTCGAAAATCGTTCAATTTTCGAAATTTGTTCAAATTCAAAAATCGTTCAATTTTCAAAATTTGTTCAAATTCGAATATCGTTCGATTTCAAAATTTGTTCAAATTCGAAAAATCGTTCAATTTTCGAAATTTGTTCAAATTCGAAAATCGTTCAATTTCAAAATTTGTTCGAATTCGAAAAATCGTTCAAATTTTAAAATTTGTTCAAATTCGAAAATCGTTCAATTCGAATTTTGTTCAAATTTGAAACTGTTCAGATTTAAAACAGAGAAAAAATGAGAAAAGAAAAAAAGAAAAACAAACTTGGGCCGGCCCATCCGCACCGAATCCACAACGAAACAAGATCGACAAATCGTGGGCCGGCCCAACAAAGATCTGGGGGTGGTCGGTGGCTGCTATACACCGACCAGGTCGGTGTAAAGCAGCTCCCGTAGGCGCCTGCGGAGTCACCGAGCAGGTCTATATGCTAGCCCCTTTGACTACATCTGACAGGGCATGGGCAGCCCGGCCCGGACGGCCCGGCCCGACCCAGCTCGAAAATCCCGGGCCGGGTCGGGTCGGGCCGGGTCGGGCTTGCATTTCGGGCCAGGTTCAAACCCGATTTGTAAGCCCAAAGGTCGGCTTGGGCCGAGCTTGGGCCTGGGAATTTAGGTTCATGCTTTTTTGGGCCTGGCCTGAAACCCGGCCCGGCCCGAGGAATGCCCAGGTGTAATCTAATTTATTTGTGGGCATAGGCCTGAGCATAAACACTGGATATTGTACTTGCATGAGCAAATGGTTGCAGAGAAAATCATTGCTCCGGACTGCAATACTATTGACCATGTATTAATTAGCTACTCCTACAAATTTCCGAAGCTCATTGAAGAAGAAAAGATCTGAACCTTTCTATTGTTAGATTGATTTGAAAGCTCAGATAAGATATATACCACACAATATATGGAGAGAGCAATTCGTGCGACATGGTAACTCACCTTCGAGACCTACTAATGCCCGGGGAACTCCTACATGTTTTGTAGCTTTGGCTAGGAAATCACGGTCTTCAGGTTAGCCTATCAAAAATGGCCTTCAGGTGGTTCAGTAGAAAATGGCTAATGGAGAAGTCAATTGGTACATCAAAATGAACACCCGTGTTCGATCCAAACAGAATAGAGCACACATGTATGGATACAAATCCGAATTTGTGGATGATGTAGTTCAAAAAGTGTAAGCAAGTGCTACCTGTGGACTTGTGCGGTGGTTAATTTATAATACTGAATAAGAACTCATCTTTTTTAGTGGTGTCCCAAACACAAGTATACACTGCAGAAGCGCATAAACATATTTCTACTAAAAAGCAGTCATGTGTGTGTGGATTGGGTACTAATTGCAAAGTATAAGTAGCAACTTTGATTACTGAATCATGCTGCAATGATATAGGATCGCATTGACGGTTAGGCTCCCACGCCGCCGCCCCCAGGCGCGCCCCCTCCCTCCACCCTCCCCCTCGCCGCCGCCGGAGGACCCGACGGGCGAAGCCTTGGTGGTGACGGTGGCGGCGGGGGCCTCTCCCCCGGGCGTCGGCTCCCCTTCCTCGCGGCTGCGGCGGCGTTCTTCGGTGGGGATTCGGCGACTGCGTGGTGGCGCGGCCCTCCCCGGCGAATTTGGCGCCTCGGTGGTGACGAGGGGATCAGCCCCCTCCGGCGCGATGGCCCTGCAGCGGCGCCGGCAACCTCGGGTCCGTTGATGGCCATGGCCATGGCCAGGGCGGAGCTAGGGCGGTTGCTGCAGCGGCGTGGCGGCGCTAGCTGCTGCTGCCGGGCGCCATGGTGGTGTCGCGGTGCAGGCTAGTTGGCCGAGGCCCCGGCGTCGGATGCGGGATTGGGTCCCCGATCTGGCCGGCGGCTGTTGCCGGTGGTGGGCACAACCCTCGCCACCGTTGATGTTCCTCTTCTCCGGGTGGTGGTGGCTAAAGCCGGCGGCTTTCATCCTCATCCCCTATCTGCTCCAGCTGCATCGGGGTTGCGGTGTATGGCCGGGCGAAAGTCCTGCTCGGCGGTGGGCGATGCTGATCACGGCGACGCCTGCGGGTGCCGTTACCTTGTTGAAGGCGTGGTCGTGGCCTTCACCGTGCCTTCCTTTACCTCTGATGCCAGGGGAAACCCTAGGTCCGGTTCACCGGACCAGGCGGCGGCGGCGCCAAGGTGTCGTTATCTTCTTGAAGACATCGTCCAGGCCATCGAGGAGGGACCGATGCGGCTTTCGGAGTTTGGGGTTGGTGATGTGCTGCAGGTGGTGGCCGCGTCCCAAGGCTTGCGCTTCCGGGGCGCAAAGTACGACATGGCAGGTGCTTCGTTCGATGTCTTCCCCAAGTCCGTCAAGACCCTGCCTTCGTCTCGCCGACTCCTCTAGGCGCATGAGGGGAGGTACGTTGGTCTGGGTTGCCTTGGAGTCGAGGCCGAGTCGGTGTTTACTTGGTTCGTGACGCGGTCCTGAAGCCTTGTGCTCCTCTTCTCGCCATTCGTGGCAGAATGTTGGGCAAGAAGAGTGGTTTATCATCGGGTGTGTTGAGGGTGTGTTGTTTGCCGCTTGGTGGCGTTGTATCGTGGAGTGGAGTTGTAGCCTTCTTGGCTTTGTACCGGCCGTCTTGGCCTTTCTTCTATGTGATTGATACACCTTCCAGGGTGTATTCTCGATAAGATATAGGATCGCATTGGTTAGACCCATTCCATCAAGATGTCTGGCCTTTGCAGAGCGGCTGCGGCAGATTTTGCATCTCCTGCGTGGGGAAATGGTCTCGCTGTTGCTTGCGGTTGCGGCCGTCCGTGTTTCTTGTGCGCGGCAGCATGCGGGCATCGAGGTTTGGGGAACGGAGGCACAGATCGTGGACAACTGGAGTGCATGCGTGGAGGCGGGTTCTGCTCCCTGAGCGTGGGCAGCTGGTGAGCGGGCGTGGAGGTGCAGGGCGCGACGCCGTGGCGTGAGCGTGGGGTGAACAGGGCGGCGACCCGCTCGTGGGTGGAGATCACGGATGGTGAAGGAGCACAACCTCGCAGAAAGAACGCTTGTTGCAAGGAAAGCGAGATTAGTGGAGTAAGTTGCGTTGGAGATCGGGTGGAGATCCAGATTGTAATCGTCTGAAGCGATGCCGCCGCGTTTGACGGAAGGAAGGGGTGGGGAGAATGGAGAGATTGTGTCTGTATGATGTGATTGGATGTACGGTGTAGATGCAATTTTCCTAAGACACATCGTGCCTTTATAAGTAGTAGACATAGAGATAGAGATTACCGCCTCTGAAACGTGGAGGCAGGACAAACAATGAGTTGGCTGCGTGCTTGAAATCCGGATAAGCCTGGGGGGTCTGGTATTTACCGAGGCAGGTACATTAATAAACCATCTCTAACTTCCTGAGGCTGCTGGGAAAATGGACCGCCTCAAAATCCCCGGGTCGCCCTAGGAAACCTAGATGGTGTAGGTTAACGGTGACCGTTCTTTGTTTTGTGGGTCTATGTGGTTGCAGCAGGTGATATGTTAGGCCCGTGTCTAAAATTTATATTATTGAGTGCGGTTAAAAATAAGAACCGGCCGCGGACATCCAATCAAGCGAATGAGAACAGCGGCATATTGCCTGAAGGCGCTTCTAGCTGAAAATAAAAACAGCCAGATTCAAACTGTGGCCCGAAGGTGTTTTTCTTTTTTTTAAAAATAGATGACTCTAATGGAATAACTGCCTCCGAACAATTTATTTCCGAAGGCAGTCAAAATAAAAACCGGCCTCAATATTTGGAACATCGGTCGGTGCCTGGAAAAACCGAGTACAAAAAATCGGTTTATTACCGACTATCGCCGGGAGTAAATAACCCTAGGGGAATTTATCTTATTGTTCGTCGAATTAATGCCTGATCTACCAGAGTACGAGGTTCATAACCAAGGAACTCTAACCTATTCAAATATTGATGAACCAATTATATTCATGCACCGCTTATCACCCTATTGTGTTTATAAGGAGCGAGTCATGCATTCCTATGCCACATAAGAATAGCTTGTTCCTCATCTTACATCTATGCGTTGGAAGATCGCTATAAGTAGTCTGCCTTATGTAAGCCACGGATGAAAAGCTTATTCACAATCGTACTTCTACAAACCGCTCGATCAGATATGTCTCGTGTATTATTCGTTTGGTCTGTACACATTAGGGATTTTAGTTTGATATATGTGTAGGAAGGAGATGCACCAGGAAAGACTGGATAACCAAATTAGCAACATGCTCTCTCTTTCTCGTGTAGCCATCATGTGGCATCCACCTTCCTGGCCACATCTGCCATTTTCCCTACAAATCATCCCTCCACTGCTCTAGTGATCTCTCTCTTCCCGCCTAGTCCAGTCATCCGGCAAGTACACACGCTCTCATTTTTTTTTTTTTTGAGAGCAAAAGGCTGCGAATTATATTACTGTACCATAGCATCCGATACAATAAGGTCCGAAATACCTGTCAGAGGTACCTCTAACAACCGCCTATTACACTTATTCACGCAGCCTAACTTCGCAAACTCATGAGCAACACCATTAGCATATCGACGAACTGCCTTGATTACCTTGTCTTCAAACCCGGATAGGAGACCTTTTATTTCCTCCACCAGCTGGCCATGAAGCGATCGATCCCTGTCTTCCCTCTGAATCTTTGCAACCGCCCCCACAGAGTCCATCTCCAGTATAATCTTCTGAGCCCCAACATCCTTCGCCAACCCCAAGCCCAAGCGACAAGCCAGGAGCTCGGCTCCTTCCGCGTCGGCAACATGGGGGAAAAACGGCTTGCTCCTGCACAGAACTCACCGTGGCAATTGCGAACAACTGCACCACCCCCTCCGTTGTTCTCCGCATGACAAAAGGCACCATCGACATTCACCTTGAGGAAGCCTCCCTCCGGGCGCTGCCAACGCTCCACAACTCTATTCTTGGTCCCTGGAGACTTCGAATGGATGTCCTTCCACTCTGAAGCACCCGCTAAGGTTTGGGCCACAATCACGGACGGATCTCTCATCACCATTGTTTCCCTCGCATCATTTCTTGCATGCCAGAGGTTGTAGAGCAGAAAGAAAAACCAGGTCATCTGATCCCCATCGCTTTTTCCTATCCAGTCGAGAAGCCATCCTCGCAGATCAGCGTGACACGCCAGTCTCTTCGGCGGCGGCTCCCAATGAAGACCTGTCTTCTCAGACAACAGTGTCCATGCCTGAGCAGAATGGGGACAAAGCCAAAAACGATGTACTAAGCTCTCAGTTCTGCCGCACGCTAGACAGAAAACCCCTTCTTTTATCTTCCTATGGCTGAGCTCAGAACCCACCGCCAGGCCATTCTCCACCAAACGCCACACGTGGACTTTTATCTTCCCAGGGACTTGGGCCGCCCATAGAGCCAGCCACCCATGGTGCTCGCTGCAAGAATTGGAGGAACCAGTGTCCCCTCTTCTCTCCCTCTTCCTTTTCACCGCAAGATGGTAGGCTGATTTCACCGAAAAGAGGCCAGATTTTGTATGATTCCATGCCATCACATCACCCGAACCAGCACAGCCAACTGGGGTGCGCAGGATGTCCGCAACATCTACATCATAGAACACTTCATTAAGCTTTGCTTCATCCCACGCCCCCCCTCAGGTCTAATATAGTGGCTGACCATATCCTGGCATTCTTGAACTCTCCTTCCCAGTGGAAAAAGAGCACCACTCCTAGGAATCCAATTATCTTCAAGGGCATTGATTGATTGCCCGTCGCCCACTCTCCAAATAATTCCCGCCCTTAACAGGTCTCTACCATGAATGATCCCACGCCAAGTATAGGAAGTGCACTTCGGGCAGGGGGCCGACATGAAATCACAGTTCCTGAAGTACCTCGCTTTCAAAACTCTCGCGCACAACGAGTCAGGAGTCGTGAGCAAGCGCCAACCTTGTTTGGCCAGGAAAGCTTGATTGAAACACTCAAAATCTCGGAACCCCAAGCCCCCTTTCTCCTTACTCTTGCACATTCTTTCCCATGCAATCCAATGCACCTTTTTATGCCCATCCTTATCTCCCCACCAGAAATTTGAAGAAATAGAACTCAGTTGCTTGCACAGCTTCTTAGATAGCTGAAAACAACTCATCGTGTATGCCGGGACAGCTTGGAGAACAGACTTGACTAACACACTCTTCCCCTCCTTCGACATGCCCTGACCCTTGAGTCCTTTCACTTTTCCCCACGTTCTCTCTCTTAGGTTTTTAAAGCACCCTTCTTTTGATCGGCCGACGACAGTGGGCAGTCCCAAATATCGTTCAGAAAGTGCTTCAGATGTAATGCCAAGAACTTGCTTGAGGGCCGGTTTTGCATCCTCCGCGCACCCCACTCCAAATAAGACAGAAGATTTCTACAAATTCACTCTTTGACCCGAGCTGGCTTCATAGTCCGCTAGAACCCTCCTCAAAGTCTGCAAAGTGTCTGTCGAGGCCTCTAAGAAAACGACGATGTCGTCAGCAAACAGGAGATGTGTAATATGTGGTCCCCCGGCTCCAAACTGCACGCCTCGCAATTGGTTGAGCTGCTGCGCCTCTTTGAGGAGAGCCGAGAACCCCTCGACACAGAAGAGAAACAGATATGGAGAGATCGGGTCCCCCTGCCGCAAGCCTCTCGAAGGAATAAAAGGAGAAGATAAATCCCCATTCAACTTAACTGCAAACCTCACAGACGTAATACATCTCATCACCATCTCCACCCAAGCACTAGCAAAACCCAATTTCAGTAGCATCTTCTCCAAAAAAATCCATTCCACCCTATCATATGCCTTAACCATGTCAAGTTTTACTGCACATAACGGGGTCTTCCTCTTCCTTGTTCTAATGGCTTGAGTGCACTCATAAGCTATAAGCACGTTGTCAGTGATTAACCGCCCGGGCACAAACGCACTTTGTTCTTCCGAAATTAGGATCGGTAAAACCCCCTTCAACCTGTTCGCCACCACCTTCGAGGCAAGCTTATACAGCACATTACACAGGCTAATGGGTCGAAACTGAGACAGATTTTCCGGAGACTTAACCTTCGGAATTAGCACTAGGATGGTATCATTAAAATCATCAGGGGTACCTCTCCCCGCCAAGAAATCCCGGATCGCCGAACAGACAGCCCCCTTAATGTCGGCCCAGTGGCGCTGATAAAACGAGGCAGGCAGCCCGTCCGGCCCGGGTGACTTCGTCGGGCCCATCTGAGAAAGAGCCGCTTCAATTTATATTGACATACCGAGGAACGAGCGAGAATTTTTTGTCTTGAGTACAATGGATTGGGGTCCGATGAAAGATGGTATGCTAAAGCATTTCTCAAGAGAAGAGGACTAGCGACCTAGCGTGGCTGGGCGATGATTCATGACAGTTAAGATACGAAGACAACTTTCCCACGATACCGATAGGTCACGGTTCATCCGCGAAACAATCGTGTGACGGTGGCGCGTCGATGCCGTTGTCTCTGTAAAATGATGGAGGGAGCCGAGTTTTTATCCGACGACTTAATCTCGAGAGAGCATACTATTTATATCTTTGTTTAGATTGCTTCATCACTTCTTGCAAAAGAGATGTCAATCCTGAGTTAGGGTTTCCACCTCTCTCTGCTTGCGCCGCCATCGTAGCCTACTCCATCCCGCGCGCCGACGTGCATCGGCAAACGAGAGAGCAGGTCTCCGGAACCGCTCGTCCTTGTGATCCTGTATGGGAGAGGGCGAATTAGGTTTTTGAGAAGCGCTCTGCGCGACTGCTCAAGCTCTTCATCATGGGTCGCCTTCCGTCCAAGTCGGGCGGTGCTGCCTACCGTCGTCTTCAACGTCGTCTACTTCGACCCGTCGTCCCTGTCGTCAACAACGTTGTCAGCAACAACGTTACTGCTGCGACATCATCTGCTACACCTCCACCGCCACCTCCACCATTGGTACGTGCGACATATCTCGATCTGTTTAGCGATGGATGCTTTACCGTTTGCGCTGCTGCTACTCACGTTGATTAATGCATCTAGTATGTTCGAGCTTCACATGTTAGTAGTTGTTGTCATTATGTTTTATATTCTGGAATTAATCATGGAAATTGTTCCTAATTATCCAACAATCCAAAAACCTAATCGTAGGCAATTTTCTGAGTTAACAATGGCTGGTTTTGCTGATGCACTGAGGCCGGATAAGTTTACCGATGTGCACTTTAAGAGGTGGCAGGTTAAGGCCACACACTGGCTTACTCATCTGAAAGTGTTCGAAGTTAGTGATGGTTTACCTGAAGGAACTATATCTGACCAAGATCAGAACAAGTTCAAGGAAAACAATACTCTCTTCGTCTGATGCGTTCTGAGTATTTTTGTTGATCGTCTGTGTGATGTGTACATGCACATAACAGATGGTAAAGAGCTCCGGGATGCACTCGAATGCTAAATTCGGTGCAACCGATGCGAGCGGTGAACTGTACATCATGGAGAGCTTCCATGACATCAGGATGGTAAACAACCGTTCTGTAGTCGAACAAGCTCATGAGATACAGTGCATTGCGAAAGATCTTGAACTCCTTAAGTATGCCTTACCTGACAAGTTTCTGGCTGGATGCATCATCGCTAAGTTGCCCCTTCATTTAGGAATTTTGTCACAACTCTCAAACACAAGAGACAGGAGATATCAGTTGAAAATCTGATAGCGTCTCTTGATGTTGAGGAGAAAGCTCGGGCTAAGGATACTACTGAGAAAGGAGAGGGTCAGTCTAGCGCCAACATGGTGCAGAAGAAACCCTATAGCAAGAACAAAGGGAATAACAAGCCCTCCTTCAATAAGCCTATGAAGACTACAACCTTCAAGAAGAAGAACATGATAAACAAAGCAGATCTGAGCTGCTTTACCCGTGGAGAGACTGGCCACTTTTCTAAGGACTGTCCAGAGAGGGCAGACCGCAAGAAAAAGGTGAGGCAAGTCAACACGGTGACCGCTAGCAATGCTGATGGGTACGGTAATCTCTTTACTGTTCTTTCGGTATTTCAATCACCATGTTGGTGGATTGATACTGGTGCTAATGTTCATGTGTGTGCTGACATATCCATGTTCACTTCTTACCAGGTCGCCCATGATTCTTCCGTCTTAATGGGGAATGGGTCACATGCTTCTATTCATGGTGTTGGCACGGTAGATTTAAAGTTCACTTCGGGGAAGATCGTGCAGCTGAGGAACGTGCAGCATGTCCCTACTATGAACAGGAATCTCGTTAGCGGCTCTCTTCTATGCAGAGATGGGTTTAAGGTTGTTTTAGAGTCGAATAAAGTAGTTGTTTCCAAGTTTGGACAATTTATTGGTAAAAGCTATGAGTGCGGAGGCTTGTTCCGCTTTTCGCTTTCCGATTTCAGTAATAAGTCTGTGAACCATATTTGTGGCAATGTTAGTGATGATACCGAGTGTATGGCATTCTCGTTTATGTCACATTAATTTTGGTTTAATGTCTCGGCTATCCAGTTTGAGTTTAATTCCGAATTTCACCATTGCCAAAGGTTCTAAGTGCCATAGTTGTGTGCAATCAAAGCAACCTCGGAAGCCTCACAAGGCGGCCGAGGAGAGAAACTTGGCACCTCTAGAACTCATACATTCCGATCTATGCGAGATGAATGGTGTGTTGACAAAAGGTGGAAAGAGATATTTCATGACATTGATTGATGATGCGACTAGATTTTGCTATGTTTATTTGTTGCGAACTAAAGATGAAGCTTTAGACTACTTTAAAATTATAAGGCCGAAGTTGAAAATAACCTAGAGAGAAAGATCAAGCGTCTTAGGTCGGATGGTGGTGGCGAATATTTTCCTAAAATCTTTGATGAATTCTGTGAGGAACATGGCATTATTCATGAGAGGATGCCGCCCTATTCACCCCAATCAAACGGGGTTGCCGAGAGGAAAAATCGCACGCTGACTGACTTGGTGAATTTCATGTTAGCCACTGCTGGTTTATCAAAGGCATGGTGGGGGGAGGCTTTGTTGACTTCATGTCATGTCCTGAATAGAGTTCCTAACAAGAATAAAGATAAAACCCCTTACGATGAGTGGTCTGGGAGAAAACGATCACTTTCGTATTTGCACATGGGGATGTTTGGCGAAAGTCAATATTCCAATTACTAAGAAACGCAAACTCGGACCAAAGATAGTGGATTGTATCTTTCTAGGTTATGCTCCAAGGAGTGTAGGCTATAGATTTTTAGTAGTTCAATCTGAGGTACCAGATATGCATGTTGATACTATTATGAAATCTCGTGATGCAACATTTTGCAGAAACGGAGCAAGAGACGGAGGATTGAAAAATCCTTTGGTGATGATTTCATTGTGTACCTTGTGGATGATACTCCCATGTCCATTGCAGAGGCATATGCATCTCCAGATGCAGATGACTGGAAAGAAGCTGTCCATAATGAGATGGACTCGATTCTTTCTAATGGAACTTGGGAGCTATCAGAACGACCACATGGATGCAAGCCTGTGGACTGCAAATGGGTGTTCAAGAAGAAGCTAAGACCTGATGGTACTATTGAGAAGTACAAGGCGCGGCTTGTAGCTAAAGGCTACACACAGAGAGAAGGCGAAGATTACTTCGACACCTATTCACCTGTCGCTACACTTACCACAATTCGAGTACTACTGTCCATGGCTGCCTCCTATGGTCTTATCGTTCATGAAATGGACGTAAAGACAACTTTTCTTAATGGAGAGTTGGAAGAGGAAATCTATATGGATCAGCCTGATGGGTTCGTAGTAAAAGGTGAAGAAAGAAAGGTGTGCAAGTTGCTAAAATCTTTATATGGCCTGAAACAAGCACCTAAGCAATGGCATGAGAAGTTTGACAGAACTTCAACTTTTGTAGGCTTTGTTGTCAATGAGGCTGACAAGTGCGTTTACTATCGCCATGGTGGGGGCGAAGGTGTTATACTATGTTTTTATGTGGATGATATTCTGATCTTTGGTACAAACATGAAAGTAATACACGAGGTCAAGTCTTTCTTGTCAAAGAGATTTGATATGAAAGATCTAGGAGAAGCTGATGTGATTCTGAACATCAAGCTGATTAAAAACGAGAGTGGGATTACTCTAACGCAATCCCATTACGTTGAGAAGATCTTGACCGGTTCGGCTATATTGATAGCAAGTCTTCTCCAACACCTTATGATCCTAGTGGGACACTACGCAAGAACCGGAGGATTGCCATAGATCAACTGAGGTACTCTTAGATCGTTGGCTCACTCATGTACTTAGCGAGCGCGACTAGACCCGACATCTTTTTTGCTGTTAGCAAGTTGAGTAGGTTCATGTCAAACTCGGGTACTGATCATTGGCATGCACTTGATAGGGTCATGCGCTACCTATGTGGTACAATGAGTTATGGGATTCACTATTCAGGGCACCCAATCGTGCTTGAAGGATATATGATTCGAATTGGATCTCGGATGTACCTGATCCGTACGCCACAAGTGGGTATGTATTTACCTTTGGAGGTGGCGCAGTTGTCATGGAGATCTTGCAAGCAAACCATATTGACGAGGTCAACTATGGAAGCGGAACTTACTGCTTTAGACACAACCACTCGTTGAATCGGAATGGTTGCGTGAGCTCTTGATGGACTTGCCTGTGGTTGAAAAACCTGTTCCGGCAATCCTTTTGAATTGTGACAATCAAACTGTAATTGTCAAAGTGGACAATTCTAAGGATAACGCGAAGTCATCAAGACACGTCAAGAGACATTTGAAATCTGTCAGGAAATTGCGAAACTCCGGAGTAATAACTATTACATATATTCAAACAGACAAAAAACTGGCAGATCACTTTACAAAGGGACTATCACGTAATGTGATAGAAAGTGCTTCGAGGGAGATGGGTTTGAGACCCGTTGATGTTACGCAATAGTGGTAACCCAACCTTTGTGATCGGAGATCCCGTAAATTAGGACCTGGGAAGAACAAACTAGTGGTTTAATTGAGGAGAGTATAATGTAACCCTCTCTATGTGAAGATGCACAACTCTCAATTGCTGTAAGGCGGATTGGCAACAAGTCTTAATGTGTTTATGTTGGTTATTTTAGCAAAGATGCTGTCCTACAGAGCATTCTTGAAATAACACACCTATATGAGTCTGATTGTTAACGTCGCAATCTATGAGATTTTGGGTGATCTCTAGTAAACTCATGAAGAGACCACAAAGTATGACGCATATGCTTCACCCGCGGGGTAGGCTACTGGCAGCCATGTACTGGTCATGACTTTGAGTGAAACCATGTTCACGCAAAACTTGCAATTCAAGGCTTAGTCCATTGTTGAAGTGTGAATGGATGTAGCTTAAGGTTCTAGGCGGAAGTTCAACTTAACAGTCTCCGCTGAAACACTGGTATATAAACAAGCAGCGAGTATTGGTAAATCTCTAAATGGGGATTTGAGATTTGGTGGGGGATTGTTGAAATATTGGGCCCACTTTTAGTGGCCCAAATTAGATTTCAGTTTTCCCTATGAATCTCAAAGCCCACATAGTGGCAACCTTGTGAGTTTGAGCCCAAGTGGGTGGCAGCTCACTAGGGAGTGGCAAGAGGTGGGAAGTTTAGTCCCACATGGAAAGTTGGGAGAAGTTAGACCACCTTATAAGGTGGGTTGTTCCACCACTAGTAAGTGAGTGAGAATAGGAATGCTACACGCGCGCTCCTCCTCCTCCTCGCTCATCTCGACTCGACTCGACACGACACGACACGACGCGCGCCGCGCTCGTGGTGAGTGGATTGAGCCTCGAGCCGAGACTTTCCTTATTTTTTGCAGCTCAGGAAAACGAACAGAGTCCTAGACGGACGCGTCACAGTTAGTCGGTTCGGGTCGCTCCGGCTCGTGGGCTATCTGTAACCGACTCGAAACGTGCGTGCGACGTGGGCGTGCCCCACGTTGCCTAGGGTTTCCTGAGCCTATATAATCTCTTGCCCGGCTACCGCAGAAAGAGATCCAATACATGAGTTAGGGTTTCCACCTATCTCTGCTTGCGCCGCCATCGTAGCCTACTCCATCCCGCGCGCCGACGTGCATCGGCAAACGGGAGAGCAGGTCTCCGGAACCGCTCGTCCTTGCGATCCTGTACGGGAGAGGGAGAATTAGGTTTTTGGGAAGCGCTCTGCACGACTGCTCAAGCTCTTCATCACGGGTCGCCTTCCGTCCAAGTCGAGCGGTGCTGCCTACCGTCGTCTTCAACGCCATCTACTTCGACCCGTCGTCCCTGTCGTCAACAACGTTGTCATCAACAACGTTACTGTTGCGACATCATCTGCTACACCTCCACCGCCACCTCCACCAGATCGGTACGTGCGACATATCTCGATCTGTTTAGCGATGGATGCTTTACCGTTTGCGTTCTTCGCTACTCATGTTGATTAATGCATCTAGTATATTCGAGTTTCACATGTTAGTAGTTGCTGTCATTATGTTTTATATTCTGGAATTAATCATGAAAATTGTGCCTAATTATCCAACATTGCTCGGTTTGTGTCATCAAAGGATCACTTTGGTGATATCTTCACAAAACTATTGTCACTGCCTTTCACTGGTAGAAAAATGGCCTTCCGTCCAGCCCCATTAGTCGCCAAAATATAGGAACCGCGACTAATGGGGTCTTTAGTCGCGGTTCGGGTGGCGAACCGCGACTAAAGACCTGGGCCCAGCGCGCTCGGTGGCCAGCCGGTGGACGGGAGGGGCTTTAGTCGCGGTTGGACAGGCCAACCGCGACTAAAGGTCCTCGAGGCCTAGCCCGAAGGCCTTTAGTCGCGGTTGGCCAGGCCAACCGGGACTAAAGGCCAATCCCTATAAAAGGGCCTCGACTCACAGCACTTAGCCATTTGGTGCCACTTCTCTTCACAAGCTTCACAAGGGGGTGTAGGTTTCCTTTTGGTTCCTCTTATGCACACAAGGTGTTTGATAAAATGCCCCAAGAGCATGAAACAAACATGATATGAAGTGTCGGAACCACACTTGAGCTTCCTCATTTATTTTTTCCTCCTCGATCGCGGTTAGCAACTTGAACCTTTCATGTGTGTCATTGATAAAATATGCATGTGTGTAGTTCATTGTTTAATTTCTATTGTTTATAGCTAGTTAGTTTAACAAATGCATGATGGTTAATTATATATTTTATATTATAATAATGTAGATGAATCGGCAATGGATGTACGGTAACAGACTCTCCGGCGAGTTCGCTACGGGTTTGAAAGATTTCCTCGTAGTGGCTAATGCGAACAAGCAGAAGGGTTTTGTTATCTGTCCATGTGTTGACTGTAAGAATCGGAAGGGTTACTCTTCCTCAAGAGAAGTTCACCTGCACCTGCTTCGGCACGGTTTCATGCCAAGCTATAATTGTTGGACCAAGCATGGAGAAAGAGGGGTTATAATGGAAGAAGATGAAGAAGGGGATGATTTCATCGATGAAAACTATCTTGCTCATTTCGGTGATACTTTCATGGAGGATGCTGAAGGTGAAGGGGAAGGTGAAGGGGAAGGTGAAGAAGAGGCACGTGTTGAGCCCGTTGATGATCTTGGTCGGACCATTGCTGATGCACGGAGACACTGCGAAACTGAAAATGAGAGGGAGAATTTGGATCGCATGTTAGAGGATCACAGAAAGTCGCTGTACCGCGGATGCGATAATGGTCTGAAAAAGCTGGGCTGCACACTGGATTTGCTGAAATGGAAGGCACAGGCAGGTGTAGCTGACTCGGCATTTTAAAACTTGCTGAAAATGTTGAAGAATATGTTTCCAAAGAATAACGAGTTGCCCGCCGGTACGTACGAAGCAAAGAAGGTTGTCTCGCCCTCTAGCTTTAGAGGTTCGAAGATACATGCATGCATCAACGATCGCATCCTCTACCGCGGTGAATACGAGAATTTGAATGAATGTCCGGTATGCACCGCATTGCGTTATAAGATCGAGGCGATGACCCTGGTGACGATGTTGAGGGTGAGAAACCCAGGAAGAGGGTTCCCGCCAAGGTGATGTGGTATGCTCCTATAATACAACGGTTGAAACGTCTGTTCAGGAACAAAGAGCATGCCAAGTTGTTGCGATGGCACAAAGAGGACCGTAAGTCGGACGGGGAGTTGAGACACCCCGCGGATGGAACGCAATGGAGAAAGATCGACAGAGAGTTCAAAGATTTTGCAGCTGACGCAAGGAACATAAGATTTGGTCTAAGTACGGATGGCATGAATCCTTTTGGCGAGCAGAGCTCCAGCCATAGCACCTGGCCCGTGACTCTATGCATCTACAACCTTCCTCCTTGGTTGTGCATGAAGCGGAAGTTCATTATGATGCCGGTGCTCATCCAAGGTCCGAAGCAACCCGGCAACGACATCGATGTGTACCTAAGGCCATTAGTTGATGAACTTTTACAGCTGTGGGGCAGACCCGGTGTCCGTGTGTGGGATGAGCACAAAGAAGAGGAATTTGACCTACGAGCGTTGCTTTTCGTAACCATCAACGATTGGCCTGCTCTTAGTAACCTTTCGGGACTCGTCAAATAAGGGATACAATGCATGCACGCACTGCTTACATGAGACCGAAAGTGTACATTTGCCAAATTGTAAGAAGAACGTGTACCTTGGGCATCGT
The DNA here is from genome assembly GCF_022539505.1 of Lolium rigidum. Classification (NCBI taxonomy): domain Eukaryota; kingdom Viridiplantae; phylum Streptophyta; class Magnoliopsida; order Poales; family Poaceae; genus Lolium; species Lolium rigidum. Next base: position 238,016,785 of record NC_061511.1, on the reverse strand, counting down.
CGATTTCTTCCGAAAATTCATGCAAGTAAGAAAGAAAGGCAAGCATTACAACGGCAAGGCGGATCACCGGCCGAAGCTCGCGGAACGCACTCGGTGCTGAGGTATTTGATATGGTCAAGGATTTGAAAGTCATCTTTGGAAAGGGTCTCGGCGGACAATCGGTTCCGAAGGGAGCTGATGGGCACGCAGCCATGTGGAAGAAGAAATCTATATTCTAGGAGCTAGAATATTGGAAAGTCCTAGATGTCCGCTCTGCAATCGACGTGATGCATGTTACGAAGAATATTTGCGTGAACCTCCTAAGCTTCTTGGGCGTGTATGGGAAGACAAATGATACAAAGGAAGCACGGCAGACCAACAACGTTTGAAAGACCCTGATGACCGGCATCCGGAATGGTTTCAAGGTCGTGCCGCCTACGCTCCGACCAAAGAAGAGAAGGTCATCTTTTTTGAATGCCCGAGCGAGTATGAAGGTCCCATCTGGATTCTCGTCCAATATAAAGGGAATAATAAACATGGCGGAGAAAAAGTTCCAAAACCTGAAGTCTCACGACCGCCACGTGATTATGACGCAATTGCTTCCGATTGCTTTGAGGGGCTCCTGCCGGAAAATGTTCGAGTAGCCATTGTGAAGCTATGTGCATTCCTCAATGCAATCTGTCGAAGGTAATCAATCCAGAAGTTCTACCACGGTTACGTAACGATGTGGTCCAATGTCTTGTCGGTTTCGAGTTGGTGTTCCCGCCATCCTTCTTCAATATTATGACGCACCTCCTGGTTCACCTAGTCGAAGAGATTTCCATTCTCGGTCCCGTATTTCTACACAATATGTTCCCCTTCGAGAGGTTCATGGGAGTATTAAAGAAATATGTTCGTAACCGTGCTAGGCCGGAAGGAAGCATCGCCAAGGGCTATGGAAATGAGGAGGTAATTGAGTTTTGTGATGACTTTGTTCCCGACCTTAAGCCGATTGGTCTTCCTCGATCGCGGCACGAGGGGAGACTAAGTGGAAAAGGCACGATCGGAAGGAAATCAACGATATGTATGGACGGCCATTCTATGACCGAAGCACACCACACGGTTCGACCAATTCCAGCTTGGTGGCTCCGTACTTTGAGAAACACAAGAATATTTTACGCTCGGACAACCCGGGGAAGCCTGAATCCTGGATTAGGAAGGCCACATGGAGACTTTCGGCAGTTGGTTGAGAAAACATTTAATGAATGACGATGATGTTGTAGATCAGCTGTACATGTTGGCCAAGACACCATCTTCGACTATAACGACTTTCCAAGGGTACGAGATAAATGGGAATACATTTTACACGATCACCCAAGATAAAAAGAGCACCAACCAAAACAGTGGTGCCCGCTTTGATGCAGCAACCGAGAATGGGCAAAAGGTCACATATTATGGTTACATAGAGGAGATATGGGAACTTGACTATGGACCCTCCTTTAAGGTCCCTTTGTTCCGGTGCAAATGGTTCAAGCTAACAGGAGGTGGGGTAAAGGTGGACCAGCAATACGGAATGACAATGGTGGATTTCAACAATCTTGGTTACCTTGACGAACCATTCGTCCTAGCGAAAGATGTCGCTCAGGTTTTCTATGTGAAGGACATGAGTAGCAAACCAAGGAAACGGAAAGATAAGAAAACGATCAGTACATCATGCGATGATCCAAAGCGCCACATTGTTCTTTCAGGGAAAAGAAACATCGTGGGAGTGGAGGATAAGACAGACATGTCAGAAGATTATAATATGTTTGCTGAAATTCCGCCCTTCAAAGTGAACACCGACCCAAGCATTAAGTTAAATGATGAGGATGCTCCATGGATACGGCACAATCGTAAGCAAGCAGGGACACAAGGGAAGAAATGATGTGTAATAATTTATTGTACCAAACTTTATTGAATGGATCATGTGAATTATATTACCCGTGATGTGTTTGGTGTCCATTTTCGAATGATTTGATTGATTCGAGAAACCACACTGATGATACATGAAATTTGGAGTGATTTAGTCATACTCCTGCCTAGGCGTATAATATGCATACTCGTAGTCTTCATAGCCGCCGCCGTTGTACTGGTAATCGTCGCCTTCTAAGTTGCCGCCGTCGTCGTCGCTGCTGTCGTCGCTGTCGTCGGGCGGCGCTCGTGGCTCGAACTGAGAGTAGCGCAGGCGGGGGATATCGCCGGCCGTGATGTAGTCCATGACGCTCTGCAGAGTCCGGCCGTACCACCATAGCCGACGGTCGGCCTCGTGGAAGTTCCCAGGAGGCAGACCGTCCTCCTCATACCTGGCGAGCGCCCTCTCACGCTGGTTGATGAAGAAGGCGTCCCAAGTATGCTGGTTATCGGGATGCCAGCGGGGATTCATCCGCTGCTCCGGCGTGAGGTCGAGGTAGTAGTGGTTCGTGATGGCCGCCCGGCGCGCAGTACCCGAGGGACGGGAGGGACCGGCACGCCGCCGGCGCTTAGGCTCCGGCCCGGCGGGGACGCGGTAGCCCGGTGGGCAAGGGTAGTTCGAGGCGCAAAGCTCCTCCACCTGCCGGTAGGTTAGAGTGGGTGCGGTGTAAGCCATGAGAGAGTGATGAGAGATTGTAGAGATGTGATAATGCTGGCCAAGCCGGGCTACATATATGTAGTGAGAAATGGCGGGAAAAATGGGAGCGGGAAGACAGGAGGCGGGAAGAAAGTGGCGGGAAGAAAGTGGCGGGAAGAAAGTGGTTGGAAGAAAGAGGCGGGATAAGGACGTCTGGGTAAGCTTTAGTCCCGGCTGGTGGGTGCAACCGGGACTAAAGGTGGTTTTTGTGTCATCTATGAAAACTGTCGGTGGGATAAGGATGTTGGTTAAGCTTTAGTCCCGGCTGGAGGGTGCAACCGCGACTAAAGCTGTCGGCATGATAAGAACGCGTGGGTGGACGCACTGCTCGATGAGATAAAGCATGTAGCGCACGACGCCCTGTCGGAGGAACAAGCCAAAGCCGAAGCGGTGCCGTGCCTATAAAAGGAGCATCGATACGCCTTGGCAAGCAGACCAACAAGCCAACCTAGCAGGTAGGGAGAGTTTCATCCCCATGGATGAAGTAGAGGGTTGGAAAATCTCCCGTGGCGCAGCTTCTCGAAGATGTCGTCGGTGCACACGTCGTACGACATCTTCGGAAGTTGCTCCTCGGGAAAATTTTCCTGCAAGCCCGTGAAAGACTTCATCTCCTCCAACGGTGTTGGGTAAAGGGTTGGAAAATCTCCCGTGGCGCAACTTCTCGAAGATGTCGTCGGTGCACACGCCCTACGACATCTTCGGAAGTTGCTCCTCGGGAAAATTTTCCTGCAAGCCCGTGAAAGACTTCATCTCCTCTAACAGTGTTGGGTAAAGGGTTGGAAAATCTCCCGTGGCGCAACTTCTCGAAGATGTCGTCGGTGCACACGCCCTATGACATCTTCGGAAGTTGCTCCTCGGGAAAAATTTCCTGCAAGCCCGTGAAAGACTTCATCTCCTCTAACAGTGTTGGGTAAAGGGTTGGAAATTCTCCCGTGGTGCAACTTCTCGAAGATGTCGTCGGTGCACACGCCCTACGCGACATCTTCGGAATACAGAGGCGGCCGGGAAGAGCGGTGGGAAGAACTGGTGGGAAGAGGGAGGAAAGAACTGGCGGGAAGACAGGCCGGGGAGAACTTATGGGAAGATAGAGGTGGCCGGGAAGAACTGGTGGGAAGCGGGTTTTTCTGATTTTTTGAATTGAATTAGTTTTACTTTTCTTAATTTTTTGATATACTATTTGTATTTTTAACATTTTGAATTGAATTAGTTTTATTTTTCTAATTTTTTTGATATATTATTTGTATTTTTAACATTTTGAATTGAAGTAGTTTTACTTTTCTTAATTTTTTGATATACTATTTGTATTTTTAACATTTTGAATTGAATTAGTTTTATTTTTCTGATTTTTTTGATATATTATTTGTATTTTTAACATTTTTAATTGAATTAGTTTTAATTTTTTCAATTTTTTGATATACTATTTGTATTTTTAAGATTTTGAAATGAATTAGTTTTATTTTTCTGAATTTTTTGATATATTATATGTATTTTTAACATTTTGAATTGAATTAGTTTTATTTTTCAGAATTTTTTGATATATTATTTGTATTTTACGATTTTGAAATGAATTAGTTTTATTTTTCTGAATTTATTGATATATTATATGTATTTTTAACATTTTGAAAAAGAAAAGTAATTTGAAAACACTTAGTCGCGGTTGGCCTGGCCAACCGCGACTAAAGGTCTGTGCGCGCGGGAACGAAAAACCCGGCGAAAAAAGCCTTTAGTCGCGGTTGGTCTGGCCAACCGCGACTAAAGACTAAAGGGGGGGTCCTATAAATTCTCGCGCCGCGAACCGCCACAGCACTTCTTCTTCTTCCTTCGATTCGTCGCCTCGATCGAGCTCTCCGTCGCCGCCGCCGTCGCCTCGAGCTCTCCGTCGCCGTCGCCGTCGCCTTGAGCCATCCGTCGTCGTCGCCGTCGCCGTAGCGCTCGTACGTCGCCCCGTCGTCGCCGCCGCCCCCACCCGTAACGCTCGCGCGTGCGCCGGCCGTGCCCCCACGTCGTCGATCCCCGCGCGCCGGCCCATATCGACATCGTCGCCGGCGCCGCCGCTCGCAGTGAGAGAGAGGAGAGAGGCGGCCGCTGCTGTGGCCGCGCACGCGGTGAGGGAGAGAGGCCGCCGGCCGTGGCGCCGTGAGAGAAAGAGAGTGAGGGAGAGAGGCCGCCGGCCGTGGCCGGCCACATTTCTTATTTTTTTTGTTTTTTTTCTTGTTAATTTTAAAACAAAAAATAACTAAAATTTGATTTAAAAGTTTGTGTAAAAAAAGAACTAAAATTTGACTTAAAAAAACTAAAAATTGACTTACAATTTTTGTCTCAAAAAAGAACTACAATTTGACTTAAAAAAACTAAAAATTGACTTAAAATTTATGTCTCAAAAAAGAACTACAATTTGACTTAAAAAAGATTGTGTAAAAAAAGAACTAAAATTTGACTTAAAAAAATTAAAAATTGACTTAAAATTTTTGTCTCAAAAAAGAACTACAATTTGACGGCGCCGGCGCCGCCGCGCGCGCGCCACACACACAGGGGGAGAGGGAGAGGCCGGCGGCCGGCCGGGGGCGCGCGCCACACACACGCACTAGGGCGGCGAGGGTTATGTGTCCTCGGCACCGCCACCGCCCTTTCGCCACCGCCCTTTCGCCACCACCACCGGTCTCTCGGTCACGCGGTCACTGCGTCCCCCCTCTCGCCTCCCTCGTCGCCCTCTCTCTTTATATGTAGAAGAGATGTGATAATGCATATACACAATTAATTTGTTTTTACTACATGTTTTCAGGATCGACATATGGCGGACGATAGAGCTGACCCGATTTTGGCCAGCTATGATCCGGACGCTGAAGACCATATGTTCGGCATCATAAACGGCGATATTCTATATGTGCCGACCGGACAAGAAGAAGACGATATCTCTTCTTATCTGAACCTTGACGGTGAAGATGAAGGCCGTCAGCAAGATGATGCCGAACAAACGTCGATAAACGACGATCTTCAAATGGAAGTAGCAACCACCTCCGGCGCCGAGGTATATATATACATTGAGCCTCTGGTGATACAAACTAACTGATTCGAATAAATATGTGTGTACTAACGCGCACGACTCTCTTTCTTATTTTAGCCCTCGGCCGGATCGTCGAAACAATCGAGTACGTCGTCAAAGCGTGGCGCAACCAAGACGATGAAACAAGGAGAAACATGTACCCTCGAGGTTGTCGACAATGCAACCGGCAGGCCGCTGGAGCCCCGCAAGAACGCCACCAAGTTTATCAACCAATGCGGAGCCGTTGTTAGAGACAACGTCTCGATCACCGTCCAGGAGTGGAATGAGCCAAAGAAGGCACGAATTGGTTTCACTTTTGTTGATAAGAGAACAAAAAAAGATTGCTTCAAAAAGCTAATGGAACATTTCGTTCTACCTCCGGAATACAACAAATTCGATGAGGAGGGTAACAAGATTGAGGAAAACAAGGAGAGGAGGAGGCTAGTCAAACAGTTCGCTCTTCATAAGATGGCCGACGCATTCCGGAAATTCAAGCAAAATCTAGCCCGTGACTATGTCAACGAGAACAAGACTCCGGATTTCAAAGGACAATATGAGAAACTGAAATATGATTGGCCAGAATTTGTGAAGCAAAAGAAATCGGAGCAGTTCATTCAAATATCGAAAAAAATAAGGAAAATGCGGCTAAGAAGGAGTACAATCATATTATGGGGCCAGGAGGGTATCGCCTTTGGGAGCCTAGGTGGGAGAAGATGGAGAACGAGCTGAGGGCGCGAGGAATCCATCCGAGTACGGAGGGATGGGACCCAAGGGCCAAAAGCTGGTGGTACGGGCATGGGGGAACGCTGACACCCGGAGACGAGGGAGTGTGTTTACCGGGGCAAAATAATTAAACCCACCCAAGCCCTTATTAACGCAATGATGGATGCTCAAGAGGGGAAGATCAAGTTCAACGGAGAGAACGACGCGCCGACAAAAGCCCTCGGGAATCCTGAACACGGAGGACGTGTACGAGGCATGGGGCACATTCCGTGGAAAATAGGGTTCTCCCAGAACGATGACCCGTACGGTTACAGAAGCCGTAAGAGAAAGATGGATCGGGATGCAGATGTTGTGGCGCGGTTGGCATCGGAAATGGATGAGATGAAGAAAACCGTGAGTGTACTAATAGCAAGAAAGAGATGCAGCTCGGGCGCAGCATGAAGATCATCCATTGGATCTCGGAAGCCGGCAGCGGAGAAGCAGCGTGGCTTCCACGGAGGCCCCGCCGGCTAGTGCACATGCACCGACGATCGAGATTACTGCACCGGAGCCTCCGGCGATCGAAATTACTGCACCGGAGCCTCCTCGCTACCCCGTGGACGATGTAAAGGAGATGAAAGAATGTCATCTGTATTATCCAATTGGGAACATGTCCATGAAGGTAGCCATCGGTAGTGCTTTACCATGTGAACCTGGAGCACTCCACCACAACAAGCCCATTCAAGATGGCTATGCTCGTGTCACGGTGGAGGACATAGTCCCAGGGTTTGAGGACCTGGAGATTGACATTGCTACACCTGAAGGGGAGAGAAGACTTGGAGATGTCAAGCGCCATTTCATTCTATGGCAAAAGAAGTTTATCAAGTTTCCAGGCGAGGCGCCAAGGCAAACAAGTCCACCCCCCTACGGTGGTGGTGGCGGTGGCGGCGGTGGTGGTGGTGGTGGTGCTTCACCTACACCTCCTTCACGTGAGCCGACGCCGCCCCCCAATTCACCTCCGGCGGGTAAGCAGCCGCCGCCCCCCAGTCCGCCCCGGGCGGGTAAGCAGACGCCGCCCCCCAATCCACCTCCGGCGAAGAAGCAGAAGCAGTCCTGGACTATCAACCCGGACCCTTATGTACCTAAGACCACAAAGGTACCGGAGCCATCACTGAAGCCTCTCCCCACAAGGCCTTGGGAACGTAGTGCCGAGGAAGTCAACGCGGTCGCGACTGCTGATTATGAGAAATGGAAGGCGGACTGCAAGAAGAAAAGAGAGCCCGATCCCAAGCCAGTATTTTCTGATGAGCAAAAGAAGTGGGCTAAGTCATTTTTGAGCACACCGTCCCAAGCCGCGAAGAATCTGCCTGACGACTATGCACGTGAACTTCGTAGGCAGGCACTCATGTTGAAGGATAAGAAAGAGCGGGCGGAGAAGCAGGAGAAGAAAGCCTTGGAGGAGGCCGAGAAAGAATTAGCAAGTACAAAAAGCGGGAAACGAGTTGCCCAGCTCGGGGAACAAAGTAAACAATCAATTGCCCCGCTCATAGTGAAAGCCGCCGGTCCGGATGCCCCGATATCATAGCAGCTGCGGCAGCACATGGATTGACTGTAACGAGTGCCGAGAGAACAAGCGGCCAACTTAGGTATGACTCTTCGTGCGGTGTTAGGCCTTGAGGAGGCGCCAATGAGTAAACCAGTAATTACATATGTGCGGAATGGGCCCCTCGTCGAGCCTGCGCAGGAAGAGGATCTACCTCAACAAATGAAAAATCTGCTAAATTGGTACAAGCGTTACATAAAAAATAAAAACGCCAAAGAATATATTTATGCGGAAGTTAGACATGAGCATCACTTCAAACATTACTATGTAACAATTCATCTGAGTGAATTGTTCCAGCTTCTCAATCTGCGCGAGCTCGACAAATCTATCATCTGTTGCTACGTTACGTAAGTGATTTATTTCTACCCCATCTCGTTCATTGCCTGCACTATATATATGTCCTAACTATATTGTTCCATACTCTATAATGCAGAATGAAGATCAAGGAATGCGAAGTAAGGAACATCCATGATGTTGGGTTCATTGACCCACACATCGTTAATGGATATGTGTTAAAACATCACCCCGCCGACGTGGAGGAAGACCTGTGGCGGTTTCTTGATAAGCAGGAACTCAAAAGTGATATTCTATTTCCTTACCATTTTGGGTGAGTGTTTCTGTCTTGAGCACATTCTCTTTTGTTTACTCCATGCATGGTATGTGGCTAATCGATGAGTTATGCATGACTGTGCATGTATCGTGTCCGCAGGTTCCACTGGATTCTGCTAGTAATTAAATTTCACGACTCCACAGTTCTCGTCCACGACTCTCTGAATATGGATTCAAAGCTTTGGACCGACATGAGAAAAATGATGCAGAAGTAATTATTTTCATTCATTTGCGCTCTATATCGATCGGCCTATTTCGTTCATTTCCTAATATCAAGTAACTAATAACTCTCGTGTTTTCATTTAATTTTCTTTGCCTCGTAGGGTTTGGAGACGGTTCGGAGATGCCAAGGTCGGTGAGTTCAAAAAAGAGCTACATTTTATGCGGTCAAAGAGTGGGACTGGGGATATTCAGCCACCGGGGACCAATCTATGTGGATACTATGTTTGTGAGATGATCCGGAGATACACCTCTGAGCGGGTTCCGAGTGACAACAATATCAAGAGGAATAACCTCCGGATGATGCTTACTCCGGAAGCTCGCTTCCGACCACTTCAAGAGGAACTAGCTGGATGGTTCGTGAGGGAAGTCGTCGATCCTAAAGGAGAACACTATGTAGAGGACGTAGAACTTTATATGCACTAAATTGTGTATGGAAACTTGTTCAAAATTGTATATGTTGGTCATCCGATATTGAATATATATTGTATATTCCTCTTGAATTCTCTTTGGTTCTAATTTCAAATTTGTTTGAAATTGTACATTCATATGCATGTATGTAGTACCGTACAATATGTGAAACTCCTTCAAAATTAAAATAAAACACAAAAGAAATAAAACAATACAAATTAAAAAGAAACCAGGTTTAGGGGGGGCTAAAACCCTAAACCTGCGGCGGCCTTTAGTCGCGGGTGGCCAGGAGAACCGCGACTAAAGCTCCTCCGCCCCGACGGACTGCTGGCGGCCACGTGGACGTGCCTTTAGTCGCGGTTCGTAAGGAACCGCGACTAAAGGGGGGGGCTTTAGTCGCGCTTAATTGGTCGCGGTTGCGCAACCGCGACCAATGGCAGTTACGAACCGCGACCGAAGCCCTTTTTTCTACCAGTGTTTATTCAGTGAGTGCGAGTGCAATCTCAACATGTGTTCCATAACTGAGATTGAGGGAGGCTGATAGAATGCGTATCATGTATATTAGGCAGTCCTTTATATGTTTGATATAACCTGATTCTAACTGGACCTTTCTTGTGACCTTATTGTATTGGCCCCATATATAAAGAGCACGCCACATGGCGTCGAGTATTGTTTTTCGTCAAACCAGTCTACTCTAGAATTTCTACATCTCAGACCTACCCGACTACCAAGCTCGTAACTGAGGAAATGTTAGCCATTCAAGTAATAGTGAACCAATGACTTCAGGTCACCACCTACCACCTAGTCTTCTATAAGTAGCCAGCCTTATGGAAGCCACGGATGAAAATTATTCCCAATCGTACTTCTAAATTAGAATTGTTCGATCATATATGTTTCGTGTATTATTCCTTTGGTCTGTACACATTAGGGATTTTAGTTTGATATATGTGTAGGCAGGAGAGGCACCAGGAAAGACTGGATAACCAAATTAGCTACATGCTCTGATGTGTCTTCCGCCAACCTGGCCACATCTGCGATTTTCCCTATACATCATCTGTTTACTGCTCTAGTGATCTCTTTGTGCCCGATGGTCCAACAGCATCAGATTGGCATTCATTAGATCCGAGCACTTGTCCATGCACAATGGTAACCAGCTTCTGATCGTGGAACTCAAACGACGAAGAATTTCCTTGACACCTGGCCAACTTTTGCCCTGAAAACAAACATCATTTCGGGTAGACCATAAGGTCCAAAGAACTGCAGATGAAAAGATATTCAGAACAGAATTTTTATTCTCGCTAAGCCACCATCTAGCAACCGATTCAAAATCAGACCCAATAGGCTTATCGAAAATAGCAGCAATATACCCCCAGATCACTTTGGCAACCACACAATCAGAAAAGAGATGATGAATAGATTCATGTTCATTACAAAACAAACATGTTTTATCTTCCACCTCCCTCCGTTTGCACAAGTTATCCCTTGTAAGCAGTTTGTTATTAGCCAAGAGCCATAGAAAAATATGAATTCTAGGTGGTATATGAAGTTTCCAAACAGCGGGAGTATGGACAGGGGTAACCCCACCATCATTCACCACCCCGTAGAAGGATTTTACTGAGAATTCACCAGACGGATGAAAAAGCCACAAAGGTTTATCCTCGCACTCAGTTAATTGAATTGTTCGGATAAGGTCAACTAGTTCAAGCCATCTATCAAACAAAGCAGGAGAAACAGTTCTTCTAAAAGTAAACTTTAACTCATCACCATCCCATGCATCAGCTACCGTGCACTGTTGTTCATTAACAATAGTATATAAGTCCCAATACAGGATAGATAAAGAACAATGTCCTAACCATGTATATATCTTCCCAGAACAACACCCGACGCCCATGAAATGTCCTAACGAGCGAGAATTTCTTTTTTGTCTTGGCTAGAATGGATTGGGAGTCGGAGGAAAGATGGATCGGTGGAAGCAGTTATCAAGAGAAGATGACTAGCGTGGCTGCACGATGGAAGCAGTTCTCAGACGATGATACCGATAGGTGAAGGTTCATCCGTGAAACGAGCGAGTGACGGTGGGGCGTCGATTTGCGTCGTCTTCGGCGAAGCGCGAAATGGCCGAGAGCGCGCTAGGTGGATCGATGACTTACTGAATCTCGAGAGCGAGAGACAGGGTATTTATCCTAGTCTGGATTGGAGCCAGGTGCCAGCATCTCAACCGTGTCATACCATGCGTGTGTTCACGACCCAGAAATGGCTCCAATAGCCGGAGTGTTTGCCAGCCCAAGAAATACGTGCCAAATACTGCTCGCCCATAAAAAGGCGTCGCCTGTTTTGTAGGAAGATGCCGATACAAACAAACACGATTTTGGTCACTAGAACATGTTCATAAAACTCAGCAGATGAATATATTGTCAAAATAAACTTGGAGGCCTCGGGGTGATGCAGTTGAACAAGTTCGCGACGGCCCTTTGGCTTCGTTAGCCATAGCTTCAATGAAAAGATCCCACGAAAATTTGGGCGGGTTCGGGCCACCGTTGTACCAAAGAGGACATGGATATCTTTTATGCGGTCACCACTATCACCATCAAAATGGTTGTAAGACCTCTTTTTAGGACACCCATTGGCTTGGCGGGGGAAAACCTATTGATATTGTTCCTCTCATTTTCGCCGTCGTAAAGACGAAACCATTGAAAGTTAACCAAGCCACGAAGGGAAACGAAGATTGGATTAGAAAAATCACTTTAGATGTGAAATTCACCGTGGAGCACACTAGTAGGAAAAGCCTTATAGGTGAGATCTTATTTTTGTGGCGCACTAGCCAAATATGCGCCACAGAAAGTGGTTTTGTGGCGCACCTGGCACGGTGTGCCACAAAAATAACTTATTTTTGTGGCGCAGCGGCAATATATGCGCCACAGAAATAAGGTGGGGCCCACACCCTGCCACCCCCAATCATAGGTTCCACTATTTCTGTGGCGCATAGGACGGGTTGCGCCACAGAAATAAGCACAGGACGTGTTGCGCCACAGAAATAATTGGTTCAGTGGCGCACGTGTTCTGGTGCGCCACAGAAATAGTGGAACTTATATCATGCCGTACCCCCTCCCCTCTCCCTACCGCGTGCGCGCCCGTACCCCTCTCCCCTCTCTGATCCCTAGCGCCGCGCGCTGCCATGGTGAGCGCTGGCGTCACCATCGCCGTCGCCGCCACCTTCCTCCGCGAGGGCCGCATGCCGCCACACTCCTCCCATCCCCGCCACCTGCAGCACAAGCTGCCACTACGGCGAGGAGGGGCCGCCGCATCAAGGTGGAGGAGGGGTCGGCGTCGCGTCAAGGTGGAGGAGCCTCCGCGTCCTCCTCCTCCTCCACCCCTGCCGTCGTCGTCAACCTCCTCCTCCACCCCTGTCGTCGGTGAACTCTCTCCCCTCCCCTCCCCTCCCTCTTCCTCTCCCGCGCGAGCACAAAGTGCTCGACAAAATGCTCGTGTGCTGCTCTGGTTGTGCTGCTTTTGCTGTTGCTGTGCTACTGGCTGCTGTTGTTGTTGATGTGCTACTGGATGCAATCTATCTATCTATCCTAGCTTGTTGTCATTGTTGCTGCAGCTAGATGCATGCTCTTGCAGCTTCTCACCATTCCTGGTGAACTACTATTGCTATTGCTTGTGTGTGCATGCTCTAAATGGTTAAATGATCATCATGTGCTAGTGATTTACTTACTGGCTCATTGCTCATGCCTTTTACTTAATGTCCTATGCTATTGCTATGTCTCTATAGCTTCTCACCATGTATTGGTGACCGCTCATGCTTGTAAAAGCATGCTGGAGGGTTTTGGTGATGTGCCTGATACTTCCATAGCATCCTGGTATGATTGTTGTTGCCTAATTCAATTATCTGAAAAGGTTTTATTTATTGATGTCAGATAATTGGAGGAACTGCTTATGCAGTAATGATTCCTTTGATGTGTTATTGAAGCTTGGATGGAAGCCAACTAGTGTTGGGTACCCTAGCTTTGTTTTGAACTCAACTGAGTAATGATAAATTTCTATTTCTTGTTGGTTAGATGAATTTATGGTTGATGTAACCTCAGCAGTGGTTCACTAGTGTGATTGCTTGTGCTGTGATGTGACCTCATTAGCTCTTGCTACTGCCACTGGTTGCATCTCATAGTTGGATAATTGGTTCGTTTTGGTGAAAATAAAGATATTCACAATAGAGAATCATGTAAATGAATGCCACTGTGGTATCCTTTGAAGAAAATGGGAAGTTTCTGATGGTTTAAAATACTAGGTGATGCTAGGTTATTAAATTGGCTGTCAAGGTTGGTTTTATCTGGTTAACTTGGATAGGCTATGTGTTCTTGCTTACTTATGCATATCCATCTCTACTGGATTTACTAGCTCAGGCTTGGCCTCTCTCTTGCCAGCATCACTTGGTTACTTCCAAAGTGATGAGTAATCCCTTATGGTACCCTAGCTTTGTTTTGAACTCAACTGAGTAATGGTAAATTTCTATTTCTTGTTGGCTTTGATGAAAATAGAGATATCCACAGTAGGGGATCATGTAAATGAATGCCACTGTGGTATCCTTTGAAGAAAATGGACTGTTTCTGATGGTTTTAAAAGGCTAGGTGGTGCTAGGTGATTCAGTTGGCTACCAAGACTTGTCTCATCTGGTTAGCTGGGATATGCTATGTGTTCTTGCTTGTTTAGGCATATCTATCACTTACTGGATTTACAGGTTCTTGTTTGGCCTCTCCTTTGCCAGCATCACTTGGTCTATACCAAGTGATGAATAATCCCTATGGCATCTTCTCCATGCTAAATGGTTCTCTTTATAAATGATTTGATCTTTAATTTTATTTGTACTTGCCGATGATTAGAATGTTTGGTCACCTATACACTTCGGGAAGGCGCTAGTGAGCCTGGTGCGATGGCACAAATATCAATCTCTTGTGCATCCTACCTGGCCTCACTAACGCCTTCCCGGAATGTTAATATTTGTTTCGACCAACAAAGTATGAGGCATTCCATTTAATTCATACTAGCTACTTCTTAATTGCATTGGCCTTTCTTCCATTTTAGTGCCGATGATTAAATTGTTTGGTCACTTGTACACTCTTGGGTGGGGCCAGTGAGCCTGGTGCGATGGCACAAATATCAATCTCTTGTGCATCCTACCTGGCCTCTGAATGTTAATATTTGTTTCGACCAACAAAGTATGAGGCATTGCATTTAGTTCATACTAGCTACTTCTTAATTGCATTGGCCTTTCTTCCATTTTAGTGCCGATGATTAAATTGTTTGGTCACTTGTACACTCGGGGTGGGGCCAGTGAGCTTGGTGCGATGGCACAAATATCAATCTCTTGTGCATCCTACCTGGCCTCGCTGACCCCATCCCTGAATGTTAATATTTGTTTCGACCAACAAAGTATGAGGCATTCCATTTAGTTCATACTAGCTACTTCTTAATTGCATTGGCCTTTCTTCCATTTTAGTGCCGATGATTAAATTGTTTGGTCACGTGTACACTCTGGGGTGGGGCCAGTGAGCCTGGTGCGATGGCACAAATATCAATCTCTTGTGCATCCTACCTGGCCTCACTGACCCCATCCCTGAATGTTAATATTTGTTTCGACCAACAAAGTATGAGGCATATGATATCTAGTTGAGATTTCACTTGGCTCTTTCTTCCATTTTAGTGCCGATGATTAGAATGTTTGGTCACCTATACACCGCAATATACTTTGTAGACGGGCCCCCCTTTCCCCGGCCGCCGTTCCGTGAACGGGTCCTTCACGAGACAACAACGCCGACTTGCCTCTCCGGCGCAGAACCACGGCAGTCCCAGTCGCCTCCCTTGTGGCCGCATCTCTTGCGCCCTGCGCTCTTCTCCATGGCTGGATCACGGTCGGACTCACCGGGGGAATAATGATAATCGCCATTGATGGCGTGTATTTCACACGTTCGTTGGGCAACCCCAAGAGGAAGGTATGATGCGCACAGCAGCAAGTTTTCCCTCAGAAAGAAACCAATGTTTATCGAACCAGGAGGAGCCAAGAAGCACGTTGAAGGTTGATGGCGGCGGGATGTAGTGCGGCGCAACACCGGAGATTCCGGCGCCAACGTGGAACCTGCACAACACAACCAAAGTACTTTGCCCCAACGAAACAGTGAGGTTGTCAATCTCACCGGCTTGTCTGTAACAAAGGATTAACCGTATTGTGTGGAAGATGATTGTTTGCGGAGAAAATAGTAAAAACAAGTATTGCAGCAGATTTGTATTTCAAGTATTAAAGAATGGACCGGGGTCCACGATTCACTAGAGGTGTCTCTCCCATAAGATAAAAGCATGTTGGGTGAACAAATTACGGTCGGGCAATTGACAAATAGAGAGAGCATAACAATGCACATACATGACATGATAAGTATAGTGAGATTTAATTGGGCATTACGACAAAGTACATAGACCGCCATCCAACTGCATCTATGCCTAAAAAGTCCACCTTCGAGGTTATCATCCGAACCCCCTCCGATGATTAAGTTGCTAACAACGAGACAATTGCATTAAGTATGTTGCGTAATGTAATCAACAACTACATCCTCGGACATAGCGCCAATGTTTTATCCCTAGTGGCAACAACACAACACAACCTTAGAACTTTATCATCCTGTCCCGGTGTCAATGCAGGCATGAACCCACTATCGAGCATAAATACTCCCTCTTGGAGTTAAGAGTAAAAACTTGGCCGGAGCCTCTACTAATAACGGAGAGCATGCAAGATCATAAACAACACATATGTAATAACTTGATAATTAACATGACATGGTATTCTCTATCCATCGGATCCCGACAAACACAACATATAGAATTACAGATAGATGATCTTGATCATGTTAGGCAGCTCACAAGATCCAACAATGAAGCACAATGAGGAGAAGACAGCCATCTAGCTACTGCTATGGACCCATAGTCCGGGGGTGAACTACTCACTCATCACTCCGGAGGCGACCATGGCGGTGTAGAGTCCTCCGGGAGATGAATCCCCTCTCCGGCAGGGTGCCGGAGGAGATCTCCGGAATCCCCCGAGATGGGATCGGCGGCGGCGGCGTCTCGATAAGGTTTTCCGTATCGTGGTTTTTCGCCTCGGGGTTTCGCGACGGAGGCTTTAAGTAGGCGGAAGGGCAGAGTCGGGGGCCGGACGAGGGGCCACACCATAGGGCGGCGCGGGCCCCCCGGGCCGCGCCGCCTTGTGGTGTCGCCACCTCGTGGCCCCACTTCGTATGTTCTTCGGTCTTCCGGAAGCTCCGTGGAAAAATAGGCCCCCGGGTCTTTGTTTCGTCCAATTCCGAGAATATTTCGTTACTAGGATTTCTGAAACCAAAAACAGCGAAAACGAGAACCGGCACTTCGGCATCTTGTTAATAGGTTAGTTCCGGAAAATGCACGAATATGACATAAAGTGTGCATAAAACATGTAGGTATCATCAATAATATGGCATAGAACATAAGAAATTATCGATACGTCGGAGACGTATCAAGCATCCCCAAGCTTAGTTCTGCTCGTCCCGAGCAGGTAAAACGATAACAAAGATAATTTCTGAAGTGATATGCCATCATAACCTTGATCATACTATTTGTAAACATATGTAGTGGATGCAGCGATCAAAACAATGGTAATGACATGAGTAAACAAGTGAATCATAAAGCAAAGACTTTTCATGAATAGTACTTCAAGACAAGTATTAATAAGTCTTGCATAAGAGTTAACTCATAAAGCAATAAATCAAAGTAAAGGTATTGAAGCAACACAAAGGAAGATTAAGTTTCAGCGGTTGCTTTCAACTTGTAACATGTATATCTCATGGATAATAGTCAACATAGAGTAATATAACAAGTACAATATGCAAGTATGTAGGAATCAATGCACAGTTCACACAAGTGTTTGCTTCTTGAGGTGGAGAGAGATAGGTGAACTAACTCAACATAAAAGTAAAGAGAATGGTCCTTCAAAGAGGAAAGCATCGATTGCTATATTTGTGCTAGAGCTTTTATTTTGAAAACATGAAACAATTTTGTCAACGGTAGTAATAAAGCATATGAGTTATGTACATTATATCTTACAAGTTGCAAGTCTCATGCATAGTATACTAATAGTGCCCGCACCTTGTCCTAATTAACTTGGACTACCGGATCTTTGCAATGCACATGTTTTGACCAAGTGTCACAATGGGGTACCTCCATGCCGCCTGTACAAAGGTCTAAGGAGAAAGCTCGCATTTTGGATTTCTCGCTTTTGATTATTCTCAACTTAGACATCCATACCGGGACAACATGGACAACAGATAATGGACTCCTCTTTAATGCATAAGCATGTGGCAACAATTATTATTCTCATATGAGATTGAGGATATGTGTCCAAAACTGAAACTTCCACCATGAATCATGGCTTTAGTTAGCGGCTGTTGACTGCCAAAACCCACCGGCGGGCAGCGGCCTTGTCAACACTGTAGAGCCGGGGGGAGCCTAGAGCTGCGGCTGGCTGAGACCCCTCCGAGCGACGGCCCGCAATGCTCTTCACGGTCACACGCGGCGTTGCGAAGTGCAAGGGCGTGCCACCTGACCTATACCTGGTCGAAAGGTGATGAGATTGCCTCGCTTAGTTTCTGCGCAGGGCATACATGTAAACGTTAAATACGAGCCTCGATCGGCTCTCAGGTTATCCCGTGAATCGGCTCAAAGAGCCGATCCACCCATGATCCGTACGGGGTGTACGAATACTTGGTGGTCCTGCTTGATCAAGATGAAGCTAATGAGATCTACGACGATTTAGGGTTTTCACCACATAATCGGATCATCCTACTCCAGGTTGGGCCGGATGGCCACGCACGGTGCTCGTAAGCCGATCCTAAACAAGGCCAAAAAACCAACATGAAGTTGATCCTAGGAACATCCCGTTTAGGACTTGCGAACGCCACCCTACGTGCCACAGGATCCTCCCCCCTTTGTAAGGCCAAACTATTGCGAGATATTAAACTAATCCTTGTAGAACAAGGA